>NC_043763.1:20189619-20543786 GCF_902148845.1 Salarias fasciatus | reverse complement strand
AATTTTAATTTCGGTAATTATAGGCAGAAAAGGCAAGTTTTGACTGATTGATATGTTGTTGTGTCTTCTGTCTTCATATCTGAAAAATGTAAACTTTAACGTGCATACTGGCAGAGTTCTTAGCTGCGAAATGGCTTGCTAGTATTTGGAGACACCCTGTGAGTGCGGAGTGGACCGACATTACCTCCATGTGACTGCATTTTTTTAACCTCTGACCTTTTAAACTCTGGACGGAAACAGGTTATCTTTCTAAAGTGAGCATTAGAACCAGGTTACATCTTTATCATTAGTTTTAGTTGCTTGTATTGAGGGAAGTTTTCGATGCACTTACTGTGTTTTTCAGGTTCCTTTTTAACTCATCGCTCCCTGAACCTCCTGAGACTCCCCTGCCCCTCACTCCTGTTTTCTGTAGCAGTCATCGCCATAACATCCACTCTCGGCATGATTGAAAAGCCCTTTTCTCAGTGTAATGTTCCTCCTTGTTGATAATCACAGGAGCATATCAGACAGCTGCAGCCGTACAGGCACACTTAAAATATTCCAAGCCAGACATTTATTTCTTTATTATTTTTTTTTTTAGCTGGTTTGTCAGTGAGAGCTTTGCCTCTGGTGTAAAACACTGCCAGTTAAATCTCCTGTCATAGATAATGGACACATTGTGGCCAGTTAAAGCTGGACGGAGCATCAGAAGACGGGGCCAAGCGGACAGACACTTTCCCACGGCAGGAAGAGAGCGTGTTCCAAACAGTCCGGCTGAGCCTCACTGTTTGGACTGCCTGGACGGAGCCAGGCAGAGTTTGGCAAAGCCTGACGCGTTTCAGTTCGCAGACCGCCTGAGAGAATTTACACAGCGCCGCTGCGTGCGCGACTCCACTTCCCACACATGAATGCCGTCGGGCCGCATCTGCAGACCGCGTTAGTAGGCCTCACTCTCCCTCTGCCCTGGTTTCTGTGTGTTCAGACGGCTGGATTCCAACTCGCTGAACTGTGACTGCGAGCTGCTGTGGCTGGCCGACCTGCTGAAGCAGTACGCCGAGTCGGGCAATGCCCAGGCCGCCGCCACCTGCGACTACCCCAGCCGCCTGCAGGGCAGGTCGGTGGCAACGCTCACGGCTGAGGAGCTCAACTGCGGTACGACAAGAAACACACACACACACACACACACACACGCTTTGCCTTCTCATTGACTTAATGCATTCCTAAGCCCCTCACCTTGACCTTAACCATTACAGCTAAGTATCTAACCCTGACCCTGAACTTTGACCTTAACTGCTAAATGCACTCCTTAACCCTTGAATACATGTATTACACACACACACACACACACACACACACACACACACACACACACACACACACACACACACACACACACAATCTTAGTATTTGATCATTTCTCCAAGCACAATATAATTGAATCCAGAAAACACTGAATGAATATTAGATATAGATATAGACAGTAGACAAAATAGATATAGATATAGAAAAAACAAAAGACAACACCAGTGTCAGGATTTCACCTCGGTCCTTTTGAGATAATATTCAGTGTCCACTTAAACCGAAGTAGAATAAGTTCGTTCAAACTCCACAAAATGAATCTCAGGAATGAAAGAACACCATACTGTCTGTTATATATGGAACAGACACCATTCTGTTCTATAGATTCGTTTCTGCCTGTTGTATTGGAAGCTTTGGATGTATGAAGATAACTTATGAAATGTGATGGTTACCGAGACATTTTTTCGAGAAGTGTCTTGTCCAGTCAGAGAAAACTCAGTGTCAGGTGCAATTTGAGATCTTTAAGCAGCATAAGCTGCTTAAAGATGTTTTGGAAGAAAATGTTTTGGATTAATGTTGGGTGATGATGGCTTCTTTCGGAAAGTTGATGAAAGAGGAAACTTCCTCTGGAAATGGACAAATAAATGAAGACCGGCTCATCAGTGGGGATTTGCTAAGAGATTTTTAGGTGAATTAAACTCTTAATTGACTGTGAAATGTACCTGCTTGTTTGACTCTGGAATCACAACCACTCAATATTTTATTGCAAAAGAAAGTTTCTAAATTGAGAGCAAAAGACTGACTTTTTTACCAAAAAAACATTTCCTCCAAACTGATTCCATGAATGACAACGTCCAAAATATGGGTTTATTCCACTGCTTCACCTTCCACAAAGGTTTTACCAACTGTGACCTGAAATCAGCTGACACTAGAGTTCCTCTTTCCCTAATAGGAAGAATTGACTCTCCTGAAATCAGTGTGTCTAATAAGAAGTTGAGCCGACCGCAGCTTAATTTCATATTCTCTGATTATTTTCTTTGAGTGACAGATTTTGATTGAACCATCATTTGTCAGCCCAGCTTGAGCTGAAGTATACGGGCAGTTTGAAGAAAGCTCACATTTCCCCGTGACTCTGTCTGGTTTTGTTTTTTTTTTTTGTTTTAAATAGGTAATTTGCTCCAGCAGCAGTAAATCCAGCTGTCTTCCCTCTGCGTTTCCTCCAGCTCCCGCTAAACGCCGGGCGGCTGGCGGCGAGCTTTATTGTAACTCAACCACACTTAAATCACGGCAGCTAATTTGATGGCCCCAACTTGCCCATTCTTGCCCCCCACCCCACTCGTCTGCATAGCAAGGCACCGGGGGAAAGAATGTCTGCTCACGCCTCCCTCTCCTCCCCCCATTTCTCCCTTCAAGCAGGGTGGAACAATGCGCGGCGGGTTGAGCAGCTGTCAAAACAGTCGATCCTCCTTGAGATGAAGTGCCACCTCCCTGCACAAGTGGTATCTGATGAGCCGAGCCTCCCCCCGGACGGGTTTTCATGTAGGGTGGCTGCATAGAAACAGGATCCGTGTCAAAGCCAGTGAAAAGAGGTCAAGTTCTGCAGCTTTTCAGCAGCTTAGTTTAGGCTGACTCATTCATTAACACCCAGGCACTGCTTTTTAGGTTTATAGCATTGAAAATGTTCACAGATTCTCACAGCGTCACTCTGTGACCTTCGGACGGGACAGGTAGATTCTCCTCTGACCCCATCGTGAAATCAGACGAGGACTCTGTCTGAGCAGAGCTGTTTGAAGCCGCTCTTGAGAAATCTGCCTCCCATATGGACTCTGTGTTGGGCAGAGTGTGAGCTGCATGCTGACAGGTGAAGCTGGGACTTCCCCTCTTTTTTTTTTTTTTGCCCAGTGCTTTTCAAGACATCCACATTTGTTTGTGTTTTCTGAAGTCAGGAAGCCCTGCCAGATAGAAGAGTCTTCTACTAATCCCCTCTGTTTATGGATCGTTGGAGTAAGAGCACATGTGCAGTTAACTAGAGAGGATTAAGGAACGTTGATTCAGCAGGCAGGCTAATTGGTGTCTGTGACAAATCACACACGAGTAAAGTGAGCTGCATTGCTTTCTTTTTGTTATGTCTTCCAGAGGTGCCCAGGATCACGACCGAGCCCCACGATGTTGACGTCACGTCAGGAAACACCGTCTATTTCACCTGCAGGGCCGAAGGGAACCCTAAACCACAGATTATCTGGCTCAGGAACAAGTAAGTGACGCTGCTTTTGGAGAAGCAGCGTAGACGTAATGAAAGACTGGATCCCTGAAGGCAAAGCGCTGCTGGTAAATTCAGAACTGCCTCAGTGAGTTTCATTTTAAAGACGACTGCACTCAGTGTGGCATGTTTTCATGTTTTAAAGCACAGTTTGTTAGTGTGAATGAAACAGTGTGATTCTTTTCTAATTTGGTTAAAAACATTGTTTTTTTTTATTTTTCTCAATGGATTTATTCCCAAAACCAAAAAACTTTATACGCTGAAGCTAAAGCTTATTTTTGGTTTCCCTGTACAATCCATGGAAATAAAAGAGAATTTTTCAAAACCAAAATAAAGATTAAATAGCATTGAATCCTTTCACCGTTATTGTCACATTTCAAGATTTTTGTCAAGCTCAACTAAAAACTACAGTATTCAAGAAAACAATATAGCAACTTAACTGGATGTTTCTTTGTTCATTTTGGACTTATTTTTCAAAGGAAGTTCACATCGTCGACTCATTCAAGCTAATATGCGTAGCTATTTGCAGCAAAACATTAAACTGACACAATTTGAATGAATCCAGCTAATTTGCAGATACTGTATTGTCAAGACTTTAAGTCATACCCTTTTTTTAACAAGATTTATTGATATATTTCTTGTTGCCATTCCAGTTTGCAGTGCAACTGCAGAACAATAACTAGATTCTTACCAGTGACTGTTGAATTTTGGAAAGTTGCAGGAAGTAGCTGGATTTGTCTGTGCTTTGCAGCAACGCCCTCAACATGCGTGACGACAGTCGCCTGAACCTGCTGGAAGACGGGACGCTGATGATCCAGGACACCCGGGAAACGGACCAGGGAGTCTACCAGTGCATGGCTAAAAACGTGGCTGGAGAGGTCAAGACCTCAGAGGTCACGCTGCGGTATTTTGGAGCCCCTGGTGAGTGGCTACTTTTCAAGTTTTTGTTTGTTTTTTTTTTTACTCATAAGCAACTTTATACTGCTTATAATGCACAGTGTACATAGATGGGAGGTTCTTTAATCTACTTCATTCCTACATTTATTGGGACTATGAGGCCCTCCTCTGTGTTGACGTAAGGAGACTGAAGCAATGTGCGGGCCACTGCGAGCGGCACTGAAGCTACATTCACAGTTCAGTAGGTCAAATAACTAGGATGTCCCACTGAGCTGTGAGCAAAGCCCGCTGCCTTTCATCTGAACTTTTCCTTTCTGTGCGCAGACACACAAGTACATTCTGTCCTCTGTCTCTGTTGCTCTTTCTCCCGCCGCTCGGCCTGACCCATGCACATACACAGCAGACCATCATCAATCAGTCATAGCGCTAATCGCTGTCACTGTGGGAGATTAGCGTGGCCGTACGTCGGTGCCCTCGAGGTCACAGACAGTTTCTGAAAGCAGATGTTGTGTATTTCCTGCCTCAGTGTGACTGTAGACCTCCGATTCCTTGTGTTGCGCATATTTCCACCAAATCCACAGAATTCACTCTCCAGATATGGCCGCCTCTAGGGAAGCGGTTCAGCAGTAGTCAGAGTGTTGCCGATTGGATCACGCTTCATTCATTCATTCGTTCGTTCAATGTCTTCTTGCAGCACGGCCGAGTTTTGTCATCCAGCCCCAGAACACGGAGGTCCTGGTGGGGGAGAGTGTGACCCTGGAGTGCAGCGCCACAGGTCAGCCACAGCCCAGAATCTCCTGGACCAAGGGCGACCGGACGCCGCTGCCCAACGACATCCGCATCAACATCACGCCGTCAGGAGGGCTCTACATCCAGAACGTGGTCCAGGCTGATGGGGGACAGTACACGTGTTTTGCCTCCAACAACGTGGACACCATACACTCTGCCGCTTATATCATCGTGCAAGGTGTGTAATTTAACACTCTGGTGATAATTTCCTCGTTCAGGAGACCTCTGATCGTTCAGCGACAGTGGAGATGAGTCCTCTAAGCTCTAGCTTCACCTGCTATGCCCATGATTCTTTGCACATACCTCTACACAAGAGCTTTTTCAAGAAATGCTTTTGTTGACAGATGCATCTTTAGTTGAACTGATTTCAGCAAAAAAATAAAGGAAAAAGACATTTCTCAGCCAGCTGCTTGAGGAGTCCTCGCATTCAGCTCAACAAAAACAGGCTGTAAAGAATGTCATCAGAACTGCCAAATTCTGCAGAAACTGTGAGAAAAAAGGCCAAAAAGGTAAAAAAGATGGAATCATTGTGTGAAAGTGAGGAGTGTATTGACCCTATAAAAGCTATAAGACAAAACCAGTCGCACGCTCTTCTGATTGGGGACAAGTCAGAATCGGAAGGACTGAAAACTTCACTGTGGCCGACACAACAGGGCCGACTGGGATGCTACCCACAGTTTTGTCTACACATCCCAACAACATGAGCATCGTCATTCACGCTTCGAGATAGTGCGGCGCAAGACTCGCTTCTGAGGTCCTGAAAAAGAACTTTTACCAGCTTATGGAGAAACTGAAGGACTCTGAGTCACATGATGTTTTCATTTCATCCACTGTAGTTTTACAACTCCTCTAAAACAGTGATGACCCTCAGCCACTTATCTGTATTTCCTTCTGCTTCCAGCGATCCCTCAGTTTACTAACACACCTCAGGACCAGTCGGTGCTGGAGGGTCACACGGTGGACTTCCCCTGCGAGGCGACCGGTTACCCTCAGCCGGTGATCGCCTGGACCCGAGGCGGCAGCCCGCTACCTCTGGACCGCCGCCACGTGGTCCTGTCCACCGGGACCCTGCGCATCGCGCGGGTGGCGGCCCACGACGAGGGCCAGTACGAGTGTCAGGCGGTCAGCCCCGTGGGGACCGTGCACACTGCTGTGCAGCTCAGCATCCAGCAGAGAGGTGAGTGAGTCTTTCAAGTTTCACGTTTTTGTCACGCATGTGACATTCAGGACTGAATTCAGATGATTTGTCTGATCTGGTCCGCCTGGCTCGTCTGACCGAACACATTCAATCTGCTCACTTTAAAAAAACAGATACACAGTTTATCTTTCAAGCTGTAATTGACTCCTCTCTCTAGTGTCACGTCATGTGTTTTTCATCCTGAATCCAACTGAATGAAGTTCAGTTTTATTGATATTTAGATTGTTTATTGAAGTTAATGCAAAAAAGGTTTTTTTCTGTTTATTGGGCCGTGTATTTTTATGGATGCACGTATCTCGAAGTTATTCGTTGAAAGGTTCTTGACGTTCTAATAGCTGTGGATTTCAAGGACGAGTAAGGTGGCCGGTTTGAGCCAAAAGGAGGGCAAGTGCAAGTTAAAAAGGCAGTCATTACAGGCGAGGTATGCAGAAGATCGTCTCTCACTGCAGTTCAAGACCACACCGGTTGTAACTATTCTCGTTAAACAGCAGGAAGCGGCAGCAGGCGGTGGCGAGCTACATTTACCTCTAAATCCTGGAACGTCATCATGTAATCTAATGGACTTTTCCTTTTTCGATGACTTCTTCCTGCCGTTCTTCGCACACAGCTCAAATTGCTTCATAGGTCGAGTTGACCGGTCCGGTCAGTCAGGGAAGCTCAGGCATGTTCTCAGAGACGGTGTTTCCCTCTCTGCAGCGATTCTGAGGTAACGCACTTGTGTTTATTTGAGAAAGTGGTGCAAGCTGTTAAAGTTTGAGCCAAGACACAGAAGCTGCTCTCATGTCAGTCGTATCAGTGCTTATCTGGTTTGTCTGTAAACATTTCTGTGTAAGAACTCTTATCTAGATGTTTTGACTGCTCAGTACAGAGTTTCTCCATGTCAGCAATTTAGAGTACTTCTGGAATAAAGCTGTTTGGCTTTTTCTCTTGACACACTGGGTCACCAGTGCACGGTGGGCTGTTTTAAACGGATTACATCCATCCAAATCTTGCCATGACCTTCTGTCATGATTGGCAAAACGGTCAAGGTTTGTGCGATCGTGAAAAGCACAGTCGGACTGTTGATTCAGGAAAAATATTCTATAAGTAGATGTTACTGTCAGCTGTTGTCAGCAGGTTAATGTGCGACGACTCTTCTCTTTCACATGAGAGTGAGTTCACTGTCCTCACTTGACCTCGGCAGCCACCAGATACGATCCTGTGGAGAATCTTTGGGATGTGTCGGAACAAGAGATTGACTCAGATGATGCCCAGAGGTGAAAGGTGCTGTGTAAATGAAGCAGCAGTCACCCAGGCACAGGTTTCTCGGGTGATTGTCTTCCTGTGCCAACATCAGAGGGTTGATTCTCAGCTCAGTCTCATGAATCCTCTGGCAGCAGCTGCGGTAGATAACTCCAAAATCCCTTTTGGGAGAATCTCTAACAAGCAGGGTATAACTTGAAAAATGGTGTTGAAAGCTTTTTTTTTCTTTCTTGCATGTACTCAATTTTATTTTATGTGTGTGTGTGTTTAGGTAAAATTACAGGCTTTGTGTAGCACAGGAAGACATGGCAGCCTGTAATCCTGAGATGACACCATGTCTTTCCATGCAGTAATGGCTGTTAACATGACTCAAAGTACACGTTGCATAATGGAGCCGCACTGTAAAAGCACAGTGTAAGCAGCTAGCCCCGGTGGCAGTGTGTGACAGCTGTCCCACGATAAAGAGAGGAACTCGCAAAGGAGAAAGTGATTTTTTTTTTCCCCCTTCCCATGTGCATTCATTCTCTCATGACTCCTGCGTCCTGATTGGCTGTAATTTAAGGGCAGATAGCTCGACTCAGACTACGAAGCTACCTGCAGCTCCACTTTGTGCTGGAAGACGTTTGGGATTTTCCCGTTGCTCGCTCAAACCTGGGAGGAGTTGTCATGTTTGGACAAATGTTTTGGAGAAATTGCCCTTAGAAAATGGGAGAAGGTGCAAACTCCACACAGAAGGCCTCCGGTAATGGAGTCAAACTGGGGATGTGCTCACCAGGGTCACCATACTGGATCATGTTCTCCAAACTTCCCCCTCAGAGGGATTCCAGCTCCGACCTTCCCCTCACGAGCTCGCTGGCAGCAGACGCAGTCTCAAATGAGTAAATAAATATTCTCGGCACCGTATTTAAAGCGTTTGTTACTCAGAAAATATTTGGAGCTCTAAAAAGAGCAAGTTTTAATCAGTAAATCAACTTATATTAAATTTGTCATCTTGAACCAAACACTTGGGTTTCAGGCTTTTTGGTGCAATGATGTAACTAAGTTGATTAAAACCAAACTGATTAGTATCATACTTGTTATTTATTTATTTATTTTTAAAGCAACATGACACACTGCTATAAACAGAAATGACGAGAGCCTTTGGGGAGCCAGATTTTTAACAAAATGCCGCAGTGACTCACTCTGGCAATGCGAAGCAGTGTGTGCTCCTCTTTTAGCGCCGTTTGTTTTCTTTTTGAGTCCGTATGGAAATGCGCTCCTTTCAGTTAATCTAAAGAGCCGGCGTGATAAAAGTGTGCGCGTGTGTGTGCCTTCATGCATACATGAGGGTGATTGATGTTTTTGCATCTCTCTGTTTGAGGAACAGAAAAAAAAAAAGCAAGCGTCCAGGCCTTGTGTTTGCTCTGTGAGACGCGGGACAATAAAAATGATCAGACGAGCCTCAAATGTTTCTTGCCTGCTGTGATTTGATTGTACAGTACTTTGAGCGCCGCTTTCGTAATCATTAACATGTGTGTGTATGTGTGTGTATGTTTTAACTCATTCAGTAACGCCTGTTTTCACAAATGCTCCAAGGGACCTGACAGTGGAGTCTGGCCAGGACGTCCAGATTCCCTGCAGCGCTCAAGGCCAGCCTCAGCCCGTCCTCACCTGGAACAAGGTTAGACGCCCAGACTCTCCGTGACGGAGGGAGCGTCGCGGCAACGTGTCCGGCTTTTAGGACGAGTTGGACGAGAGCCGGAGTTCGTACGATGTAGTGATCTTTTCCCGCCTGCTTCCCCTCAGGACGGCGTCCAGGTGACGGAAAGCGGAAAGTTCCACATCAGCCCCGAGGGTTACCTCGAGGTGAAAGATGTGGGCACCGCGGATGCCGGGCGCTATGAGTGCGTCGCCCGCAACCCCATCGGGTACCAGGTGGCGAGCATGGTGCTCACCGTCACAGGTGAGACGAGTACGAACTCTACAAACGTCACGTTATCAGAAGAAATTTACAAATAGCCACGAAAAAGACGATAACATTTCAATGAAGTAAATCATTCTAGAAATGTTCTATTCCCACAGGTATAATTATTAAATATACTCTAGCAAATTATAGAGGAACATTAAAATACATTAAGATGTATTCATGAGGGGTTGTATATACTGTAGTATTCATGATTCCCTCGTCAGCCTGTGAATCCTACTCTTCTGGTCTCCTCTCGGTCTCGAGTCGGCCAGTAACTGCACAGCGATCCCTCTCCTCTGCGCTCTTCGCCGTGTGTGTTGCTGTTTCCCGCTGAGATGCCTGCGGTCAGACCGCCGCACTCCGCCCGGCGAACCGTGCACTCGATCACGGAGCTGGGTTGTTGTTGGACTCCCTCCGCGCTCACGTCACCATCTCGCTGTTTACAGTGGCGCACCGGGACGGACGGAGCACGTGCCAGAAATGTGCTCGAGGGAATCTGAAGTTACACGCAGGAATCGAATAAAAGCAAAGAGCCTTAGTTAACAGAAACCACCAATTAGAGCTGTGAATATCTCAGTGTAGGTCACAGAAAGGAGGAAAACATCACAGAACACTCTATGCTTCATGTTTTTTTTGTTCTTAACCGTGTGCAGCTGCGCTTCCGAACTTCAGTTTTATGAGATTTGGTGTGTGTGTGTGTGTGTGTGTGTGTTTATCAGTTCCTGCAGTCAGCAGAGAGGGAGACACCTTCGTGAGCACGTCCATCGAGCAGGCCATCCGAAACGTGGACAGTGCAATCGAGTCCACGAGGAGACGTCTTTTCGATGGGTAGGACGCACGAACTCACATAATAAACAAACGTGTGTGGTGTGAAGGAAGAGGGGATTCTTATTTCACGTAATATTCACACTGCAGTACCAAATGGAGAAATTGAAGGATATTCACAAACGTGCATTGGAAACATGCGAACCCCCACAAAAACGCTTCCAAGCCCGGCCTCGATCAGCGGATGTTTCTGCTGTGAGGGGAAAGTGCTAACCGCTACCCTACCATCTGTCCATCCATGAATACGTCTCACAGGAAATGTGACATAAACTACAGTTTTGTTTCATGAAGCAGAACTATACATAAACTTGTCTCTGTTTGAAGTTTAATGTTGTTTTGTTTTTGGTGTACAAAGGTCCTAACGACTCTTTTGACCCCAAAACATGTGATTTCAACCAAAACTCTCCTTGGTTCTCTATTGGCTGCTTCCATATAAGTCCCCATGAATGTTTTTGCAAGCAGGTTTAGGCCCTCATCAATGTAGAAAATCAATCACAGCCAACCTTGTCCTGGGACTTTACAGTAATTTCCTTACCTCAGTCTGACCTTTAAACATGTCTTCATTGATATATTTCAATAATCTTTCTTCGTCAGTGCAATCATGTTGATTGATGTCCCTACCACACACTCACACACACATGCAGTGACACTCAGGTCTTTGCAATCAAGTACATGAAATGATTCAATCAGAGAGCATTGTTGTTCACCCTGTGTGAGCTCACATAATAGCTAACATGTGGCTCCGGGCTTCATTTAAAATCGCAGGGCACATCCAGATTGTGCGTAATACTTGAACATCCCGCAGTGCACGTTGACGTGCGCTCGAGGCCTCCAGGGCTTTTGTGCAACTTGTTTTGTTCTGTAATCACTTCACACAGATGGAGGCTCATATAAACGCCGGAGTCAGAAATAGATCGCTGTTCGTCTCAGGGCCGAGTTTCACTGCAACCGTTCCAAGTGAAGATGCGAGACTTTTATTGCATTTTGGGGGTTCAAAAAGGAAACGTCATCTTTCGTGAAAACTGAGGAAAGCATAACTTTTCGGAAACGTTTCAACTCCGCCTCCATGGAAACAGAGGAGGATGCAGGTTCTGAAACACTGCTACTGCACATGTGTAGCATGTGCAGATTAACAATGATGAGAAAACAGACTTTTGTATTGTGGTTGTTTATAGCGCATTGTTGTTAGTGCACACGTGTGTGGTTTCACTACGAAAACAACTAATAGAGCGTTTTCGAAATGTTGCCATGTGAACTATTTATTTATTATTTATCTATCTATTTATTTCCTCCTGAAGCAACGTTTAAACATCACCTCAAATAAATTTTGCAACATATCTAATGATATAGCGTTCATATCATTGCACAGGTACACTACACACTGAAAGTCACATTTACCTTCATGTGGATCAGTGGAAATACATCAATATCTATAGCACCACTTCGTTTTTGGCTTCATCATTTCATTGTTATGCTTTTCTTGAATGGAAACAGGAAAACATTGCACTTTCCAGTTGGTTGTTCTCGTGCAAACAGGGCCGAAGATGAGAGGATGAAATTTTTCTGTCCAAAAGTCAAATGTGAATTCAATATAACACTTTGTGTTACGTTCGCTCGCTGTGATTTCTGCCAGCAGCTGCTTGTAAACACGCTCTGTGTGTTGGTTCTCTGGTTCCACACATCGAAAAATAAACTGCATCACAGCCAATGATGAGTAAACTTTACAAATAAACAGCAGATTATGGGAATTTCAAAGCGTGTGAGTCAGCATACGGTGCGGGGCGTTATTGGAATATTGCGTTTGGTGCAGACTCAGCCCAGAGTTTGAAGCTTTTGGGGGCAGAAGACAGAATACAAATAGATTGTCTCACAGCATCTTGGCGCATGACTTGGATTTTGTAAGTTTCGAGTCAGAGGCTCGAGGGCGGGACGGCTGTCAGGCTGTCAGACATCAGGCCCACCATGTAGCTGCTGTCAGTCCACAACTCAACTGTAACTCCAAGAAAGAATGCTTCATTCAAAAACAAGTCAGCCTGGCTCATCCTGGCAGTACCAGTAGGTGCCGAGCAGCTTCTCCCTCTGCTGCTTGCTTGTCTTAACTCTGACTCACACATTTACATTCTTATTCTATCTATATAGAGGCGATGACAGAGATAATGGTGTCTCCTGGTTATTCGGCGCAGTTTTCCTCCCAGTCGCTCTCTTGCCGGTGCGTTCAGGGAGCTCTCGGAGGCTCCCATCCTGCTGAATGATGTGGTTAACAGTCGTGCTTTTCTTGGCATGCACACACCTCCACTCTGCCCACACAGGCACGCACACACAGGAGAAAAATTGCCACACAAACGCACGGTTGCTAACCTCAATTGAGGCCAGGGGATTTCCAAGTTTTGTTGTTCTTTTCTTTTTGTTTTTGTTTTTTTTTTTTTTACATTAATGGTGATCACACAATTAGACTCAGCTTCTTCTCTCGGGAGAGGAAGAACAACGTCTTAAGTGCTGTTTGCTGACAGAAGCAGCTGTTCATTACTGAGACTCGCCAGCTTTTTGCAAGTGATCACGAGTTAAGTGGAATTAAAGCAGCCTTTTCTCGCGCAGTCCACGAAATCGCAGCATTGATGAGTCTTGGCAGGACCTCTTTCACATTTGTCAGCAGACGGAGGAAGATAAATGGGATTATTAGCACCAGCAGTCCATGTAAAACCCCGTTGCACCTGTTTTCTTCCTGCACGGGGTCAGGAGGGCCTGGATCCTGAGCCTGTCTTAACATCCCAATATGTATCCTGCAGATGATGAACTTTAAGTTTCCAGTCAATCCTCCTTGAAAACTCATCTTAAAATCACATTAGAACTCATTAGAATATGCAGAGGAATCTCAAAAAACGTCTTGTTGACAGCAGTGATGTGGCTAAAACTGATTGAACTACTTATAAAGGAATAAAATGTCTGCAGTTATTAACTGCAGGTTGTTCTGCAAACTTTATAACATCTGTGATTGTAATTTTGAAGGTAGAATCTGTCCAAGGTGGATTTTATTTGCTGAAGATTGGGGGGAAAAAAGTCTGGTTTAAACAGTTAAATATTAAATGAAAAACTGGAATGCATCATAATTTATTTCAGTCTATAATAAAAACTCAAATTAAGAGTCTAGACTAAAAGTCTGAACTTGTTCTTCGTCATTCCACAGTTCATTTAGTTTCATCCCAAATCAACTGTCTCGCCAGCACTTCTTCAAATAAAAGACTGAAGCATCGGAAGAGAATTATTCCCTGTATTTTGCTCATATGATGCACATGTTTTGTCCAACGCTCTTCCTAATTCCTCCCTCCTCTCCCTCCCCTCTCTTGCCTCGCCTCTTCATCCCCTCATCCCTCCAGTCAGCCTCGCACCCCAGGGGAGCTGCTAGCTCTTTTCCGATACCCGCGCGACCCCTACACGGTGGAGCAGGCGCGAGCCGGGGAGATCTTCGAGCAGACCCTCCTGCTCATCCAGAATCACGTCAACCAGGGCCTCATGGTGGACACCAACGGCACCGGTGAGCCCAGCGCCACTCCCACGTAACCGTACTGTCTGATCGCATCCCTTCGTTTTATCGAACCAAGCCAACCGTTCTCTCTTCTTTCCATCCAACCTTTCATTCTCCGCCCATCGAATCTTCTCCATTTCTCCTGTCTTTCTATTCATTCCACCGTTTATCCGCACACTTTTCTTTTTTTCCCCATTATTTTTTTGGACTCTCGATCTTCACGGATCCTGTTGGGATGAATCAGGGATTGAAGAGTGATGGTTGGTTTTCAAAACCAGTTATTATGTCTGTGAAATTATAAAAAAGATCCTCATAGGATTCTGATGTGTCATAAACTAAGACAGTTCTGCACTTCCCAGCAGTGTTTAATACGTCCACAAATAATTCCAGTTTGGCAAACAAAACTGCGGTGGGATGAATTTCACTCTCGCAGGCCAGCGCAGATTTAGTATTTGATGGTTTGACCATTCATTCATCGATGGAGATGAGCTCAACCAAGCTGAAAACGACAAATGCAGGTTCTCGGACCACTGCAGAGCAGACAGAGCAACTCACGTGTTAATAATGTAAAGTTACCAGTCAGTCTCCATTCACCTGAACGTTGTAGTTTTCAAAAATCATCTGATTTGACTTGAACCATCTAGTTTCTTTTTCTACCTAAACTACATACTGCAACCCCAAAACAAGTCCACCTCCCCACGGTGTCCAAAACACAACACTGAGTTCTGCAGAATAACAAGATCCTGGCACTGAAGTCTCACTCAGCACCGGGCGACAAGCTTCCAAACGGTTTCCTAAGCAAAGTCTTGTGAAGCCAGTAATCCAATTCTGTCTCGTAACTGTGAGCAACGTTTGGCCGTGCACGAGTCTTCCATCTGTATGCCATTTTCTCTTTCAGTACAGCCCGAGGGAGAGAGAGAGAGAGAGAGAGAAGGGGTGGGGGGGGGGGGGGGGTATTGACGGAGCAGTTGACAACCGCCCCGTAAACACTTTTATTAGTCCCGTGTCGCGCTGTGCCGCACTTAACCTGCAATCACCGCAGAGCGCGGGACAAATTTCAAACACGGTTTGCGTCGCTCGCCCGGACAGATTGTCTCAATTAAGCGTGCGTGTAGGGAAGCGCGGGGAGCAGGGATTAATTCGGTTGTTTATGTGCATTAGCATCTGACTCTGTGTGCTTTTCACATACGATCGGGGAAAAAACATGCAGCGGCCCGGCGGAAAAAAGCAGTGCAGCACGCTGTGTTTTGACTTTCTGGTGTATGAAAGAAGTCATTGTAATGGTTTATAACAGCAGAGGTCAAAGCGGGGTGTTTGGAATATTACATGAAGTATTATACATGTTGCGGATTTATAGATCAAAGAACAACAGACACATCTTGATTACATATCTTCCTCTTTGTGGGTGAAGGTTTTCTCAGATAAGCAAAGAATATGTGATGAAATAATGTGGATCAGGTTCAGGTTTCAGATCAGGGGTGTCAAACATAAGGCCGGTGGGCCCAAACTGACCCGCAGGAAGCTCCAATCTGGTCCACCTAAGCAATTTCAAAGAAAACTGAGGTTTTTTTTAAACACATTTCTTAGGAGTAGCAGATGTACAACAACACAGAGAACCGAGCTGAGCACGGTCAGGGTGAGTTTGTAGCAACACGTGTAATGCAACACTGAATTTGGCACTCAAAAGTTGACTTTATGTTGAGATTGTAGTCGTTTTGCGTCATAGTTTTTTAGTTGTTTGAAAATCTAGACATTCTCATCATGGATGCGCTGCACTACAACAAAGAAAAACTTTTTAAAGTTTAAATATAAAAGTTATAAAGGTACTATTTTACCTGTTTGTCCCACTTTAGATGAAATATGAACACTCTTTAAATTTAAATCCACATAACTCAAAAATGATGTTCATGAAGTGAAAAATGGAATGTGAGTCCAGGATGTCTCACCTAACCGAACACTTTCTATTTTTTTAACACACACACACACTGATATGCTGCACAGAGGAGCTCCGACAGCAGAGTTCTCACATATCAAAGCGTGTTCGGGCAGGTTTGTGACATAGTGTGACCTCTGCCCTCAGGACAGGAGGTTGTTTCCAGTCTCAGAGCCAGAAGTGACGAATGACTGCATGTACTATAAAAATAGTTGATATCTGAGTATGAACCATTAGTAGAGACGAGATGATAGTAGACTCCACGTCTGCGTAATTGTGTTACCCCTGGGGGTTTGTGGAAAGCTTGTGTTTTCAGATATCGTCTTCAACAATTACTGTGGAAACTTTTCACAATGAACACAGAGGAAATTCTTCTTCATTATATGTTGGGAATTTACACTGTAGCCCTTTTTGGAAGCTCGTGTTCTTCCAGTTGGCCAGCTGCCAGGAAGCTGTTATTCCGGGTGACTATCAAATCTAAATTTACTGAATCCCAGGAGAATACAGACTGAGAGTCATGGCACTCTGGAGGCGGCCATTGTTATTTTCCATCTGCTGAGCATGTGCAGAGCTGTTTACTGCGGAAAGAATTTTCAAAAAGTTGACTTTTCAGTGGCTCTGAACACCACTGCCGTGTAAACAGACACCCAAAACACCAGGAAAGTTTTTCATTTTCACTTGAAAACATTGTGAAAATGGGTCCTGAGACACTGATTTTGCTAATTCTGGCTTTGACTCACACACCTGTAGCCTGATCCTAAAGTAGTTTTTCCTTTTCACAGCTTTCCGATACAACGACCTGGTTTCCCCTCACTTCCTGGACGTCATCGCCAACCTGTCCGGCTGCACGGCTCACCGCCGCTTCAACAACTGCTCGGACATCTGCTTCCACCAGAAGTACCGCAGCCACGACGGCACCTGCAACAACCTGCAGCACTCCATGTGGGGCGCCTCGCTCACCGCCTTCGAGCGCCTCCTGAAGCCCGTCTACGACAACGGCTTCAACCTGCCGAGGGGCGCCACCGAGCGGCTGCACAACGGGTACCGGCTGCCTCTGCCGCGGCTCGTCTCCACCACCATGATCGGAACGGAGACCATCACTCCCGACGACCGCTACACGCACATGCTGATGCAGTGGGGACAGTTCCTCGACCACGACCTGGACTCGACGGTGGCGGCGCTCAGCCAGTCGCGCTTTTCGGACGGCCAGCTCTGCGCCCAGGTCTGCACCAACGACCCGCCTTGCTTCCCGATCCAGTTCCCGCCCAATGACCCCCGGCAGCTGCGCAGCGGCGCCCGCTGCATGTTCTTCGTGCGCTCCAGCCCCGTGTGCGGCAGCGGCATGACGTCCCTGCTGATGAACAGCGTTTATCCGCGAGAGCAGATCAACCAGCTCACCTCCTACATCGACGCCTCGAACGTCTACGGCAGCTCGCGGCACGAATCCGAGGAAATCCGAGACTTGGCGAGCCAGAGGGGCCTGCTCCGCCAAGGCATCATCCAGCGGACGGGAAAGCCCCTCCTGCCCTTCGCCACCGGCCCGCCCACCGAGTGCATGAGGGACGAGAACGAGAGTCCAATCCCGTGCTTCCTGGCCGGCGACCACCGCGCCAACGAGCAGCTGGGTTTGACCGCCATGCACACCGTCTGGTTCCGGGAGCACAACCGGATCGCCACGGAGCTGCTGAGGCTGAACCCGCACTGGGACGGAGACACCATCTACCACGAGGCCAGGAAGATCGTGGGAGCGCAGATGCAGCACATCACCTACAGCCACTGGCTTCCCAAGGTAACGGCTGCTTGTCAATTTCCAGTCCTGCCGTAGAATCCTGCTCATCGTCTTTTCTTTTGAGTTTTATTTTCCCCGATTTTCATTTTCACGTAGATCTTCGGCGAGGCGGGCATGAAGATGATGGAGTCGTACACCGGTTATGACCCCAACATCAACGCCGGAATCCTCAGCGCGTTCGCCACGGCCGCGTTCCGCTTCGGACACACTCTGATCAACCCCATCCTCTACCGGTTGGATCAGGACTTTCAGCCGATACCTCAGGGGCACATCTCTCTGCACCGAGCTTTCTTCTCGCCGTACCGCATCGTGAACGAGGGCGGCATCGACCCGCTGCTCCGCGGGCTCTTCGGCGTCGCCGGCAAAATGCGAGTCACCACGCAGCTGCTCAACACGGAGCTCACCGAGCGGTTGTTCTCCATGGCCCACGCCGTGGCTCTGGACCTGGCCGCCATGAACATCCAGAGAGGGCGGGATCACGGCATACCTCCTTACAACGATTACAGGACCTTCTGTAACCTGACCTCAGCGCAGACGTTTGACGACCTGAGGAACGAGATCAAGAATCCAAACGTCAGAGAGAAACTCCAGAGGTAACTCTGCATCGGCTGAACCGAGTTTTTCACTTAATTATGTATTTATTTCTTCAAAGCTGTGTATTCTGTGATCTACTTTCTCAATATACAGTGTAAATTGCATTATCTGCTTTGATGAATCCTGTAAAAGTCATGAACATCAATTTATAGTTCACACTGTTTAGCTTCTGTCATTTAAACATCACTTTTCTCTAAAAATCCCACTGTTTCCTGGTATTTGGTGTTTGTAATTTGACACCAGCCTCTTTGTTTCTCCCGCTGCTGTGCTGTCTGGACCAGATAATCATATAAGCAGTGCAGCTAGTTTCCTGTATGTGTGTTTTCCGTCCCGGCAGGCTGTACGGCACCCCTCTGAACATCGACCTGTTCCCCGCCCTCATGGCTGAAGACCTGGTCCCCGGCAGCAGACTGGGGCCCACCCTCATGTGTCTGCTCACCACTCAGTTCAAACGCCTGCGGGACGGTGACAGGTAGAGTAAGACTGCAAAGCAGCGCCGCCCACCTGTTCTCCACCACGCCGATGCTTATCAGTCATCAGCACTGCCGCACACACTGTGTTCAGCTCCCATACCAGTGATGAGCAGGACAGCGGCTTGTGTTCTCCCCCTCTGTTCAGGTTCTGGTACGAGAACCCCGGCGTGTTCACCCCCGCCCAGCTCACCCAGCTGAAGCAGGCGTCTCTCACCAGAGTGCTGTGCGACAACGGCGACAACATCACGCGCATCCAGCACGACGTGTTCAACGTGGCCGAGCTGCCGCACGGCTACGGCAGCTGCGACGACGTCCCTCAGATCGACCTGCGCATGTGGCAGGACTGCTGCGAAGGTGAGAGCGGCGGCAGCGCTCGAGAAGTTAAAGCTGGGTGTGAAAAAACCTCAATTTCTTGGTTTGTGGATTTTAATGACAAGCTGCTGTGGCCAAGCCGCAGTGGATAATGCTCAGCTCCGCATTGCTTTGTGGGATCAGCAGGAAATCCCGGAGTGAACCGCTCCTGTTGCTTGAAGTGACCTGTACAGTGCAGTCTTTATGTTTGGACTCAAGCCTTCATTCTTTTTGCCGTCTTTGCTTGAAAACCTGTTGTGGGTTTTGTGGCTTTTTCCATCGAATGCGTTCCCCGAACAAAACCCCACAATTGATGGGAGACTGCAGAACGTTGCCGTGTAAATACAGAACATTTTTGAAACAAAAATGATAAAATGATGCATTTTTACTTGCAGCAGTAAAAATGTATGCAAAAAAGTATGCAGCAGATTCAGGGCGTCAAATAGAAGATAGCTTCATCTGCAACAATGAAGCATTTTTCATTTCTTTTAACAGTGTTTCAGAGTGAGAAGTATGTTTTTATACCATGTTTTATTATATGCCTATCTGTTAGTGTTGGCTATCTTCCTAATGAGTTGGAGGCGGACAACACAGAATTCTGTAACAATCATGAGGAAACTGCTAAGATAAACTTCCGTCAGTCAGGTTTTCCATGTTTTCGGACCTGCTTCATGTGAACATGTTACCAGCCCCTTTGTGAGGCACACAGCCAACTGCTATTTTCCATCCAGTCGCTAATGAACTCAGGCCAGAAGTGTTGAGTGAAGGAGAGCATGCGGACCACGTGGCTGCGCGCACACGCACACACACACACACACACACACACACACACACACACACACACACACACACACACACACACACACACACACACACTCACACACTCCACGTCGCGCCCGCAAACACCTTTGATTCCTCACCAGAGTCCCTCCAGCGTCCATAAAACTCCACGTCGTCCGCAGCCGGCGGGGCGACAGAACGCAGCAGAAAATTAGCTCTGGGCCCAGATTTAACTGTGTGTTTGTGTTTTCTAATAAACAAAGCCTCATTACATTCACACCGCGTTTATTTCACGATCCTGTGAAAACCGTCATCCTGTCGTCAGCCAATCGCTGCATATTGAAATATGTGTTACTGTTGCAGCAGTCTGCAAAAAAAAAATCACCAATGTTGGATTGAATTATATGTGAAACCTGCTTTCAGTACAAATGAACAATCACTATGTGATGAAATAATCTAAATGTAGCATTCATTATGTAGAGAAGAAACAGGTTTTTAAACCTCTTTCATCCAGTTTGTGACTTCATGTTGACATGTGGTACGACGGAGCTAACAACCAGACAGGATCCTGGCTGAGTCCAAGAAGAAGAGGGATCCTTGTTTTGATCCGTTTGCCAGATTTACAGTGTGTTGTCTGCCTGTGTGCTGGAGGTGGTTGTTTTTAGATAGTGCCCGTCGCTCTCACAGGGTTATCTGATAGCCGAGCAGCGGGCTTCAAACGTCCTGATAAAGAAGCAGCCGGGTCGACTCCGTTCGGTCGTCCCTCCTTTCCGTTTATCTCCAGCCGCCTCTTGCTGACCTCAGACCGCAGTAAAATAGGAGTTTTTTGGTTTCATATAATATTTCCACTAATCAGATCAGAGTGACATCCGCAGTGAGACAAACTTTGAGTTTCCGCCGGCGTCGAGAGCATCACAGACAGCAGCCGGTCTCTGAGCATCTGCATGGGTTCCAACAACTCCCCTCGCCGGCGTCTCGGGAGCGCGCTCAGAGGCTGCAGACGTCACGCCAAGGCCCGGCTCTGGTCAGCAACGCCACCCAGGTTACTGGAACTGGGACACATGAGCCAACACAACACAAACCATCTGGACCTTCAGGCGCATTCAGCAAACTCCAGACTGCAGACTTACTCCAACATTTACAAATAACTGCACCGGGAAAGGGTGAAGCAATCGGACACGCTGCCATGTTTTCTTTTTTGTCTTTTGTTTTAAGAAACACCTTGAAAGCTTCCAGTCAGATTGCCGTATCTGGAAGAAAACTGCAGTTTTTCTGTTAATTAAACAGTAAATAGGTTGATCTGGTTGTGCAGACTGGTTTAGGTCAGCTCCCGCTGTGTTTGGCCCCCCTCATTCAGGAAATAAATCTCTCCACAGATCGTGTTACATCTTAAAGCAAATTGCCGTTTTCTGCTCCATCCCCCAGATTGCCGAACCAAGGGTCAGTTCAACGCCCTGTCGTACCACTTCAGAGGGCGCCGGTCGGCCGAGCACAGCTACCAGGGGGACAAACCGGCCAGCGGCGTCCAGGAGACCAGGTACAGTCACCCCCCCAGCTCTGAATCAGCCGCTGGAGGGGTGGAGAGTCTCAGGAGCTTCTACCAAAATGGTAAAATCTAAACTCACGTTCGCAGGTCAGTGGAGGAATCCTCAGAAAGCCCCGCCAACGTGACCGCCGCCCCCAAGAAGAGCGCCGAACCCTCAATCAGCGACTTCCAGGACTTCGTCTCTGACATGCAGAAAACCATTACCAGTTTACGAAAGCAGGTGCGTTTCTGTGTGTCCGCACACACACACAGAGCAGTAATGTCTTAAATTACGTGCCTTCAGTGAGGCGGGGGTTGTGGGGGGGGGGGGGCTGATGGAAAGTATTTTCCAGCGCTGCCAGATCGCCGCCTGTGCAAAGCGTTTAGCCGCCGTAGACAACCGAAGGCTCAAAGTTTGGTGCGGCGAACACGAGGCGGCGAATGACATCAGAGGAAGGAGTGAGTCGATGGAAAAACCAGATTAACCTTGGAGTGGGGAGAACACCCACCTGACGACCGGGAGCACGGCGTATTGCGTTACCGCTGCTTGTTTCACTGTCAGGCTTCCTAACAGGTGATGGAGCCGATGGATTTGAAAAAGACCGTGGGAGGCACGGCGAAGCCAATCGTCTTTTCCGGTTCGGTTTAAAAGCTGCGTGTTAGGATGTAATCGGTGCGTACCGGCGGCGTGCTGTGTGACCTCACGCAACTGAGGAGGTTCCAGCGAATTCTTCGGGACGAGGCCCTGCAGCCCGGCGTTGCCCTCTGGTCGTGCGCAGCCTTGTCAGAACTCGTCAGGCTCTTCGTAGCTATTTTTTAAAAAAACTGCAAGTGTCTCTGCTCGTTTCCGATGAAAGCACTTGAGATTTTTTCCACTCACTGAATTGAAACGGTATTTGTGGCACACTTTGGAATTGGAATCACTGAAACCAGGTCATAGGTCAGTGGTACACTTTCGTATGATGTGGATGTCATCGATGTTCTCTACGATCTCTTTGTGCCAATATTTATTGCTTTTTCTTTTGCTCCCCATATTCCTGCAGATTAAAAGACTTGAAGCCCGTCTGAGCAAGACTGACTGCACTGACAGCGAGGGGCGAGATCGCGCCGACGGCGAGCGGTGGAAAAACGACCCCTGCAGCACATGTGAATGCAGAGTACGTCTAAACACACGTCTGTAAAGCGCTCAGTCGCTCTTCGATCACCAGGTGTAACTGAGCGTGGAACTCTGCGCTGTTCCTCCCCAGGACGCCCAGGTGACCTGCTTCGTGGAGTCCTGTCCGGCGGCCGAGTGCAAACGGCCCGTCAAGCTAAAAGGCTCCTGCTGCCCGGTGTGCCTCCAGCCGGCGGGCGTCCACAAGAGGCGGGACTCAGACGGCCGCCACCAGTAGCCCTCAGGACGCCCGCCGACAATCCCCCAACCCCCCCCCCACGCCGGGGCGCCGGTGAAACCGCGCACTTATCAGACAGATCGAGAGCGGAGATGAAACTCACAGGCGCTGATCCACAGCCACCGATCACCTCGACAGACCCAACGGCCTCGCCTCACCCGTTTGTTTTGTTTTGTTTTGTTTTGTTTTGTTTTGTTTTTTTATTCCATGTAGTATTTTTCGATGAGGGGAGGGATTTTTTTAGTTTTGTTTTGGTTTTTCCTCGTCTTGGCTCGTTGCGGCCCTGCAGGCGCCAGCAGCCCGAGGCCCGGTCGGAGATCCAGACGGATTTACTGAAACCACGGGCAGATGAATGAATGAATGGATGATGAATTGGTGGATTATAAACTCCTCCTCCTCGCTCACCAGCGCTCCTGAAGCAGAACTGGCAGCCGGCTGTTCGCCCTCGTGTGACTAAACACTTGACGACTATTTGCGGGAAAGGGAAGTAGATCTGAGAGGCGGCAGCCACTTTGTTGTCTCCAAAAAAAGAAAAGAAAAAAAAAATTCTCAGGTTAGAGATGCCGAAAACTGGTGCTATTCTCCCCTTTTTTTTCCAGTATGACTTAATCACTAAACCTTCGAAGTATTGTCTTTTGTATGCAATATATACACTCAGTATGTCTTTTAATGAAACGTCACGTTTGAGAGGATTGTTTTATTCAAAGTAAAAAGACTTTATATGAATAGAGTTACTTCATCTTTTTAATCCACGGTGCTTTATATTCCTGTTATTATGTACTTTATTCCTCCCTTTTTTTTTGTTGCTTACATATGAAGATAATGTGAAGCCCTTACAAAAATGTTTGTGATGCAGAACAAATGTCTACTGATTAGCGCTCCTCCCTCCACGGATCGCCGCCGCCGGCCGGTCCCGGGCTCGAGCGCGGCGCTCTCCTCTCCGCTGCAGGACGCCCGGACCCGGCTTCATGTTGCTTTCAGAAAGCAGTGAAAGAATCTCCACTGAACCACTGTAACCTTCAGCCCCAGTGTTTCTCTCAGGGCCCGTTTACACGGTTTCAAACGGGAAAACGCAAAAACGTTCGTTTGTATTGTTTGTTTGGTGCTCAGGGCCACTGAAAACGCAACTTTTCGGAAACAGATCGGACTCTGTCGCCGTGTGAACGGGCGAAAATGAGACTTTCTGGAAAAACTTGGGGCCCGTCGACTTTTGTGGACATGCTGCCACTGCACATGTGCATCACGTTCGACTAGATGGACAAAAGCAAACATGGCGGCCTCCGGAGTGTTATGACTCCCAGCCCATATTCTAGTATTAGTAGCATCCGATTTGTCGTCTGTCCGTACGGATGTCCATATAGTCGCCATTGTTATTGTTTATTGTCCTCTGTGCACATGCGTGTGGTTACATCACAATACCGACCTCTTGACCTGGCGTGTTCACCAAAACGTTTTAACGGACATTATTTTCATCAGCTGTGCGTTTTCCTTGAAACACTGTCGTGTAAACGGGGCCTCAGTCTCTCTCAAGCCAAATGTTTGATTCAGCAGCTTCTCAAACGCGTGTTTTTTGTGTCTGTTGATGCATGTACGAATGTTGGAGTGTTCAGGTTCGCTCGTGGTGCGCTCGCCACAGCAGTATTCTCCCTTCAGCCTGCTCAGTCGGTTCCTGTTTCGGACTTGTTCAGAAACAGCTGCATCATTGTGTAAATCGAAACTGAATGCGATGTTGTGCAAATTGTTTAGACATGAGCCGTAAAGAGGCAAGAAGTAAGGTCAAAGGTCTGTGACTTTCAAACCAAATCTCACGAATAACCAGATGAGTTCAGGTTGTCAGATGGGAGGATTCCAGAAAACCTCTTCAGAACAGTACTGGCATTGTGTGTAATTTGACATCAGAATCATTCCTGATGGCTGTGATTTAAGAGCATAGAACATGATGTGTTAAAAATTACTGAAAACATTCACAAATCAGGAAACCAAATAAAAACAAAAAAAAAAAAAAGCTTAAACAAGATGCAGAAACGTCGATTTTGTTTCTCAGCTGAAACTTATTGAAGACAAAATGAGGAGAATCTAAATGTTGTCAAATTTGATAAACATCTTTAAAAAAAAAAGAGCTAAATTTAACACATATGTTTCTCGCTGCCATTTCGATGATGTGTTTTTCTGGCTACGGCCAAAGTGTCCCGATGTGTTAGCCACTGAATTCACACTGTACGTATTAACAAACGAAATCAGCGACGGAGACGTCGTAAACTGAGACGGTGACAGAGTCAGCCTGCTCAGCATTTCACTGCCTAAACCATCGGAGTACTGCTGCATTGTCAGCGGGGTGAAAACAACAGAAAAAAGTGCAGATTTTGAGGGATGCGTTTGGTCTCGGTTCAAGAAAAGCTGATGCATCACATCAGAGCGCTCACTCCCACCCGGACATCTGATATGTTGTCTTGGTGCTATGTTTAATCAGTGGAACGGTGTTTTGAATGATTTGCACATCATCGCGCTCTGTTCTTCATTGCTTTCTTACTGGACGCCTGGACCGCGGTGGTGACGGGGTCGTCCCGGTGCTGACAGCTCCTCTCTGCAGCACTGCAGTTTACACAAGGACAAGCTCGCAGTGCATTCCTCTGCCGAGCGTCCGCTCCTCTTCCTCCTCCGGCTCCAACCGTTTCTGTGTCGATCCGGGTTAGGAATGCCTCCCTCCTCCTCCTCCTCCTCCCGTTTTCTTTGCCATATTGAAGAATTCAAGCATGGCGTGACGTCACTTTGGCGGCGCATATGTGGAGCGCAGCCCCTCTGACCCTCATTCCACTGTAATGGAAGCCATATGAGCGGAAAGCAGGCGTAATGTGGGTGGGGGCGGGGCGGGGCGGGGCGGCGGAGGGCCGCTCCAGATCGGGATCTCGTGTCAATCAGAGCAGGGCTCGGTGTGTCCTCCAACACACACACATGGACGCGCTCGCTTCGCCGGGACGGAACCGAGCAGAAGCGACGACAGAGACTCGGTGTTGTATTTACGTCACGTCCCGAACAGGCCGATCTGTCACCCTAACAGAAATAAAACTCTCCGGAATGTTCCGTTCAGGATTTAGAGGGGGGATTACAGGGGGGTGCGGCTGGCAGTCACACCGTTACATTAGTGTCATGTTGAATGTTTAAATATACAGGAGCCCGGAAGGGTCACGACAACCTACAGACCGCAAAAGCCACGGTGGAAGTAAAGTGGGTTGTTTAAATTGTATAATGTCACAAAAGTCACTTCTACAAGCAGTTTTTTTTTTTTTTTCCAAATCATTCAACCCATCCGCTCACTTCCTGCTGTTGTGGTGACCCTTCTGACCGCCTGTATGTCTTTTGTGTTTACAGTTGTGCTTCATTGTGTTGTGACTGTGACTTTTCCTACAGTGGTTTCCAACCTCCTGCTCCTGCAAAGCCCTCCGATTTCTCAGAATGCTGGCCGATCCTCTCCGAATACAAAAGTTAACCCTCAGGTTGGAAACCACTGTCCTACAACACTGTAACATCCCAATGTGTGTGTCGTATTCCAGCTCTCCTCATCGCCGCTACGCGTGTTCTTCATATATCTGTTGTATTTTCATCATGGTTTCCTCTCCGAGTGTCAACGGAATGCACTGCTCTGCGAGACTGAACATGCTTCATCTACGCTGCCCCCCCACCCCCACCCCCTCCACCCCAGCCGGGGGGTCAGTGTGGATACACTCGTCAGCTATCGTGACAGTCGTATTGTACCTTTTTGCCAAAGAATGGTTTGCACTGTAATGTATGCCTCTCGACAGTAATAATAAATAAATAAGCCACGTTTGAATTACAGTGCG
Organism: Salarias fasciatus; assembly: GCF_902148845.1. Taxonomy (NCBI): domain Eukaryota; kingdom Metazoa; phylum Chordata; class Actinopteri; order Blenniiformes; family Blenniidae; genus Salarias; species Salarias fasciatus. The sequence goes on along the minus strand of NC_043763.1, from coordinate 20,517,154 downwards.
ACATGTCGCTGCCTGTTCTTTGCCGGCTTCTGCGCTTTGGCACGAGCTCAGCGCTGGAAAAACAACGAGCAAAGACGGAGAAAAGGCAGCCTGTTCTCAGCTCATTAACGTTTCATCAGAGGGATTTGATTCTGCACATCATTGAAAACTCGTTAAGATGAAATTTTCAGGAAGTCAGTGCACCTTTATTGGTTATATCTAAAGCAGGAGTGTCAAACATGCGACTCCAAAACAGCCTGGTCTGGAGTTTTGAAAGCTTTGGACCATGACAGCACTGTGCAGCCAGTGCAAAACTAATGAAAAATTATACAAATTATAGTGGTTTTTCAATATTTCTTTTTTTATAAATGGCATTTCTCCCATTAAAAATCAGACTAGCATTTATTGTTAAAAATAAACTGTAACAGTTTTGTTGTTTTTAAAATAAAGATTAGTCTGATTCTTTCATTGAGACGGAGTGAGGGCATTTTCAAAAAGTTGCATCGTAGGAGCTGTTCTCACAATGTTGCGTTTTCTCCCTGTTTACACAAAGACCAAGCTGACTCTGAGCATTTTCACAAAGTTCCACCTTACTAGCATTTTTCCAAAAAATTGCGTTGTCCGGTGTTTCCGCAGAGATGGAGTCGGGGCATTTTTAAAAACTTTCACCATAGCAGGTATTCTCAAAATGTTGAGTTTCCTCCCAGTTCCATGAAGTCGGAGTTGGAGCATCTTTGAAAAGTTGCATCTCCCCCCCAGTTACCAGGCATTTAATCGTCACACCCAAAACAACAGAAGTTTTCCATTTTCACTTGAAAACCTGGTCGTGTAAGTTGATCCTAAAGCTTTATTGAAATCACTTTGCGCTCCAAACACTCAGTGAATGAACAAGGCCACAGTTCAAGTGTACATAACATTCATGATGGATAGTTTTCCAACATGCAGCGTCCCGTGCACGTCGGATTATTGTGCTTGGATTTGGTACTTGCCAAGAACTCAGCAGCAGTTTGTCATATGATAGAGAAGTCCGACCCTCAGCAGGGTTTCCTCCATTCCTTCACGCAGAGCTGCACGCTGCTTTCGCACTTCAACAGAGGTGCACCAGGGTTAGTGTGAACATGATTGGAGAGCTGCTTTCTCAGCCGGACCGTCTAGAGCTGCCAGGATTCGGATGGCAGTTGAAAGTTGCAGCGATCACACCAGAATTTGTTTTCGAGGAACCAAACATAAGAAGTGAGAACGTGTGAAACAGCCATGAGCCTGTGGACTATAACGCATTATTAGGTGTAATGACAGCAAAGTCAATGATCACAGTGTCCTTCAGTTAATCTGATCTAGAGCAGGCTGCTGACCCATTAGGCAGTTTAATAGACAAATGCTACTGTATGTGGCCTCCACGGGGCGCCAAGTAAACATGATTTACTCTATAAATAGAAAATCAGAATAATAATTATTAAGATGAATAATATTACCTCATAACTTAACATTCCCTTATGGCATATGCTCCTTTGCATCTGATATTCAACATGTCACTTTAATGACAATAAAGCTGAATCCAATTATCAGGCATATCGAAAAATAATTCTTTTATTATACTTAGGTCTTTAGGTTTTTCTTCTTTTTCTTTGAATCATTTTTATGTTTTTGTTTTTATGCAGTTTTAGCTTTTTTTGCGAACATCTGTACCTTTTAAATACACACACACATTTATATCTAACTTGATTTGATCTTTTCCTAATGTTAGTTTAAGAGTCTCACCTTTCCCATTTCTGAAATAATTGTGTGCAGCAGAATAAATAGCCCTCCGGGTTACATTCCGAATAATCACAGCTGAAACAACAAGAACCTTCGAGATATGTCCTCTTGGTTCCCTCCGGAACCTTTATCAGGTGTTCAGTGCTCCAGAGGACACATTTGCTGAAACACCCAGGAGAGGACAACAAAAGATGACAGGTCAGCACCACAAAAAAATCTGTCAAACTCCTTCTTACAGACAGGCTATGGAGATTTTTAATGAGTCTACTGGTTAACATTTCAGAATCTGCTTTGTGTTGACTTAGCAGGACTCGTTCTGAAGTCTCATATATATTTTTTTTTAATCAGAAGTCTACATATTCCGTGGGACTTTTTTTTCCTCTATAAATCCAAATGAAGCCTAATTGTGCTCTAAAATGGCCATACAAACGCCTGAAAACTTTATTCAGAATTGAAACCGGTGGGTTTATTCTCCTTTGGAAGCGTATGCTACGCTAACCCTATGCTAACTTCATTCTGGTATTTCTGCGCATGCTCCGTCGTGATGACGCAATTTTCCAAGATGGCGGCCCGCAGTCCGCGTTTTGACAGGTATGGAGACGATTTATTTAACGGAAGTTTTACAAGAAATGGTCATGTTGAAATGAGCGGATCGACGGGCACATAACAACGGGGAGGTTTCCCAAGCTGTAGCGTCAAAGTTAATCGAGAAAGAAAGACGAGAAAAACGCTGTTTACTTCCTGGAGAAATCAGTACGTCACGGCCGCCCCTTGTCCAATCAGAACGCTTCGCAGACTCTGACATGAGAGAGGATTTAATTCTTTTCCCATGTAAACACGCTACTCATGGATATAATTCTGAATTACTTAATTCGGAATAAACCAATTCCAAACTAAAAACACCCAGTAACTACACTGTGCAATCTTCTACTTCTTTCTGAGTGAATGTGCAGTATTGGAGCTAAAGCATTAGCATTATTCAGATTTTTTTAGGGCAGGGGGCCTGCTGACAAGCTGAGCCCAAATTATTTTTGCTATATCTGCTATTGTAGAGCAACATTTTTCATTCATTAACCCAATTTTTTGTATCATCCCCCCCCCCCCCCCCCCCCCAACCACACCCTCTACAATTACAAGAAAAGGCTGAAGGAACCTCATAGCACAGAATTGCCCCAATCTCAAAATGAATCCAATTTTATTGATACTTGCTGGTGCAAAATACAGTGAAATGTCAAAAAAAAAAAAAAAAAAAAACCTGAGCACACCCTCATTATCAGTCAGATAATTATCATTATCACCCTTTTTCTCAATAACTGTTGGTTCAATGCCATAAAAAAGTTTCACTGCACCATTAATGGGTCCATTATCACAACTGTTGCATGTATTAAATTAGGAAATTTGCACCCTAAGCTACATTGGTTGTAAATAGCAAACATGTTCTGCATGCTAAGCATCGGTTAGCATGCGAGAGCAGTGCAAAACTACACAGTCGTTAATGTTGCTTCCTCTTTTTTTTCCCCTCCTCTGGTTTTCTGCCAGGCTTTGACATGAGGAACGGCCAAATGAAGTGCAGACAAACAAAAAGCAGCTGTTAAGTTCTGGGGGAATGAATGTTTGCAAGGTGAGTAATGTGGGCCATCGGCGGAGCTGAACCCACGACGTTATTGCTTCTTTAGACTTTTAGTCACGTGTGGTTTGAAGAAAATTACCCTTGCTGTCTTGCTCGAATTGGCACAAGTGTTTATCATCTCTCCCTCCTTTTTTTCCCTCCCATCTCCATTCTTATCCTCCGTCTCTTCCTCCTTTTGTCAACCCCCCCATGCTTTCAGCAGCGCTGGCAGCGGAGCGCGAGTGGACGCAGCCTCTGGAAGGAAAACTGGACCAGGAAATGAGGTTTCCAGTGGCTGCATGGATAAAAGCGCCTCCATCTTTGAGTCCAGCAGGAAAACACATTAAAAACCCCGACAACAAGCGGCCTACCTTATGTAAGGTAACCGAGGTCCAGAACATGCGTATGCACACATGCACTCCCTTATCTGTTTCAGTTTCCCCTCAATCTGCAGGCCGCAGCAGGAAGCCGGTCTGTGTTGTTTGAATGTTTGTTTGACTGACCTCTGAATTGGAAGAAAAATGTGATTATGCAAGAAAGGAAGTGCTTTGGGTGTCTGGGGCTTCATGCACACATGCAATACAAAACCAAAAAATCGATGCTTCCAGATCTGAATGGAGATCATGGCTTTCAGATTGTGGCTTTCAGGGTTTGGAGACGGACGCAGGCCTGCAGCTGCACGGCGCTGGCTCACCCTGCAGGCCTCCTCCCCCACCTCTCTTTCCCACTCATCACATACTGGAATTTCATTTAGGCAATTGGCTCTCAGCGTCGCACCTCTGACTCGCCAAGCTGGGGGATTCTTTCCCCTCGCTGATGGAACGTCGCTCTCATTTCCAGAGCGGGGCGGATGAAAGAGAAGAGAAGTGGCGTCCCGCTTGGGGGGGAAATAGGTTTTGCATCCCGGGACTCAAAGGGCTGCGGCGATGGCTCGTGACCCCCGGCGGGTGGGAAATGTCATGAGATGGCTTCCCGCAAGTGTTTTGGCTCCGACTCTGGAGAGCCGCTGGGTTTATTGTGCAGGTGTTTGCACAGGCAGTTGCAGTATGCAGAAAGGAAAAGGAGAGCCGTCTTACCTGATTGGAATCGCACATGAGATGCACTTCACTGACGAACTCAGCGGTATATATCGGAACGTCTCGGCATGAGCACGCATGCTATAACCAACTGGTTTTGTTGTCTTTCAGCATAATACCAGCCTCTGGGTTTAGACAGGAAAAGCTGTCCTCAAACATTTGTCTCAATTGGAAATCATGTTAAAGAGTTATTGGAGAATGGTTTAAAAAAAATGCAATAGCAATGAAAAAAATCAATCTTCTGGCATTTGCAACAATGGAAATTTCACATTTTTCTTGAGTCCCTTCTGATTTTATTAGAGTAATACAGTTTTATTAAACACTAAATTGGGCATAAAGGCCTGCCAAGATCTGAAAATAAGCATTGTGTTGATAAATTAAAGTGTTTGGTGTTTTGGTTTTATGCCTTTTTGTAAATAAGACAGAAATTATGTTTATATCTCTGGAACAAGCTGCTGCCATTCAGGCACCCTCTGATTAGCCGTGGAATATTTTCATTGTTTCTGTATTTTTCAGAATTTTTTTCCATCCGTCTGTTGGACTCAGTGAAAACTTTTTGGTTTCTCCTTTTTTTTTTCTCTCTTGAATGGTGGAAATCACAATAGGAACAATTACAAATGGGTCACTGTGTGGTTAGAAAACATTTTTCCCACTCTATTAGCCATCCACACAGTTGTCAGTTTCTGCTGTTTGCCATAAAAACATAAAAACCTGGTGCCAATTACGTCACATTTTTTGGGAGAAATTTCGTCATTAAACCATTTTTGCTTTTACTTTACATATAAATCTATGTAAAGTAGAAGCAAAAATGTTTTTTTTCTTTCCAAATGGAAAGAAAACCTATAAATAACAGAAAGCAGCTTGTTTAAGATGAAAACAAAGAGGTGATCATGGCTCATACTTTCATAGCGGTGGTAAATGAATCACACAGCTGACCATCAGGTTGAACTGCGTGAGGTTACACATCACTGATGTTTGTACAAAAAAGAAAAACTTCCACATCTGCATCCATGATCCTGGTGAGCCAGTGAAGTATTTACATCTTTTAGAGGTTAAAAGAGTTATTTGCCACAGTTGGTCTACGGTGGCGTAATGGCAGGGCATGTGTCCGAGGTCGTGGGACAGTGAGAAGACAATGAACGGAAAAGTAGAGCTCATCAAACCTGGCAGGGAGCTTATTGGCCTCATTTGCAGTTACGGCCCCTTCAGGAGGTCGCTGTGTGCTGCTACTTTCTGTTTATAGTCCCTGGTTATCAGGAATACACGGTGCTGACTCATCCACCTGCAGCAGCGCTGGAATTAACAGCTCCCTATGGGCCCAGTGTGTATTCCATCTTCCTCACTTTGTGTGTCTGTGATGGAGATTAACGCATAACCCTGTCAAAACCAGCTTCCTCATTTGCCCCTGATGACAGATGCTCTTTTTTTAAGCCAGTCGCCGTTCCGCTGTATCGCACAGAAACACATTAAGACTGAGACAAAACACCAGTTTTAAAGTCTGAAGATTCACAGTCATCCAGGTCATGAGAGCTAATTGGATCTGAAGGGTAACTGCACTTACTGGAAGTTTCTTTTTGAAGGTTTGCCATTCAAATAGTTACCAAATCTGAGAGCTCATACCTGTTCGGGTATGACTCAGAAGCTCCTTTCTATTTATGTCTTACTCTTTCCTCTCAGCATAGTTCATAGGTCAAAAAGCACGCCTCTTGAATGTAGATTGTTTCAGTCAGGGCGGGGTCAGCAGGTCAAGATTGGGAACCTCTGGTTTGTGGTCAGAGACACACCTTTCGATAGAAAACCAGCTTCAAGACCAAATCTGTCCATCCACCTATCTTCTATAACGCTTCTTCTATAAGGTGTGTTTTTTTTTTTTTACAACACCTTTTCTGAACACAAATCATCTTTATTTGAAAAAATAAAAGTGGTGTTGAACCTTTAAAAATCCACATTACTGTTGAAAAGCCCGTTTTGCCAGCATATTCCAAGGCTTCATGGTGATATATTTCCAATACTTCTGTCATCCAGTTGTTTTTTTTTCACTTTGCAGTGGACCATATTGTTGAAAACAGCGCCTCCACTTGTGCTGATGGCTCAGCCACTAACAGAATGCAGCAGTGTCAGTATGTGCGTGTGTGTGTGTGTGTTTGTGTGTTCCGATGAGTTTGCCGCCCTCCCTCGTCCACAGTCCCTGATGTCGCTCTCAGCTTTTGTTGTTTTCTATTCCCTCACGTTAGACGTCCACTAATTCCATCTGCGACTGTAACTCTGTGCCAAACAGAGTTCTGCATTTTGACCCCGCGTCACTCCTGCAGGGACTCTTTACCTACCCCCCACCCCCCCCCACCCCCCCCCCCACCCCCCCCCCCCCCACCCCCCCACCCCCCCATATGAAAATACCAAACTCCTTTCCCAGGTCTATTAACTGTAATTGATTCAACAGAATGTATCCTGACTCTGAAACATCAGTTAAACAGGTCAGCAGATAAGAGGAGGGATGTGATAATATTCACCGTGTGTGAGGAGTGATCCGGGAAGGACGCACAGATCCGACCAGCTAATTGCTGACGATAGAAAGCAGCCAAAGCTAATCTCACGTGAGGGCTGCCCGAGCGCCTCGCTGGCAGATGACGGACCGGCAGATGGGTAGACTCGGTGCGTGACCACCAACTGACTGGCTGACCGATACGCTCGCCGGTCGATTTGCCCGCATTCCGGGGTGGACGCCGGCGGAGTACAGTCTGACCCAGCGTGATAATCCCCTCGCTGCCCAGGACCCCTAATCAGTTCTCCTCCAGACCTGAAAACTCACACGCCGGAGGAATGTGCGCTCGCGGGCGCACAGACACGTACGCGCACGCCAGGACGGACCATCTGTCTTACGAGACCTCTCCGTCTCCTGAAACACAGAGAGGCATGTTTGGATGAGATAAGTTAACTTTGGCTGATACTTTGCTCCCCAGAGGTCAGGAACATTTAACTTTTTGTGAGAAAAGAGCCTTAAATTACCAAAACCACCGAGAGATGCTTGCAGGCTGCGGATAGAAAAAGCAAATTAAAACAAATACACAAAGAGATTTTATTGAGGGAAATCACCAAGGATGGATTGCCAAATGCTGTCATCACATGCAGGAATGATATCAGTTCACAGAGTTGAGCTGTAATTCTGAATCGTTAAAGATCCAGTGCACTTCTTGTGTTTGTGTTTGACAGTCTGAGCCGATGATTCCTCCGTTTTCATTGTGACACTGAGCAGCTAATGAGATCTGCAGATCTGAAGTCTTTGTGCAGGTGCAAGCTGTGCTACTTGAAAGCTTCTTGGAGCATCGTGGAGGCTGGTTGTCCTACGACATGTCAAGTGAGAACACGTCGTAGCACATCGCAGCGCTCTGAATTCATAAAAAAAAAAAAAAACAATCTTCCTAAATTAGAATCTTCGGATTAGTAAATAGAAAATTTCATCAGTCCAAAGTCAACCAGCTGGAACTGCTTAGTAGTTTGATTTTTTACTTTTAATTTTGCATTATTAATGATGCAATAATGTTGTTTCATGTCAAGGCAGTCTCACAGTCATCATAGTCATGAATAATTACCCCAGCTCCCCAAATCCACATATATTATTTTGGGCAAATAATGGAATCATTTAGCTCGTCCAGGCAGCCATTTTACTCTTTAAAAAGAGTCAATGAGTGTGAATTTCAAGCTCTGTAATTGTGTTTTCATTCCCGAAAAGTTTGACTTTTGCCAGGCATCATTTTGAAAATGATGTAGTTTTCATGTTGTACCACTAGTGGGTGCTGTTGGTTGTTTTTTTACAATGAAACGGTAAAATATAAACATGAACCAGGAGCACCTGGACATTATGGACACATGACCAAGTTGGATTATTATTACGTTTTGACTCTCAACTATGAAACTACGAGCTTCCAGGAGAATAAGGACTAGAAATCATGACACTCTGGGAGCAAACATTGGTGTTCATGTGCAGACCAACTGTTTACCATGGTGCACATGCACAGTAGCAGTGTTTCAGAAAAGTTGCAAGACTAGATGTGACCTTTCCAGGGGTCACTGTCAGGACCCACGATACTGGATGACACCGTGTGTCTTCGTTTTTAGAGAAGACCTGGGTCTCGCGGAACAAATGGTCTCAATAAACGCACACAGTGAGACGAACAAGAACACGCGAAGCGCGCTTGCCACCGAGCGGGCTAAATTAGCATGACGGCACGTCACGCTGCTACAATAAAACCCTCCAGGATCGATGACTGCTGGGAGGGTGAATCACTAGTAATTGTGGTGTGAGAGTCCAGAGCGGTGACTTCATTAGCAAATACCAGATGTTTACATGAATACAGTCCAGTGCTTAAAAATAGCTCCCTCGTGAAAAGGCGCCGCAGATCCGCAGCGAAGGGAGTTCAACCTCAAAGGAGGACACCACTTAGTCAGCACGGCGCCGAAGATGGCACCGAGCGCTGCCCTGTTAAAGCACGCCCGTAACATGCGATACCGATCCAGGGTTATCAGGAATGAGCCCGGGGCTGGAGGGCGTCTTTAAATCATCACAGTAAAACGCTCTTTTACTAGTTGTCGTTTCTCTGAAGATGAAGAGATGCTCGTATATCATCTGATGCCATAATTCCCGACTGGAGGAGACTGGTTATAATCAGCAGGGGTCAAGATGACACGACTGAAGACCGGCGCGATCATTTCTACACTCCAGACGGTGAGAGAGCTTTATAGTTATGAGGAAGACAACAGCTGAACTGATTCATATTTTCACATCAGCCATAGATCAAACCCATCACGCTGCGGTTCACCTGAAATACACAGAGCTCTTAAAGTGTCTTTCAACTTTTGTTGTTCCCCTCCCAACCGTCTTCTAGCTCTCATGACGCACACGGTGCGACTTTCAGCCCAATGTGAGGCTTCATGTTTTTTCCTACATATAAAGTGCCAATTAAAGAAGATTATTCATACTTTGAAATCTCTAAAGATTCAAGTAGCGTCCTTCAGAGAATGACTAAACATTGCAGCATTGCTATAATATTCTCATATTTTAATGCCGTTTTTGATTTCTTTTTTCTTTTTTTTTTTTTTTTTGCACGTCTAAAATGTTTTCTAGTGCATTCAAATATTTTGAATATTTTGAAATGCATGTAGTGGCATCTCCTGTTTATGTATATATATATATATATATATATATATATGTATATATATATGTATATGTATATATATATATATATATATATTTTTTTTTTTTTTTTTTTTTTTTTTTTTTTGATTACGTGATATTTCTATAGTGTCATAATGAAAATCAACAGATAATTTTTTTAAGCTGATTTAAACTCAGAGATCGTGGCTCCAGTTTTTTCCATATTAATAATATAATTATACATTGGCTGTAAGTCAGGAGCTTAATACATATGGAGAACAGGAAATGGGTCTTAAATCGGCTTTAATTGCAGCAACACATGGAGGTAATGTTCTAGAAACACATTGTTGCTTCAGTGATGACAAGTTAAAAACTTCGCCATGACAATAATTCTCTCGATTGCTCTGCACACTGGTTCCGTTTCAGTGAGAGTGAAAGTAAAACATGGGCGGTAACCTGTGAACTCCGACCCCCAGGCAGAGGTTAAACTGCTGGTAAATTATTGGTTAACTGGCAGCAGAGGGACTACGGAGCTGTTACTGACTGCTGATGAGGAGCAGATGTGGTGAACAGGTGACTGGGTCAGGTGGAAACTAAAGAGCAGGAACTCCAAACTAAAAGCCTGACAGTACTTTTTTGTAACCAGGTCTCAGTTTGTAGAGCAAATATGCTGTATATTCCAGAATGCAACCATATATTAAGCTGAAGAAACACACCTGACATTAAAACTCACATATTTCTTTCTGTGTTTCTTTTATTCCACCTTGAAGTTTCAGAGAAAGGTTCGATTTAACCACAGCGGCTATTTTTTTACTCGCTTGTCAGCATAAAGGTAGTTCTGAAAGCACCGCGGTGGAAGGTGGTTTCCTCACCCTGAAAGAGCGCCATGTGGTGAACAGACTGTCGCTTTCCCTCACGATGGGCCAGTCCACAGCACGGCCGGCTCAGGACACGAGGTCAAACCTCACCGGGATGAACGGAAACTGTCAAAACCTTCTGAGTGAACAGAGGCAGAAGACATGGCGGCGTGTTCCGCCAGATGTTCTCTATATCCTCTTATCAATTTAGAGGAAGTCTTCAGTCGGTCGTTTCTTCTTCTTCTCTGAGATCATCTGTCACAATGTGATCATCACGTTGCCACAGACGTGCATCGTTCCACAGAGCCAGCTTAGCTGACTCGGATATTTTCTTACCTGCGTTTGCCCCATGCAGCTGCTCCTGTAGCTGCTATTGTGGTTTACCACACACATTGTTGTTTACTGCCAGTGAGTTTTTAACCAGAGAAGTTGTCTTTGAAATCAACAGGGTGGATTTGTTGTTGTTCTCTCAGCTGCAGCGCAGGCCAAACGCTTCGCCGACCTTTTTAACTTTACTTCTTCAGGATTAATTTCACTTTATGATATCCTCTCGTGTTTGTGATCTCCACATCAGAATCCTCTCTGATTACAGAATCTGAATAGAAATTAACCGCAGTGTGAAAACAACTTTGGCTCAAATGTGTGTTTATGACAAAAATAAATCCAACACAGTAGAAAGATGAATCTATGAAAATTATTCAGCTTGAAATAATTTCCAACCTGGCTGCCTTGGTGTCCAGAGTGACTAAACTCAGGCAGTTTTTTCACACGCCTTTTTTTTTTTTTTTTTAGTTATTTTTACAGTTCATAATTTACAAAATGAACAAAATTATTTTTAAAGTTAACAAGAAATTTTGGGTTGAAGAAACTGAAACAGGTCATTGTCACTGACAATGCACATTTAGAAATAAAGTATTTACTGGAAGCATTACCCTGTGGTGAGGATGGAGTCTCACGCCAGGCTGCTGCTGTTTGTCTGTCGGAGCTGCTTTGCTGTACATGAACTGTTGACATTTGTCTTTACGATCTTTATCTTTGCCTCTCAACCTTAACCACAACAAAAGCCAATAATCTGCTGCATAGGCGGCATCAGTGGACTGTTTGCCTCTCACCTGCTTCAGCGCGGTGTGTGGGAGGACTTTGACCTGAAATTCACCCTCCTTTTATTGTGATCCTATCTTTATTGTTAAAACATCAGTTTGTATATGTAAATCATGAAGTTACTGTCAGTACAGAAGTATGATTATGGCTTTGTGTTCATCAGTTTTTGTGAAAACAGTAATGATTTGATCTCAATAAGTGATACTAACAATTTTAAAAGTGATTTTATTTATGCATGGATTTTCATATTTACAACCTACAAAATAAGAATGCTCATGCAAAACTGGCTAAATATTAAAATATGTTTGGATAGCCAATGTGATTGTTGCAGTATATGATTAATATGAACCCAAATGCAGATTTCATCATTTTTATTTTTAAGAAACAGAACAATCATAAGCACATACAACATCATCTATGAAAACTTGTAAAATAAATTCATCTAAAAAGCGATATGCTCAGTAAATATATACACAGACATTCAGGTAAAGGAATAAAAGCCAGTGTGGACCTCGGCACAGCGAAAACATCAGGGAAAATATGAATCTGACTTCCTTTTCCAAGTGTATGATGCTATCCTCTATTGTTTTTGGTCAAACAAGCATATAAGTCATGTGAAAATCAACAGTGTCACAAGTTAACAAAATTGGACCAGCAAAATAAAATGAAATCAGTCGACATTCAGATAACAGGTTGACCTATTGGACGTGATATTATCTGTAGAGAATTTAATGGTATCTAGCATTTTAGTGCTAAAATTCCAAAAAAATGAACATTTTTTTTATTTAAAAAGAAATTTATTTAAGGAGAAACAACTGAAAGCATCGAAAGCTAGTGGAAACTGTAGCCACGTACAGAAAAAGAAATTAAAAAAATCAACTCTTTGCTGTTGTGTCTGGTTCAAATTGGATTGTTAAGTACAGGTTCGAATCCCAAAATACAAACATGGTCATTATACATTTAAGCATTTGTACATTTCCGTCAAATCATATGGCGATTGCAGGTTAAATCGGTTCAGAGCAGCCCTCCTCGGTACGGAGGGCTCATTTGGTGAATCGGTGGTTTGTCACGAAAGAAAACATCACAATCAATAGTCTACATTTCTGTGAATCCTGAGCATTGTAACACCCTCCACTGACGTGTCACACGCTGAAGGATGACATGTTTGACCCCTCCGACGACTTGAAGCCTGAGATGCAAACCTCAGACGTCCTGCGTGACGAGCGAGCGGAGTAGATGTACTTCTTGCTGAGGCACCAGATGTCCGCCATGATCTGCCTGAAGTGGCTCCTGAACTTCACCCCGATGAAGGCGTAGAGGATGGGGTTGAGGCAGCAGTGGAGGAACGCCACACTCTTGAAAATGGCCAGAACCTGCAGCTTGATCCTCTCCGCCTCGCAGCTCCTCACTTGAAAAAGAGAGAGCGTGTGGATCAGCAGAGTGACGTTGTAGGGGAGGTGGCAGACGACGAAGACCACCACGACCGCCAGGACCACCCGGATGGCCTTGTGCCTCTGGCTGCTCTGCGCTCGCAGCAAGGTGCACATGATGCCGGAGTAGCAGAACACCATGACACACAGGGGCAGCAGGAAGCCGACGGCCATCTGGCAGCTGGGCACCAGCACCTTCATGACCTTCGCCGTTTCTTTGTGCCTGAACGACATCTGACACATGACGGTGACGCTGTCTTTGTCCAGATCTTGCTCTTCGAAGCGCTGGGTGTAGATGAACGTGGGCAGAGTCAAAGCCACAGCAAAAACCCAAACTGCCGCGCAGATGGCTCGGCTGTAGACGAGGACCTTTGAACGGGCGCCGAAGGAGCGTCTGGCCAGGACGATGGCGACGTAGCGATCGCCGCTGATGCACGCCAGCAGCAGCATGCCGCTGTAGAGGTTGACGCTGTAGGCCGAGCGCAGCATCTTACAAGCCACGGGGCCCATCGCCCAGTCGTGCTGCTCGTTGTAGATGATGAACGGCAGGGACGCCACGAAAATCAGGTCTGCCACCGCCACGTTGAAAAGATAGACGTCCGTCATGGTCTTGGTCCTCTTGTAGAAGATGTAGGTGATCACGACCAGGGCGTTGCCGATCAGGCCGAAGGCACAGATGATGGAGTGGATGATGGTCTGGGCGGTGACATCCGCGGGGTCGGGGTCCAGGATGCAGAGCTCATCTGTGGGGAACGTGTAATCTGTAGTGGCACTATAATCCAGAGAAGTCACCAGCTCCATTTTTTCTTTTTTTCTTTTTCGATCTGGAGAAATAAAAAAAATAATTACACAAAAGCAGCATTGAAGCAGTGAAGATTTTGAAGAAAAGTACAACTAAAGAAGATGTTTCTTGGTGTCTTCTGGAAAAGAATTGTTCATCTACACAGATTTTGAATATAGTTTATGAAACACAACACAAATGAAAAATACTTTTTGTTCAGTTGCTGAAGAAATCAGGTGATTTAGGACATGATTTTTCTAAAATGCAAATCAACATAGAGAGTGATTTCCTGCTTTTCACACAGAAGATTATGTAATCTTTTACTTCTACCTTCTAAAATGTACAGCTAAACATAGTGGAAATACCATTGTCTTTCTTTGTATAATAATGGGGAAAATCCCAGTGAGTCAATTGAATGCGTGCTCAATTCGTCTTTTTATTAAAAATACATAAAATAGATTAATTAAAAGTCTTTCTTAAATTTTCTTTCATAAATGTAAATCACCTTGAATAAAAGGTGAATAACACTTTATTCTTCAGTTTGGTAAACCCTGCACAGAAATCTAAAGCATCAAGTTTTCAGAGAAAAAAAACTGACGCCGCCCGATCTGTGTAAAACTGTCACCACAGGATGTAAGTCACCGTTCTAGTTCAGGTTTGGCAGCTTGTCAATGACCCAATTTCAGCTCTATTAGACATAAAGAGCTGGCGTGCTGAGGCAGGCTGCAGGTGCCTGCGCTCTGTACGCCGTCCAGTCCCAGAATAACCCGAATAATCTGATCCTTATCGGGGAGAATCTTTGAAGTGTCACTGAGAAGCCGGACATGTGTAGGAAGCACCAAGAAGCCTGCTGAATGAACATAAACCAGGGATAAAATGATAAGCTCTATATCATCGATCTCATAGAAGCTTGATGTAATTTTCCGCTGTCTCAATAAAGCAAACCGCAGCTTTTGTTACTTCTTCAAACACCTGACAGCATATCACGTTCCTTCCGATGAACCCAGCAACAGAGATGAGGGATAGATGGTAACATTCGTCAGCTGAAACACGTCCAAACGTCCAATTAGGAATGAGTCAAAACCTATTCCTGTTCCACAAGTCTGAAAGTAGCATCAACAAATACGACCAGTTTATAGAAGAAAAAATAAAATACGAAGAAGCACCTTTTTTTCTGCTCTGTCTCAACTAGTAAGCAGGAAATGTACTGCTGGAAACCGAGCCAGTTCGTAACAACGGTCTGGGTTACTTTTGCCAAGAATTGTATTGATTAGTTACACCAGCAGGTAACTGAGTTCGTTTGACCCGCTACATGTTTCAGAGTTAGTTTTGTTCGTTGAACCAAGAAGTTAGTTATGTGGACGAGTGTCTCTGATGTCGACAAGTTTCTGGGTTATCGACAAGAGACTTGCAGGACGAAGAAGTGTGTTGGTTAATTATTCCGACTAGCATCTAGATTAGTTGTGCGAAGAAGTGTTGATTGGTTTTACCTAGAATTGTCTTGGTAAAGTTGTTCCAGCAAGTGTCGATTTCCTGAACCAGAAAGATCCTTAGCGAGTCCAACAGGAGTTTTTGTACCAGAATGAGATTTAGATAGTTATAACAACTAGAGGCTGAGTTACTAAATGTATCTTGGGTCCTGCTCTCCAATAATACCACATTTAGGTCACCCGTGTAAACTGAGAAAAACACACATTCAGTTACAGCCATTGTGAAAGTTAGAGCACATTTGCACAATAACCTCAACTTTATTGTTAGTGCAACAAAAAAGTTCAACAAAACAATGTAAATATCAGGTTTTTCTCATTTAAAGAATGTTCTTTTTTTTAATGAAGCCATGTATTTCCTGTTTGTGTTTCAGCAATGACAGTGCAACCAGTTTAAAATTACGGACATGGATCCATGTCCGTAATTTGTATCAGAGGTTGAAGCTCTGAGCTAAAAGACATAATGACAATGACGTTAAAAATGTCTCATCTAAGGAGTGATGTGAGGCTGCAGTACTTGAGTCATCACAGTAAATGAGGAAGGCATTAGGTCTTTGGGGAAGATGTTATAAAGGGAAGAGGAAAGCTTTGTACATAGAAATGCAATGAGAGAACTTTGCGTGTTTTGTAAATAGGATCAAATGTTCAACAAAACTGGCAGATTGTTGAGTTTAAAATGGGATGCGGTTACTTTTATTTTTATTTTATACCATTGTTGGTGTTCGTACTCGACAAAATGAAGAGTAAAACTTTTTCAAATGCTTTAAAGTTGAATTCCTCTCTTCCTTTTAGCCTCGATCCTACAAATGACAAATTTCTGCAAATTTTCTAGTAACAGTTATTTTGCATTATTTCAGCTAGTGTGCTGGTATTTGATGTTGGGGATTTCAAGATTTTACAGCATCATATTTTAGTTTCTCTGTATAACTTTTCTGTTAAAGTTAAAAATTTATTAATTTATATCCCATTTAGCAGATATGTGTTAATGTTCCACACAAACAAGACACAAAATACACCAGAATATTGTAAATTGTCTGTGAAATTTCTATCAGATAGAGAAGTGTACCTACCTCAGCCAGGTATCCTGATGGTCTGATGCTGTGAAGTGAAACAAGTGTGACTCTGCTCATGTGCCACACCTTCAGCTTGTCATGAACCACTGCAAATGTCTGCAGCCTTTATCTCACAAATAATCTGCACAAAAACAGAGAGACAGAAAAAAAAAAAAAAACCCAAAACCAAAGCCAAGTCTCTCGAGTTCTGCTACTGTGCAAGATAAGTGCTTTCTTTACCTGTCTTCCTGCTTTTGATCTCATCGGCACAGATCCTCTTTATCTGATGGTCCTGCTCTCAAAACAACACTGCGTCGCTCCGGCAGGAAGACCCTTCCACCTATACTGTATGTTCACATCGAAGGTTTCCTTTGCCTTCATGTACGTTCGATTACCCAATTTACCCCAGATCTGTAAACAGTTGCCCCCTCAACAGCTTTTTTTTTTTGGTTTGGTTTTCATTCCATCAGCCTTTTGTCTCACATAAAGCAACTTCAGAAATGAGAACCATGTCTTCCTACTAGACTTTCGGTTGCCTTTTGTCTTTGAACTTTTACATACGCAAATGCACGCACATACAGGTGAGGCCTTTCTTCTTCTTGTTTTTTTACCCACAACCCTCACTGTGGTGTGAGCGAAACTGATTGTGCCAGTCAACTTTGCCTTCCTTTGTCATCGTAGATTTATACTTTTTTGGTTTTAAACACATTCTTAATCAAACTTTTGCATTTGCGCTTTATCCTTTTTTTTTTCTTTTTTTCTTTTGGTTTAGATCAAGGTAGCTTCATGCAGAATTGAAATAAATCATTAAATAAATAGTGACTCACAAGCTGGAGCCCAGAACCCCTTCTGGCCCAGACCACTTGGCCACATTACATTTTCACATGTGAAAAAAAACAAAACCAAAACAAGAAGAGACATTTTGTACATTTTAAGGTTGACCTGAAAAACTTCCTGTTTCTATCTTATTCAAGACTCTTGTTTTCGCACAGAGATTTTGAAAGATGTGTGTCCACCAGTGTTTGGCTTCACTGAAATGTTTTTGCAGATGTAGAAATGAGAAAGCGGCTGTGCTGGGAATCTGGAGTAGCACCGTTATGCAACATATTCAGCATTCCTTGTTTTTCCTCACCATGGCCAGCAGATAGAGCTCTTTTGTCACTGGATCCAAGAAGACCATTGCACAGCAGAGAAAACAAAGTCCAGCTCTTATTTTTAGTTTTAATGTGACATGATTTAGGATCTAATGTGTTATTTTGACTTTATTATTTGTTTCTGAACTATGTTAGAATTTATAGGAATAAAGGAAACCTTATTTATTCAAAATTGCAAACAGGTTTGAAATCAATATCAGGGGCTTGAATGTCCAAATAAGAGTAAATCAAAATGTTAGTTTCTTCCTTGAATCTGAAGAAGTGTAATGTTTTTGTGTTAGAAAACAACCGCATCCCTGGAGGAAGTAAAGTGTTTCGTATTACTACTAAGCAAAAAGGTGAGTAATTAACCTTGAAAGTTACCATGAAAGCAGAATTATTGTTTCAGTCAATTACAGGTGTGTTTTAACTGTATGTGGTACCAAATTATATTTCAAACACTAAATGTTCACACTTTAATCATGCAGATAAAGTGATGAGTAAAATCAATTCAACAGAAATGTGTCTCTATTCCTGCTGTTATTGTTGAAAAGCAGCAACGGCCAAAACTGTGCTGCATAAGGCTTTAATCTGGCCAATGCATGTGCCAAGTGTAAAAATACTGAAAAAGATAACTATTTAAAAAAGAACTATATCTATTCCTTATCTGTAAACTATTTTAGAAAGAATACAAATCATGAAATAAACACCAAGTCCCAGAAAGGGAAGTTTTTTTTTGAGGTGACTCTAATCTGTTTCCACACCCTTTTTTAAGGTCAAGTTCCTCACTGGTAAATATTATACATCCTATATTTTACATCAATATTTTACACACTGAGATGGCTATTATCTAGACCACAGATGAACACTTTTTTTTTTTAATTATTATTTGTGCTCGTCTTTTCTGAAGCTGTTTTCTGTGGTGGTGTTTAACAGGGGAGTACAGCTGACTGGTCCAAAACTGGATCATACTAAAAAATGAAAACTGATGTTTGCCTTATAATGGCATTCATTTTACACACTTTATTCTTTGATAATTCGCCAAAAAAGTGTAAATCTTACAATGCAGTAAATTTGGCCAAATGCAGTACAATGCATGTTGAAACATATAGTGGTGGTGTTTTTACTATTAGAAAATAATAGAAATGATGTCTCTATGATTTGATTTGAAGGACACTCTTTTAGTTTTTAGATATTATAAGGAATGTTTGGTGCATGGGGGATTTTTTTTTTAATCAGTCTTAGACATTACCCAAAGTGCTACAATGCATTATGTAAATTAACAGTGTTTATGTAGCATCAGATTCATATTTACACTCACATCAAATAATTAGACAGGCGTTGTTAACAAAGTAAACCTGCAGCAAGTGAGAAGGTTGTGGGTGTGAATCTCTGCTGTTCTTTTCTATGTGGACTTTGCATGTTCTTCCCTCACATGCAGAAGTTTGGCTTCCTTCCACAGTCCAAAAACATGCGTGCAAAGTTAATTCAGTGGTTCTTCTCAGAGTGGGGAGTGCGGCCATTAGTGGGATCAGAGTGGTAATTACTACAGTAAACAGTTATGATTGCGACAGTAAACTTAAAAAAAAACCCTGACATGTCCAAACCTGCATTATTCTGACAATGTGGGCAGACAGGCTCTGACCACACAGCTGTTTCATTTCACAGTAAGTCAAAAGTACTGAATATTTAAGATTTAAAAAACTTTAATGACTCCCCACCCAAAAAAAAAACAAAACAAAAACTTTATTTGGTCTCTTCAATATCAAATTTGCAAGTTTCTATCAAATTTTTGGTAAAAAAAATAAAATAAAATAAAATGCATCTCATCGACACTCATTTAATGCAAACTTTCTGCGTTGCCATGAACCGCCCTGCAGAGCCTCTGCACGGCAACGTTTGCTCTACTAGATTATTTACAGTACCCCTTACCTATTATGCATATAAACATGAAATAAAACTTATTTTTTGGGTCAGGGGAGGGGGGCAGTTTGATTTTTATGTGGGAACTAATCAGATTTAAATTAAAAATCTGTCATTCACTGTAAGTGTGCCACCACACACTACTTGTGCTGAAAAATAAACTCTACAACTTTCATGCATTTTCACGAAGGAACTTTCAGAAAGTTGACAACCTGTAGTTTTAAGGTGATGAATGACTGATTGTCCTGTGGTAAATTGGCCTTCAGGCCCTGTTTACATGACAGTGTACTAAAAATGATGTCTGTTGGATATCACAGATATGCTGAAAATGAAGTGGTTTTTATTTAGGGCCAGCAGTGGGTGCTGTTGTTTGTTTTTATAATGAAACCACGTGCAGAGAACATGCTCAATTATAAACACAAACAACTCATATGGACAGATGAGAAGGAGGATAGTAATGACAGGTGACTGTCGGCTATAAAGTTGCTTTTTCAGAGGATCTGCGCACTTATTGTGTGAACCGACACTCAAAATGAAAACAAAACCTTCACGTTTTCACTTGAAACCTTGGACCTTGGTTATTTAGGATGGCATCCTGTGGCATCCCGTGCCCCCCTCCGGGACCCGGAACCCTCTGGATCCGCTCCTGGTGTTCTGCTCACTTCTTCCTGGATGTTACCTGGCGGCGCGCGCGGCCTGTGCGGGCAGGTCGCGCGACGTGAACCCGCTCTGCAGGTTATCCCGGTGATACACTCCTCCTCCTCCTCCTCCTCCTCCTCCTCCAAAGTGTGGACTCCTTCCCCGGTGCTCCTACTTTTTCTTCTCACTTCTGCTCCATGTCTGGACGCCATGAGTAAGTCCGGCTCGCTCAAAGTCAAGAACATATTTAAGATAAAATCCTCCGATAAGGAGAACAAGGAGCTGAAGCGGACTGGATCCTTCAGAGATGGAGCCGCGACGGTCCCCGGGGACTTCTCCGCCACCCTCCCTTCCTCCGGCGGTCCTCTCAACCTGGGAGACAGCGCCACGCTGCCCGGGGATCGTTTACTCACGTCCCCGAAAGAAAAGAAGGGAAAGCGGTTCCCTTCGCTGAAACTGAAGCGGTCGAAGAAGTCCAAAAAAGCCCAAGATGATGTGTTTTTCTCCGAGACTGGAGAGCTGGACAGCTTCGACAGCCAGATGTAAGCACACAAAAGTGTAACAATCTATCATTTCATCTTTACTTTTACTCATTTTGTTAAAAGAAACAGTTTTTCAAAGCCTCCACAATTTGTCAGTCACTCCGAATGTCTTCAATGATCCAAAATACAACCCTAGAAAACGGCTGAATTAATTTAAAATTATGCTTTTACAAACATTTGTGATAAAATGTGCATTATCATTGGGAAACCCTAGTAAGTCCCTGATATTGCAGGATCTTTAGACATTCTTCATCAGTAGACATACATTATTGTAGACTCAGATCAGTTGGCAGTGATGCTGACATCCCCTTGAAACTGGGTGGCGCGGATCCACCTTTAAAATTTGTGCACAGTATTTCACAAGAAAGGTGAGAACTGACTGTTTCCCCCCTCTGGCATTTTCTCTTTTCAAATCTAGACTGTGTGGTTTAGAGCTGTGCTAGTTTAGTCATGCATGGCTCTGTGGCTATCAAGTTTGACAAATGTGGTAAGAGGTAAACAGAGCCAGCACAGCAGAGGTGGAAGCTGGGAGATGCTGCTGCGACTTCTCCTTCTCCTGCACAACTAAAAGATTGATTTTACACATTGAATTGGTGGAAGTCAGTTCGGGGTTGAGGCATTTGACCCCGTCCCCTGGTTGCTGTCACTGGGCTGCTCTTGGATGGGTGTGTGTGGCAGCGTGCAGCAATGCACTGCTGACTCAGTGTTTCTCTGCTGAGTTAAAAGAAGACAATGATCTTGGTGTGGCGACAACAACAGCAAGACTTCCAGTTCGTATTGATCCCAGACATTTCCGAGCTCATCTGTGTTCCATGTCCCAACTGACATGCTGACAGGTTGACAATAACACCTCTGACTCACCGCCGTCGCTCATTGTCAGGTTGACCTTCATTGACGCTGACTTGTGTGAATCAGCATTTGCAAAACGTTTCGCGAAAATGAAGAACCTGTCGTGCAGGATTCTGCCATGTTTCCATATTCATTTTCACTCTCTGGGACTGAGATGAGTTTTATATCACGTCACAAATGCGGAAAAAGTCGTAGCCACGTGTAATGCTCCTGTGCAAAGGTGGAAACCGCCACTGACACATGAAAGTATGAATGACACACCGCACACTCATTTCGGTCAGATTCAGTTGTGTTTTGAGAGTTTTGCTGATAGCCAAACACTCTGATCAGCTGCATCACAGAGACAGGAGCAGGAGAAGGTGAAGTTGTTTTGTAGGACAGCTAAAGTACCATTCGTTTATCAATTCATACCCAGTGGAGTCACTATGCGTTTGTCTGTGATTAACGTATTCTTCATCTAATGGCTTCGATAGAATTTCACAGTCTTTAAAGATTTCTATGTAATAATGTATCCATTTCGATATCCATTTTCATATCAGTTTCACAGTGACTGAAACTTGTAGTGAACTGTTGTCTTGGGTCACTTGATGCAATCAGAGGCTGCTTCACGGCAAGCACCATGTTTTACCTGTCTTAGGTGGCTGTTTGGGCCATGTTAGTGCCGTTCTAACCAATATTGTTTCATTAAAAGATGGAGAACAGTTAAAAAGACAAAGCGATTTTAAGAGAATTGAAAAGATGATTTGCTCTGACATGGTTGCAGTATTGATCTCAGCACAGTATTAGTTAATGTACTTCTACTAAAATGGTGACTTTGTGTGTTTTTTGACAGTCAACCTGGTGATTATTTCATGTCAGGGTGGTAAAGTACAGACGTACTTGTTGGTGAGTGGGCTTGACGCACCAGCCTATCAATTAACGACTGAATGCTCTGATTACGTCACAGAGACAAAGCCTTGTTTTCATATAATGGAATTACAATCTCAGCCTATCATCAAAATGCCAGTACGCTTATTTGCAGCCATGCTGATGATTGGCATTGCGTTAATCACGTCCTTTCAGTTCACATTCTGTTGTTTTTTTTTAATCATATGCCAGTAAAAATACCACTTTAAGAATGCGTATGTTTGTACACTGGATGTATTTACATTCGTTTCATAATCCTGATTTTGAAACATGCCCTCTGTGGGTTTGCTTAGGCGATGTTGACATTAAGATCGAAATGTTTCAATGGCTCTTGTTCCTGGCTTGACTTGGCAGTCAAATAGCGCAATAAACAATTAGGTAGGTGAGGCCTTGTTGTTCTGTCCACACCCTACAGATTTTCTTTGTGGTACCAAGCGGCAGAACCATTTTCAGATAAATTTCTGCCCCAGACTTACAGCACAGAAATGACCGTGCCGCCACGGGCATTTCGTCATAGATTTGCTGCATGTGTACAGATTTGAGAGCTACTTCCAGATCTTGTAATAGAGTTTGAATAAATGTTGTTCAGACCTTTATCCTGTTTATTGGAAATTGAGCACAAGATCACTGCATCACTTGCTGATAAATTTCCTGCGACATGCATAGAGAGTCAATAATCACTTCCCTTTTCATTTTGCCAAAGTCTAGGTCAGCATGCTCTGATTCTCAAGCTAACACCCAGAGTTCATGACTTCAAGGCTCAGGCCTCAAATTGACTCACTGAATCGACTGAAGAGCTCACAACCTCAACGAAGAGGCAGCTTCATATTTTGGATTTCACTCAGCAGTGTTGTGGAGTCATCATGTGTCACTGCCGCTGTTTTTTCTGTGAAGAGTCATTGAGAAAAGAATCAATTCCTCTTTGGATCTTTTTTCAATCCACTCCCTTAAGTCTGCCTTTCACTGCACTTGATGACTCGCTGAGTAACTTCGTAGAGGATTAAACCACACCTGGGTCAGGTGACCTACATATTACAGCCATGGTACACAAAGAGGTCAGTAATAGAAAATGGCCTTGTTGTGCCGCAGGCTGAAGCCTTAACTGTGTTTGTCCTGTTAAATGGCCGAGGAGAGTTATGTCACAGGCCTTTTTGAATTTCCAGGCTTGTGACTTGCTGGAATCTGACCAGCATGGCGCACAGAAACAGAACAATCTTACCTGCACACTGCACTGTGGGGCCCGGGAATGTACTTTCTGTTTAAATTCTGTGGTAAGACTCAGGGATGGGTTCGGCGTTTGCTTATTGTTGGAAGACCAAGCCAAGAACGCATGCTTCAGTATTTGGGCCTTTCCTCAGAACACAACAGCAACAAGAAGCTGGCATGAAAAAACAATCCATTTCAATGTAAATAACATACTTGAAATTACTTTTCAATGACAAAATCTACCAAAAAAAAAGAAAAATCTGTGAGATAGGCCCTTCTCATTCTACGACTGATGTTTTAGATTCCCGGTCTAAAAATATCTTGACAAAATTTAGGGCGTGGAGGACAAAGTGCCACAATGAGGACTTGGAATAGTTATATGGCAAATTGTATGACATAAAATACTTTGAGGTAATAATTCTCACCTTATTTAATTATTTTTTAGTAGTTTTACAGAGAGAGCTGAGCTGGTTTGGAAATGTTCTCTCAAGTTTCAGTTAGTTCTTTTTGGTGTTGATATCCTGACAGCTGCTTTAACAAAATTACATCAAAATTGACAAAAAAATATTCAGACAATCAAGTATTTCCTGTTGAAGCTGTATTTAATGGTAAAGGTGACTTGAAGACAGAAAAATAAAACACATTCAACTTCAGCAGAAGTAGTGAACAGTACAAACCAGGCTCCAGGTGGCAGTTTTATGTCCTTCAGCAGAAATGTTTTGAATAACTTTCTATCTTCTTCTCACATCATCGTGCTGAAATATTCGACTGGTCCTTCATGAAAGAGTCCTTCAACCGAAAGTTGTTCGAGGGGTTTTTCCAGAGTGAAACTGCTCACATCAAATCTTCACTTTAACATTTAAGAGAGACTCGAATGTGACTTGTGTGTTTTTGACAGCATCTTTCCTCTGGTGTTTCTGGAGTAGTGACACGGTGCAGAAATGCAGACCTGGAAAATGCCTGAAGCAGGTAGATATTCTGTTTGACTGGTAAATGTTAGGTTTAATTCTGAAAATATCCATGTTAGAACCAATATTCGCTGTTGTGTCATCATATACCAATATCTACGAGGTTAAATGGCTGATAATGATGAGACCGATTTTTCCACAAAGGCAAGACACATTTATCATATGACTATGAGTCAAATCGTGACAAATCCTACAGATCTTCCATTTAATGAATAGAAGGAAACACAGCATTTGGAACAGAAACTTTTATTTCTACAGTGAAACTTACAAAGGCTCATAACGCTGTGCAGCAATGTGTGTTTTTGAGCAAATACAGTAAAACCTTTGCAGAAAAGCAACTTCTGGATGCTAAGCCGAGATGTCAAAGACTGTGCTGTATAGTACATAGCCCCCAGCCTTGCTCTGTTTGGAAAGTATTTGCACTGTGCTGCGTGACAACAAAAGGTCGTTCACGTCAGTGAAATGAGGCTGACTACTTTCATTTGTTTGCTGACAGATTTAAAAGCAGATTTCAACACAAGCTCATTCGTTGAGGATGCTGTGACCTTGAGGCTAAACTGACTGGATGTTGTACAAATGACAGAATTTCACCTCTGTGATCAAACACAGGAAGCCAAGCAGGTCATTTTATGTAATGTCAGAGTTTTTCATCGACACACTGTCGTCAATATGATGTAGTACAGCACTGTTGAAAACCAGCCAGAGAGAAAAACATATATTCCAGATATAGAACAGAATGCAATGCTGTAATCTGCATACTAATTTATGTTGTTATTTCCAATGATTTCAATGTGTTTGCTTATTGAGATCACTGGATGAAAAATGTAATTTTTTATTATCAAGTGGTGGCAGATAAAACCTGCCCATGAAGACTCTTGCGCTGGGCTGATATGCGGGGTTTTACTGGGAAAGCTTATCTCCAAACATGACAGCTGAATATTTCCTAACAGGCCAAGTCAGATTTATGGAAATGTTTAAAACATGAACCTGAGCTCAGACTCTGAGTTAAATATGCACAACACAATTCAGTTCAGACCTTCGAATGGGTCTACTGGAGCGTATCTGTTACTGATACTGAGGCCTCGTTTATACAATGTTTCAAATAAAACTGCATCATTATTGCTTTTTCGTAAAGTTTTGTGTGTACACAGTAATTTATACTGGTCCATTGATATATTCGAAAAACTGTTTTAAGTCTTTCAGGGCATTGACTTTCACAAGTTCTACTAGTAGTTATCATAATATACCTTAGTCCTGCTAAAGTAAATATCGACTGACTGCTAAATGACAGCTGGTAGTCTGTTAATATTAACCCGACGCCGCCAAAAAGCTCTGAGGCAGGAACCACGTGGCGCCACTTTTACATCCTGGTTCAGCAAGGATGAATTTCTCCAGAATGACATCAAGGCGTGTGATATGTGAAGAACATCAGTGCAACCGACCGTCGGCATTTTGCTGTCACAGATCTTCACATTCCAGTGGTACCTCTAAGTTGTAGTGTATTGTCATTTTCTACTTATTAAGTCTAAACTTTCCTTAAGTTCATACCTAAAATCTTTCCTGACATCTCACAGAAGCCCCTGTTCACTGGAAGGTACTTAAGCCAGTGGAGCTTTTAACTTTTTAACTTTCTAATTCATTCACTGATTGATTGATGGACCAAGGCTGACGTGCCTACAGGGCCTTTAAACAGGAATTACCTCATGCCTGTATAAACTGCTGAGGGCTTTTTAAGCTTAACGGATTGCCATGTGTTCAGCCGTGCAGCATCGGAGTGGCTCATTATATTGCAGAAGATATTTCTGTATGACTTTATGAAAGCATTTTCAAAACGAATCAAAAAATAAAAGATTCTACTGGGTTAAAAGGGGAAATTCTCCCACTGTCCAAATAGATAGTTTCTGCCGTGCAAGCCTCCGTGAGGTATTTTAGATGTTCGTGACTTGAACACAACTTGTTGTTGTACAAGCAGCGAACTCGGTACAGGTCGTGACCTTGTGTTACACCTAATGTCAGAGAGGAGTGTTCGCTGTATTGTTGTCGCTAAAAGAAACACAAAGGTTTCATTATCGTCACATCTACCCACAGTACATGATGAGGCTGTATAAATATAGTCTTTTTTTTTCCTCAGACCAGACTGTCAAGTTTGATGTTTCCGAACACAGTTTGCAGTCTGACTGCAGCTTGTTTTCCTCCTCAGACTCTTTTTACTTTCCTTTTTTGTTGCTCCTCCTTAAATTATGGTGCACTAACTCCAACTGGACATACTGGTTAGAAACCGTTTACAAAAACGTGGCTGCAGGAGATGCTACGTGCACAGTAATGGCTTTAAGAGACATTTGCTTCATTTGTTGCTCATTCACTTATTGAAATACTTTTGACATTGTCAATTGTCAAGTTTAATGGGAAGGTAATTAAATTTTTAATACTGTTGCAGTTTCTGAAGTTATTTGAAATTATATTTTATCTCATTAATACATGATTAAAATTGTAAAAAAAAATGACCAAAAGCAGACATTTCAAAACATTTTGTGTAAAAATACCAAAGATCAGCAATTGACTGTTTTATTTCTAGAACATAATCCAATCAACAAAAGCACTCCACCGAAGGAAAATGAAGATCCTTCATAATAAGAGCGTGTTTTTAATTGAAGGTTATAATAGTTTCAAAGCAAAAGTGATGGTAGCTTTTATGTGTTTTCAAAAGCTTCGTAAATCTTCGAATATAGAACAACTTCATAATGTATCTCACACTTTTAGGCATTGACAAAATACTGTTGTTAGTTTGGAAAAATGCAAAAGTAAGCTTTTTATTCCTTCTATTATAACCTTTGTAACACATCAAACTCAAATTAACTGGAGAAAAATACATGTTTAAAACAGATGGTCTAAAATTGAATTTATGATACTGTGTGCAGGTCCTTCTAAAAGCAGCCCACTATAGAAACTCACAGTTTCTTCAAACGTGTGTAATTAAAACACATCCGCATTTCCATTTTTCTGAAACTGACGGTGTTTCTGCAAAACTGACCATGAAGGACGATCTCAAAACACAATATTCTGAATTTTACACATTCTTAGCAGGACTGCAGTGCAGAGAAGAGCACAAAGAGGACCAAACCAAAGTGATCGTGAAACTTTTTATCAAATGAACATCAAATGAGAACTTTATTTAGTGCTCAGATTTGTCCAGTTAGATTTTTTTCCCCTAATTTTCAGAAAGATTTTACTACATTTAAATGTCATTCATTGGAAGAAAACATTAGGATTTCAAAGAGTTCCCGATATTTTAAGTTTTCGATAATCAATAAAGTTATTGCTTTGACTTTATGCTTGAAACATTCTGGTGTAAATGGAGCCGTAGTCTTCAAAGGAAGAATATCAGGTGCCCAACAAATATAAACGTCATTGATTGGATTTTGACTTTGCATCAGCAGCAGTGTGAGTCTGCATGAAAGGAAAGACGCTTTTAATTCACAACATTTAGCAAAGAATAGCTGTTCAAATGGAAAGTTATAATGGCTTACAAAACTTTATTCTACTTCATGCTTGAATTAAAGTACAGACATAGAGGATCCCTTTGTGAAAACATTTTATTGAAGTATCTCTTATATTTAGATCATGATCAGTCAGATAATTTGAAGTTATTTTGCTTCCTTTTTTTGTGCCTTCTTCTTTCTAAACCCACAACTGAGCACACGTCTTCAAATTACAGTCTGTTGCCTCTGGTTTGTATCCGTGGTTGAAAAGCTTTTTTAGGAAAATGTTAAGAATCGATGGTTCGTCTCAGAAGTCCGTGTGGCCGCTGCAGTTTCTCTACACCGACAGACAGAAAGCCAGTTGGCTGAGGCGCACGTGTCACCCTGTGGCGAGCGTCGAATCTGGCTTCAGTTGTTGTGTCAGGTGAACTAAAGCACGCGACCTCACCTGTTTGCATTGTTCGTGCTCACCGCTGAAGCATCACAACAGAGCAAATAAAAACGTGAAATCCAATAAAACGTTTACAAAACAGGACGGTGGACTGCATGATTGTTTAGAGTCCCAGCAGGAAGTTGTTTTTGTAGTTTTGTTACTCACTGAGCCTGACTGAAGCTGGTCTGCCGCCGATAACATCGGAACATCAGCGTTTAGTAAATACTCATAAATCCTTCAGCTGTTGGTTCATATGTGAGTACGGTAAAAACAGGAACTACCTGCTAATCAGATAGCAATTATCCGCTGAGCTGACAGAAGTGTATTCAATTTAAGTAATACTGCAGCATTGTGGATGGTACTGTATTTCTAAACAGAGAATGTTGACTGTTAGAAGTTTTCAGTGCTCTTATCACATGAAAGTTTCGAGACTTGGTCAGCAGGTAGTGTGTCACAGGCCCGGCTAGCTCAGTCGGTAGAGCATGAGACTCTTAATCTCAGGGTCGTGGGTTCGAGCCCAACGTTGGGCGCAGTTTTCCTTTGGGGCGTGGCGACTCATGGCCGGAGTTGAGTGGAGGAATTTGGAGGGGAAAGGTCACAGCTCTGGGTCTCTGAGCTTGGAGCTTGACCCTCTTTGGCTGCCGCCCACTTACTTTACTATGAGTAAATGTGGAGAAAGGAATCTCCTCTAGGGCAATTAACAAGTGTAGTTTAGATGGTGGTGTGACTACAGTCACACAGCAATCATATCAAGGTTTGATA
Source organism: Salarias fasciatus (assembly GCF_902148845.1). Lineage (NCBI taxonomy): Eukaryota > Metazoa > Chordata > Actinopteri > Blenniiformes > Blenniidae > Salarias > Salarias fasciatus. The sequence goes on along the minus strand of NC_043763.1, from coordinate 20,488,035 downwards.
GAAAATGGAACAATGTTCTTCTTTGAAACCATACATGAAAAGTTTCAATAATGTCACAGTTCTTCTCCTTGACATTCCTCAAACTCCCAAACCCTCAAAACTGTAAATATTTTGGTATTATATGGCCGTTGCAGTGAGCCGATATTTAATGAAACGGCTCAATAACAAATGAAAGAATGTAATCGGATCAGTTGATGTGGAACTTCCCCGCTTGAGGGAACAGGAATTAATTTGATTTGATAATAGCAGCTACTACCACGACAACCAGCCCAGTCAGGAATAACAACAGCAGCGCAGAACATCGCATTTCCACAAGCTTATTAAATGTGCTTTTGAAATATGTCTCATTACAGTGTCAACAAATTACAGTGACAATTTAAGCTGTGTTGTCACGTGTGTGCTGATGGCCTTTTATAGATGGATAAATCAAAGTGGAGTGCGTTTAGCAGGGAAGCGTTGGATCGCAGAGCTTTTTTTATTACTGCACTATTCAAGCCTGTGTGTCACACTGTTTCACTTGAATTCGACTTTTATGTGTACTTAAAGAACAATATGGACAAAGTTGTGTAATCATTGTGTGGATTGTTCTCTGTTTTTCTGTTGAACTGTGATAACAGGTCACGTGCAGAACGTCTTCAATACCACAAGGGAAGCTATTTGTCTTTTGGCTTTTTCAGATTCTGATCCAGCGTTGATTAAAAACTGGATCGTTCCACTTTTGCCTGACTTGGCCTTCTTTCATCAGGAGCTGTTCAGACCACAGAGTATTTGTCTTTGGATGCCATGTCTGCGCGACGTCTCTTTTTTATTAAAGGTGTAATACAACATTTTGATTTGACGAGCTGCTTTCGTAAGGCGGTTCTCCGTGCTTGCGCCCAATCAGCTTCTCCCTTTTGCGCATGCGCATTCAGAGTGTTTATGTAGCCGGTGAGCTTCTGAGCTCGTACTTACCAATGGCGAGTCTGACATAATGAAACTGTAGCTGTTTCGGAAAAAAAAAGCTTTATTTATGAGCGAGGCGGATCGCAGAAACTGTACAGAGCCGTGCACGCCGGAGAAGAGGAGATCGCGCTCGTACACTTCCGCGTTTTCTGGGAGAAGCAGGAGAGCCGGGCAGATGGTCTGGCGCATGCGCGTTGTTCAAAAAGTGAGTAACAGACGTGGGGCTTCGTCTTTTCGAGAAAATGTTGTATTCCACCTTTAAGTTAAAAGTTAAATTGCACTTGTGGAAGCAGTGATATCCTGCGTTGCAGACAGTGGTTCTCAGTGTTAATGCAGTTCTGCTTGAAGTTTGGATGAACGCAACCATCCACCCTTGTTACCTGTATCTGGAGATTTTGGAAAGTCTATTTCAGATTTTTGCGAACATTTAAAAAGCATGCAAACAATTTGGCTTCACACACTGATTTTACCAGTTTTATCTGCCATCAAATTATTATGCAGGCAGTTAACATCATCCAGCTGTTGGGTACCATACACCAAGTCTCTGTTGTACCAGTTTAAGTCCTGCAGCATGCTTGAAGCAGAAACTGTCTACATATAGAGGGATCTACTTTCTAATTAATCTATGCAGGAAGCAGAGCCACAAAACTCCAGGAACCTTCAAAATGCAAGAATGCAGAAAATTATTACAATACATACAAATAAATAAAAAAAAAAAAAAAAACTTAAAACTGCATGCAAAAGTAACCAAAATTGTGATTTTGGCAAACAAAGTGGTATTTTGGCTACAAAATAAGCCCCCGATTTTGTAGCCCAATTCCATAAATTATGTATATCTTACTTGTGTGATCACTCTGTGTTTGCATGCAGAACACACTGAGGTGCAGCATGCCACACACTGAGCAGGCCGCCTGGATGTGAACGGAACACGTTGTTGGTGTCTTTTGCTCAGGAGATGCAGATGCAGTCAATTAGAAAACAGAAGTGAGGGATCAGCAAACAAACTTTTTGGAATAGAGTTCACACAACCTGGCTCCCATCCTAAAACACACACACACACACACACACACACACACACACACTTCCTGCTAAACCTGTGTGTACTCGTTCATTAGTGTGCCTCTAATACAAAAGCTAACGTACATAGTACTGTATCCACAATAAACATTCTTCCAAGGGGCACGCGCTTCTCATGCGGCGCACCTCCAGAATAGTAAAACGTTTCAGTGCACTTCTTGTGGGATCAGGCGAGCGCTGTGGGCTGACTCATGTTTTTCCCTCAGTGAAGAAAGTTCTCTTTGTGGATGGAATTTCAGGAAAGTTCACTATGACTTAGGGTAGTACTGAGTACTCTGTAGCACAGAGCATCCTGAACTGACACCCAAAATGCTATGAAATTTTTGCGTTTTCACTTGAATTTGTTGCCGCATCAACAGGGCCTCTCGAGAAAAGCTGACAAAATGAAAGTTTGATAGTTTGAAATCTATCACAATTAAAAGATCAATATTGTCCTTCTAAATTTTATGTCAAACACAACAGCGTACCTTTTCAAAAATATTACTAGAAATGAAAAATGGCTGAAATACTACAGAAGGTAAATTAGCCAAAATATCTCAGAAAGTCAAAAGAGCTAAAGAAAATAAAAGTGGGCTAAAACAACCAAAGAAGCAAAAGTAAAAAAAGTAGTAAAAAAAAAAAAAAAAAAAAAAAAAAAAGCAAAAGTAAAGAAGTTTAAAAAAAAAAGCTACAACAAGCTTAAAGGTGCTGTAGGCAGGATTTTGCTAGTCACTGCTAATTTTTCTGTGTTTTCCTTGGATTAAATGTTAGAGTATCCATTGATAATCCTTTAGGAGTGTAGCATAATTGCTCTACCGCGAGGGCGCAGCGTTTCCATCTGTCTCTGTTTTGAGCTGAAAAGGAATCTTGACAGCTCCAGGTATCTTTGACCAATCAGAAGAGCCCCTGAGGCTCTAACCGTGATTGGTCGAGGGGTATTCATCACATGTTCTTGTGGGAGGGGCCTAACTTGTGTAAGGGCGTGATGTCAGAGAAAACAGGACAGGATTGGCTGTGCTGGGTTTCAAATCGCCATCTTGCTTAGGTAACCCTAAGCAAGATGGCGGCGATGCCGAATCCTGCCTACAGCACCTGTAATGTTGGTTTCAAATTTTCAAAATTTTACTTAGGAAGCTTCAAAAATGCAACCCAAGTCTGACTTTATGAGTATATATAGCATAACAATTATAATTGTACATGAACTGTGTTATCCTCAGTTTTAAAGGTTTTGCGTCATCAGACAAATTCGATGTTGCAAAAAAATAGTATAAACCTCTCCTTTGATCATAAAGACAACAGATCACCGATAATTCGTACCATCCATCCCGGAACAATGTATTCAAGTTGATCATATTGCGTTACTTCCCCTGAACCATCACGAGAGTTAACTGGAAGCATATTTTCTGAGAGCTTTGTTGTTATCTCTCCAGACTGGGCGGACCGTGTCAGAACAAACAATGTGAAGTTGGCTTGTGTGCAGCTTATTTTTCTGACTGATCCTACTCGCTGTCTTGCTGTGAAAACAGGAATCCGCTCAAACAAGGGATGTGGACTGCTGTCTGATGATTCCGTGTCCCCGACTCGGGGCAGGTTGTAGGCTGTTACGCTGTTGTTTTAACCGTTGTTTTGGGTGTTTGATAGCTTAACCAACTAATTGCACCCATCTCTCATTAAAATATCTCAAAACATTGAATATAAGAGTGCAGTCAGTGATATTAGGCTTTTTGAGAAGCCTTGTCGTTTTACTGGACCTGAGACTGTCACATGTCACATATTCTGCTTGTATTTCCACTATAACACAGCTAAACGTAACTAAGATGAGCATATTTATGAGAGAGATAAATAATATATTGTGTACTATCGTAGTATCTTGTTGTATTATATCATCCAGTACCATATTGTAGCATCTTCATTTGTATTGTGTCATATTATATTATTCACTACTGCATGGAATCATTGAGTATCTTGTGTATAGAATTATCCTGTATTGCATCAGATCATTTCAGGACCCATTTTCACATCAACAGGTAAAACAAAAATCCCATAGTTTTTGCATTTTCGTTTCATTATAATGGGAAACTGTTACATGAGGCAAGATGTTGTGAGGTTCAAGCTCCTTTTCTGAAGTCAACAAATCAGTCTTGTCTTTATAACACGGTCTCTCCTCCCCCAAGGTGATTGCATCGCAACAGCGAAATGCTTAGTACTTCCACCACACTCGGAGTTGTGCAGGATGCAGTCGTCTCTGAGCTAAAAGCACCACTAAGACATCTTGTGTCTCATCAGTCCAAACATGCACCGGGAAGTTTTTGAAATCATTCACAATGGCGCTGTCCTCTGCAGCTCCCTGCGGTTCGCAGCGCTCATTGGTCCAAATGGAAGCGGTGTGGCTGCTGCAGCTCACTGGCTGCTGCCGACCCGCCCCGTGCCTGGCAAACATTGGGCTGTGCAGAAGTTGTTCCAGGCACTCCTTAATCCCTCAGTTGCTCCCACAAACAACAGCTGCATTATATTTCACTGTGCAAAAGTGTATTTAGAGTTTGTCTGCAGAACTTTGCGTGTGTGTGTGTATCTGTGGGATTTCTATCTCAAATGCTTTATTCTGCGTTTTGCATTATAGTTTTTTCTAAATAAGTTAAAGAAAAGTGTTTTGTTTGGTCAATGAAAAGCTGCACTATTCCTCTGGGACGGCCCAGCCCTCCTCAGGCAGCGGTTTATATCACTTCTCATCTCTGATCGGTCCGATGGCCTACTTCAGTGTGGTCCTGCTTCTCACTTTTCCAATATTAGAACAAGGGCTTCCTCCAGTGACTCATTTAACCCCTCCAGAGGGTGAGTCAGTCAAGTTGAATCCTCTCCATCCCTTCTTTGAGTTTATCCAGTAGCTGCAGCAGACACGCAGAGTTTACTGAAATCTGTTTGTTGTATTTTCCCCTAAAATTTACCCCTGAACCCCTGATATATGTTGATGATTTTAGGGTTTTCAGCCAAACTGCAGTGGATTAAAGGTTAGGTCTCAGTTGACAGCATGATTTTTATGCAGTACAAAGTGTCTTTTTTTTTTCCACATCAAAAGTTGCAGCATCTCCCAGAATAACCAAGACTAACTGTACAACACAGGAGTGGTCAACACTCTCACCTCACAGCCAGATTATCCCTGGTTTGAGGACTCCGGCCCTGAAACAACTCCCACATTTAGACAAAAGAGTTTCACAGTTTCAAATTGTTTTCTATGTACACAAAGCTCCATGAAGAAATGTGTCTGTCCTAATTCTGAAAACACTGCAGCTGTCACAGAAAAATACAGAACCAAAACCGAGAAAAAGACATGAACACTTGAAACTCCCAACACAGCATTTGGTCACAGCGAGAAAAGAAAAACAGAAGATTTTGGTGTAAAACCCATAGTCAAAGGACAGATGGGGCTTTCACACCAGTGTTTCAGCATTTTCATCCATGAAGATGAAAATGAAAAGCTTTTTCATATTTATCCACTTTGTGATCCAGTTTAAAAAACCAGATTAAAAAAAAACAAAAAAAACTGATGTGAATACATCTTAGTAGCCGTGTTTGCACGGTCTCCTTGTTTGTATGGATCCCCTGATTTGTTCCCACTGGAAAAAAAAAGTGCTGATTAATTGATTGACGACTCTTAATATGTCCCATAGATGTGAGAAAGTGTTTCTTTGTGATTGTCCTGCAATGGACTGCTGGCCTGTCTGAGGTCTACCCAGTCATTCCTAATAATCAGGTGGTATCAGCATGAGTCCCTATGTCTCTAAACTGGAAAAATCATTGTAAAAGAAGGATGGATACACAAGACGTTAGGATTTCACACTTACTAGAATCACATTTGTTACGCTTTAGCTCAAAGCTGGAAGGAGAGGTGTAGAAGATGGACTTTATCTCCCTATCACCTTGTTCTATCAGTCTCTTAGTAGTTCTTTTTATTACAGCAAGTGTGCAAATAGACTTTTTCCACATAAAGGCTCCACAGCAGGGTGGAGCTTCAGTGAAGGCGAGGAGGCAGCTGCATGCTTGTTTCTGATTCGGGAAAGAAGATTTGATCCAGACAACCTGAGAGGGAACGTGAAAGAAGAGCTGAAGCGTAGTATTTTCATATCAGGTCTTTGTGAGACAGGAGGCCAGTGCAAACACCTGACAACGGGACTGATGTCGTTCACTTAGGACTACGTAAAGTGTCCTTCAAATATAGATTTCATCTTCAGGATTAATTTCCAAGAGGAAGTTTGTCAGTCCGTCACCATCAGGCTTTCTTAGATTATGTCAATGAGAGACTGCAGAATGATAAGTGAAGGAAAAGGGTGAAGTGCTTAAAATATGCGAGACATATTGTCGATCCTCTTGTGTTCTCTAACTTAAATAGCATTAGGCCGTCTTGATTTGTGAACAAAGTGTGCTGAACACATTTCAGTGCAGCACCACAAAATGTCAAGGGATATCGGGCAGTGATTACTCGTGGAAAAAGCAAGGCCTTGTCTGCCCCTCCCCCCACAGTTCTCAGTGGCATGCAGCTGTCTCTGTGGCGCAATCGGTTAGCGCGTTCGGCTGTTAACCGAAAGGTTGGTGGTTCGAGCCCACCCAGGGACGATGGTGTTTTGTACTTAACAGCATGTGCAGTTGCACATTTTTCAGCCATACCTTCAAAGCTATGCTGATGTAGATTGTGATCACTGAGAATTTCTCTAAACCTTTCTTTGCTGCTCTTTTGTCAAGACACTGAACTCCTAACAGCAGTTTTCCTCTTTAGATCGAATTTTTTTGTGCATGTGGAACTACAACATTTTAACGCTCTGTCCAGAGTCCATCTATGTTTTTCTTTCAGTTGCTGTTAACCTGCTGACTTGAGGAGAATTAGATAAGGTGGCAGCCTGAAAGCAGCCTGCACACACAGCTCTTCCACAACAGACATTTCTGTCTCAGTTTCTATATTTTTGCATCCTCATTAAAATTAAAATAAGCTTTTACCTCAGAAAATAGTTGAGTAATCAAGTCAGTTGGTGTTTGAAAGACATACCAAGAGGCATTCCTCTGTCAAATCTAATAAACTGAGTGCTTTGTGTGCTGGAGCTTTGTCTGCAGTGTGACAGAGAGGAAATTCAGGCAAGTTGAAGCTGGTCTGCGCCTGAACGTTGACGGGTGTGGGAGACAGCTCTCGGCCCAACGATCCCACAGCTTTACTCTCACGGGGCCACAAGTGACTCTCAATGGTTCTTTGACACAGAGGCGTACGGTTTTCAAGATATTTACGGTGTTCTGTAGATTTTCAACTCTCGGTCACAACTTTAAATCAAGACTTTTATTGAGCCTCATGGTGGTACAGTTAGGATTGAGCTGCATTTCCTTTGTTTTTAAATGACATCAGAAAAGTTTTCTTGCTGTATGGGTGTCCGTTTACACAACAGCGGTGTTTGGAGCCACAGACGGTGGGCAAATGTCTCCAAAAGTGGCACTTCTCTGAAGTGCTGCCGCTGCGCATGCACACCATGGCTGTAGTAAATATTTCTTCAGTACATGTGCAAGTAGATGGACAACAGCAATAATGGTGAACTCCAGAGTGTCATGAATCCCAGTCTATATTTTCCTGGGACTTGGTAGTTTTATAATACTTGCCATTGTTCTCATGTGCTTATGGTTTCATTGCAAACACAACCAATAGTGACACCTTGTGGCCTGGCATGCTAGCTACATGACTTTCAGTGTTTCTACTGTAGTAGACATCGTTTTAAAAACGTTTCCGTGTAAATGTGAAACTTTTCTAAAATGAAAAGTCAAAAACAATGCCGTTTCACTTGAAATGCCGACGTGTAAACAGGCCATAGCCAACTATAGACAACCGTCACTTAAAGCACAAAGTTGGAGTTATGGTTGTACCGCATCAGTTGCTTTTTGATTGGGTTAGGGAAAGGATGTCAAAGTGGGTTGGCACATGAAAACTTAACAGGATAGTTAGGGTAGTTGCAGGCATCAGCCGCTTTTTCAATCCTGAATAAAATGTCAAGTACTTGAAGCAGAATACAAGAAACATGTAAGGAAAAAAACGCAACATTTTTTAAGTCTTTATTTGCTAAATCCTGTCTGCATGAGAGCATGAGTCCTAACCCTAACCCTAACCCTAAAACTCTATATGTTTAATTTTAAATAAATATAATATAATTGCTCTTGAAAAAAAAGGACTTTAAGTATTTATTGCATTGTTCAAACTACATGCACTTGCTCAAAAATATTTTGGTTCAGACCAATTATAGTGACAACTTGAAGAAGGGCCAGGTTGTTATCCTTCTGCAAAGTAACACTTAAACTAATTTCTTAACCGATCTGGCACAGACACTCCTTGAGATCGCTGCATAACTGTAGGGCACATCCATCTACTGCTGCGAGGTGTTGATGTGTGAAATCCCACACAGACACTACATCAGGTTACATTCTGTAGGCATCTACAGGAGGACTGCAATACGAGACTCGGCAGCTGTGAGGGGATCGCTTTGAGAAGCAGGTAGCTGTGCCAGTACGACTCTGACACAAACGGATTTGAAAATCCAGACACACGATACCAAAAACAAACGGATGAAGCCAGCTAGGAATCAGCAACTGTTAAAATTGTAGCTTTTCTTGGAAGTTGTGTATCTTTTGATAAACAACTTCCAAATTTAGCTGTTTCTTTGACTGCCAGCAAGGAGGAAAAATATTGTAACTCTTAACAGAGACCGAAACTAATGTGAAAATAAATCCAAAGATACGCAGATCAGCGTTTTCTAATCTATTTCTTGAAGATTAAAGATTTTCCACGATGCTGCAGCTTGTTGCTATTTTCTCCCACATGTATCAGCATGACTACACCATGTTGTAATTTTGGGGCTGGATAGATTGATAGCAACAAGTAGATGCATGCTTCCCTGACCCATTTTAGGAGAAATAGGCAATCTAGATAGGGTGAGGCGTGCACACCACTGGATTGTCAACAAGTTAACTCTCGCTGTGTCATTTTTCATGATGTCTCCAAAGACATTTCAACAGTTTTCTATTCCTTTTTTTTGTTTGTTTGTTTGTTTTCCTTGTTTAAAATTGACTCATGCCTACCATCGGTTTCTCCCCTCTGGATCTTTGAAGACTTGGCTTACTGCCCTGATGTTATTGATCTCGCGTGAACAGGCTTGACAGCCAGTCCAGGCAGGGTCAACAAGGTGCTTCACCATAAGTGTCGACACCCCCCCCCCCCCCCCCCCCCCCCCCGCCCCCGCCCCCCAACATCGCTTCTACAAGTTGAATTTTTTTTTAAAAATTAAAGGCAATTAGAAGATCCTTCCCATGACCTTGTTACAGCTCTCTTTACTACAAAAAAGAAAAACTGTTATGTCAGTTAGTGATTAAAAAAAAATTGATCATTAGTATCTTGGAAATATGTTCTCCTTAATGTGTTCTTTTCGGGGAAGGGCATGGGAGTTCATTCACTTGTTTTCATTGTTTAAATATGGAATTCATTGCTTCATAGTCCTTTAATAAGTCATGAATTTTTGTCATTGTTCGGTCAGTTTGTTTTATTAGTTAGTCATTACCAAGAGTTCCCGCCACAATTTGACATTTCTCATACTGAGAACTGAGAACAGACAAGACTGAACTGGCTGTGGGAGGCTGGTTAGTTTGTTCACTTCAATACCTTCAACACGACGATTACATTTTGATGGCTGCTTAAAAAATGAAAAGTCCTCCTACTCATCTACTTAAAACAAAACATAAGCCAAATATTTTCATAATTTATTAATGTTGGTCAAGCACGATCGTTCTTTGTTTAAACTACTTAGGGTTCTTAGTTTTTTACTAATCAATAGCAGATGTATTTGTGTACAGACAGTGACTTGAATTTGTATTGTTGGTTTCACAGATTCAATTAAGTTAAATTTACTTCTCAGATGTATATTTTTCAGCATGTAGAAACAGGAGCTAAGGTTAATTATTCACTAAGGTTAATTATTATCATACATAGACCCACATAAGGTATCATGCTCAGAAAACTACTACAAGAAATGACAAGAATAATAAGAATAAAGCCTGTAAATCAGAAAATTCATGACTTTTTATCAAACAAAGCTGATGAAGCTTGATGTTTACCTTAATCATCAGTCTTTCAGTGTATAAATATTAATTCATGACCTCTGATTTCTGGTAGTGTTTTTTTTTTTTTTTTTTAACTTAGTTGAGCTCTGCCTCCTTGTGGGGAAATCTGTTATTGCACACTGCTACTGTAGAATAAGAGCAATCATAATTATTGCTCTTTGACTTCATAAACAATATACTACAGCAGGGTAAATCTCTATAAAATACAGTGCTGATATTGGGATTTATTTACATATAATGTAATAGCTGAAGGTTGTTGATTGAGTAGGAGGTGAGGCATTGTTTGCACTGCTGCCTCTCAGCCACAGTGTGGCAGTGTAGAGTTAACCTGTGTGTTGTAGGAATGCAGTTGGCCCAGAGGAAAGGCAGTTTGCAGACTGGGTGTGACACATCTGCAGATGACGAGCCTGCAGCTGCAGCAACGCAGACGCCGCCGTCCTCCTGTTGCACACGTTTGCTAGAATCTCCAGCCGGACTCTAATTGCTCTGCGGCCGTGGAGTGAATGTTGTCCTTCAACTGTCACATTTTCCCTCACCTCGGTGTGTTTGTTCAGCGCTGCGTTGGGACAGAAAACACTGTACAATTAGAAGCGCCTGCGCTCTAAAAATAACACACATGTCCAACAGAAGTGTTGGAGAAATGCTTCGTGTGAAGCTTCAAGTTATGCTCACTGATGATACAATCAATCTGGTCCAATCATGCTACAACTGTGGTGGATTATCTCTAGTGTTTTATATATGATCTTAAGATGGCAATTTCAAAACAAGTCTTTGCTAAATGTAATAATTATAGTTGACTTATTTCTCATTTATTCATAATCTGTATGCTGACTGGTTTTTTGAATGGTAATTTGCCTGCAAAATCCACTCCCATGTCTGCCGCTGTTATTTTAATAAGGAGAAATTAAGGACCTGCTTTCAAGGAAACGATTTCTCTTTACGTGACAATGATGCTCGGAGCCACTGAAAAAACTACTTTTCGAAAACGATCGGGCCGTCTCCTTGTTGCTACTGTGAAAGCGCACCAGGGCGCCAGATGGACAATAACAACAATGGCGGCCTACAGGGTGTCCGTATTCACCCGGGACTGGGTAGATTTGTCGCTGACAGTCATAGCAATCCAACTTGGTCATCTGTCCATGTTAATGGTTGTTTTGTCCCTGACTCTGCACGGACTATTGACAACTCCCAAACAGGACGGCTTCACCCTGTGGCTACGTTTACCTGTGGGAATGACAAAAATGTTCCCAGGATATCCCGTGCGTGTGTGTCTTGCCATCTTAATGTGGCCAAGCTATATATCCTTAGATATCTGATAAAGCGTTTTCATTACCATTGATTTAACTTTGTTTTAATGTCACAAGTCCTTCATCACGGACGGATCAACTGTGTGAAAAGTGGATTTCCTGGAGAGTAACTCCACTGAAGTAGGCGTCAGATGAAACTGAGCTGGTTTTGATTGACTCATCACAGATACAGAAAGTACCTCTCCTTTACTTTCACTTCTTTCAAACAGTAACTTATTTAAATACAATACGGAATCTTTTTTTTTTATTTAAAAGGCCAGTAAATTTGAAACATGACAGGAAAGTTGTTATTGGATTTATTTCTTTTTAATTTTTTTATTCTCAAAAAGTCATCAAATGAAACCTGTCAGACATACAGTATGCATTCAACTCTGTTGTACAATAACAATGTATTGTTAATCTTTTGATCTAAAGTCATAATAATGTCTCTCAGTGACAAAAGAAAAAAAGCAAAGTTTGTCGAGAAATCTTTGATTGAAGATTTTAAAAGTGGGCTCTGTCGTGATTTTTCATGATTTTTCTTTGGTGTGTGTGTCAGTATAACTCAGTAAAAATATTAATTACAACAGAAAAAGGATCCTTCATGGATCTCTGATCAAAGCCAGCACAGCAGCTGATGAACACATTATGTTGTTCGAACACGAGCAGCATGCAGTGAGAGCAGAGACAAAAGTCAAGTCACATAACATCCTCTCCCCGGGCCTCTCCCCCCTTTTCCCTCTCTCTGCTTCCTCCCCTCGTCTCTCCCCTGCAGGAGCTTCGACCAGATGAGTGTGTCCACAGAGTGCAGTTTCCAGACTGAGCTGGACTGGGACGGTCAGTCGGACTACCACTCCATGATCGGCTTCGACATGACTCAGCCCCACAGCCCCATGTCTCCCTCCAAAGGCTACAAGGTGGGATTTAAAAATGTTTCAGAACAGATCTGACTGTAGTACCTGGTTTTACAGCAGCAATAATGCTTCTTCATGCATGAGCTGAGAGTTAAAACAACATTTAAACTTTGCACTGGTTGACACTCTTTGTATGCATTGGTGGCATTTCATGTTGTAGGTTATTAATGTTACTACTCATTTGATTTTTCATCCGTGGTTTATTAATTAGAATTATGTTTCATATGGATTCTTTGTGACTTCTTGTAAGTGAGAGTGGTTTTTATTTTCTTTCCATGTGTTTTCTTTCCTAAAAAGCTCAAATTTAACTCAATAATGCAGATGTAGCATTGTGATGTACATTGTGTGCATATGCATCAGATCTATCCTGATAAATGACAGTAAAATGGCTTCATCTGCTTTGAACTAATTCCACTTCCACTACTTCCCAACCGTTCCTTGTAGCATTACAACTTCTGTAAGACTATTGCCAGTGCAAATGAATAGAATATAATCTGATTATTGATCAGTGCATGTCAGTCTTGTGAAAATCTGGTTTTCAGTCTGTTTAATGAAGTTTTGAACAGTCTGTATCTCCTCCGACAAGGCGGCAGGAGGTCAGGTGATGTTCGGGGTGGGTGGGGTCTTTTAAAAACACAGCTGGGCTTCTTTTGTAGTGTAAATGTCTGTGGGGTGGTGGCATTGCTTATCCAGACACAAACGCGTCGAGGTGGTGGAAAAAGCAACTTTATAACTCGTTGTGCCACCCTTGCAACACAGGCTCTGTCTGACCAGCCTGCAGGGGATTTAATCCATGTGTTTCAAAACTTTTTCAGAGAATTCTTGCTTTTAAAATAACAGATCTTCTCCCCACATAGTGCTAACCAGGAGCTTAAAGGCTTTTTTGGTTCTTGGCGGTCTCTTTCCACCTCTCAGGAAATACTCTGCAGAGCTTAAAGGGATTTTCGTGATCTTTACTTTTGTTAAGCTGCAGTCACACGAAAGCTGAAATGTATTTGTCGAGGTTGCATTTTTGCTGCTGGGGTGGATCCACTTACAATCTATTCAAAGCAGAATGTGAAAACAGCATGGAAATAAAAATAGCTGCAAAGTTCCAGGTAGTGACTTCTCTCATTTAGACACGAACCTCTTTGACACCTTTGTTACTACTTAAGAGGAATTTTAAGAATGGCAGAAGCTTATGTGCTCATTCAATGCGTCATTGCACTTTGAGAGAGGGAGGAGCGAAGCATCTAGACGTCTGATATACTTGACTGGTCCCACCAAATGAAGGTATTAGGGCTGAAAAACTTTTACATTTCTTCATAGTGAGACACGCACTTAAAGGTTCATGATGTGGGCGGTTCTCAGAACAACCAGGAGGTTCCTCGTGTCTGAAAAGTCCTCGGGAGAACAAATATGTCCCATTCTGCTCCGGCTGTAGATCCATAGGTCTTGTGTGGGAATCCCCTGTCAACCAGTTCCTGTGTTTCGATTGTTTTTTGTTTTTTGTAAAGCTTGGAAAACTCTTCACTTGTCAACTCAGTCTCACTGAAATATCACAACACTTCCTCGAAGATGAAATGAAAGCAGACTTTGATCACAGGATGAGATAAACTGGTGTTTTACTGCTGATTAATCTAGTAGTTACCTATTTATGTCAATTATCTGTGGCAGAATGGTGTGTGATACTGGAACTTCATTACTCTGAAACTGGACAGTTTTACTGTTTCTGCCCTACATGAGAAAAGACTCTATTGGTCTGAAGCTTATTAGACCTTCTTTCTTTTATCTTAGTGTAAATAGTTTCAGACTGTAACAGGATAATGATCCCAAACACTGCTAAGGCCTTTGAAGGTGTGAGAAGTGCTTGTCTTTCTCTTTCAGTCTCTTGATTTAACATCACTAAACATTTATGTGGCACTTGAAGACTGTCAAATATTTCGGGCACGACAACAATCTGACTGGATCATTGCCGTGCCATTCAGGAATCATTGACGAGGAATCAAACTTGGCAGATTTGATTGAACGGAGCTGAGTGTGGGATTCATGAGGTGTATTTTTACCAGTTGAGAATTTGCTGCCTCTGATACTCTTAGAAGAAGCAGAGGTTCGGACATCTGTCACATCCTGTGTTTGGTAGAGTCTGACAGCTTTGCTGGATTTAGTCTGATCAGTTGGTGAGGTAGAAGACCCCCCTCCTGTCGGGGATGACAGGATTCCCTCAATTATAAACTGCAGCAAAGTGTTAACCCTTTAAGCTCAGACCGGCCCGCCGGCGGGCCGGTCAACTTCTCCCGATCATTTATTAATTATTTTGCATATTCCACAGACGTACTATGTACCGTTAGAAAGCTGATATTCTCATGAATCCGCTGGTATAAACCACTTTCAGATGACTGCGGTAAAGCCATCCCTCCGTGAAAAAAACGAAGTGCCGCGGTGCGCACTTACACTAGGCATTACGGTAAGAGCGCAGGCAGGCACATGTCACTGTATAACTGGATTTGTAAATATAAAAAATCCCTCTGATATCCACAAACCCTTTCACCTCAGGCTGGCAGTAGACCTTCCCACGATGTAACTCACCAAACTTCAGAGCAATCTGATGTGGCTTTTTAAAACTAAAAGCCCTCCAAAAACACCACTTCTAGGATAATACTTACCCTCATTTCAAAAAATCACATAAAAAAATCCCTCTGATATCCACAAACCATTTCACCTCAGGATCACAGTAGACCATCCCACGATGTCACTCACCAAACTTCAGAGCAATCTGATGTTGCATTTCAAAGTAAGAGCCCTCCAAAAACATCCATTCTGCGATTTTTTCTCACTAACTTCAAAAAATCATATAAAAAAATCCCTCTGATATCCACAAACAGTTTCACCTCAGGATGACAGTAGACCATCCTATGATATCAGTTACTACACTTTAGAGCAATCTGATGTGGTATTTCAAAATAAGAGACCTCCAAAAACATCCATTCTGTGATTTTTTCTCACTAATTTCAAAAAATCATTTAAAAAAATCCCTCTGAGATCCACAAACCATTTCACCTCAGGCTGACAGTAGACCATCCCACGATGTCACTCACCAAACTTCAGAGCAATCTGATGTTGCATTTCAAAGTAAGAGCCCTCCAAAAACATCACTTCTGGGATTATACCTACCCTCATTTCAAAAAATCATATAAAAAAATCCCTCTGATATCCACAAACCATTTCACCTCAGGATCACAGTAGACCATCCCACGATGTCACTCCACAAATTTCAGAGCAATCTGATGTTGCATTTCAAAGTAAGAGTCCTCCAAAAACATCACTTCTGGGATTATACCTACCCTCATTTCAAAAAATCATATAAAAAAATCCCTCTGATATCCACGAACCATTTCACCTCAGGCTGACAGTAGACCATCCCACGATGTCACTCACCAAACTTCAGAGCAATCTGATGTTGCATTTCAAAGTAAGAGCCCTCCAAAAGCATCCATTCTGCGATTTTTTCTCACCAATTTCAAAAAATCATATAAAAAAATCCCTCTGATATCCACAAACCATTTCACCTCAGGATGACAGTAGACAATCCCATGATATCAGTTCCTACACTTTAGAGCAATCTGATGTGGTATTTCAAAATAAGAGACCTCCAAAAACATCAATTCTGCGATTTTTTCTCACTAAATTCAAAAAATCATTTAAAAAAATCCCTCTGAGATCCACAAACCATTTCACCTCAGGCTGACAGTAGACCATCCCACGATGTCACTCACCAAACTTCAGAGCAATCTGATGTTGCATTTCAAAGTAAGAGCCCTCCAAAAACATCACTTCTGGGATTATACCTACCCTCATTTCAAAAAATCATATAAAAAAATCCCTCTGATATCCACAAACCATTTCACCTCAGGATCACAGTAGACCATCCCACGATGTCACTCCACAAATTTCAGAGCAATCTGATGTTGCATTTCAAAGTAAGAGTCCTCCAAAAACATCACTTCTGGGATTATACCTACCCTCATTTCAAAAAATCATATAAAAAAATCCCTCTGATATCCACGAACCATTTCACCTCAGGCTGACAGTAGACCATCCCACGATGTCACTCACCAAACTTCAGAGCAATCTGATGTTGCATTTCAAAGTAAGAGCCCTCCAAAAACATCCATTCTGCGATTTTTTCTCACTAACTTCAAAAAATCATATAAAAAAATCCCTCTGATATCCACAAACCATTTCACCTCAGGCTGACAGTAGACCATCCCACGATGTCACTCACCAAACTTCAGAGCAATCTGATGTTGCATTTCAAAGTAAGAGCCCTCCAAAAACATCCATTCTGCGATTTTTTTCTGACTAAATGCAAAAAATCACATAAAAAAATCCCTCTGATATCCACAAACCATTTCACCTCAGGATCACAGTAGACCATCCCATGATATCAGTTACTACACTTTAGAGCAATCTGATGTGGTATTTCAAAATGAGAGCCCTCCAAAAACATCAATTCTGTGATTTTTTCCCAACTACTTTAAAAAAAATCACATAAAAAACTCCCTCTGATATCCACAAACCATTTCACCTCAGGATGACAGTAGACCTTCCCACGATGTCACTCACCAAACTTCAGAGCAATCTGATATTGCATTTCAAAGTAAGAGCCCTCCAAAAACATCCATTCTGAGATTTTTTTCTGACTAACTTCAAAAAATCATATAAAAAAATCCCTCTGATATCCACGAACCATTTCACCTCAGCCTGACAGTAGACCATCCCACGATGTCACTCACCAAACTTCAGAGCAATCTGATGTTGCATTTCAAAGTAAGAGCCCTCCAAAAACATCCATTCTGCGATTTTTTTCTGACTAAATGCAAAAAATCACATAAAAAAATCCCTCTGATATCCACAAACCATTTCACCTCAGGATCACAGTAGACCATCCCATGATATCAGTTACTACACTTTAGAGCAATCTGATGTGGTATTTCAAAATGAGAGCCCTCCAAAAACATCAATTCTGTGATTTTTTCCCAACTACTTTAAAAAAAATCACATAAAAAACTCCCTCTGATATCCACAAACCATTTCACCTCAGGATGACAGTAGACCTTCCCACGATGTCACTCACCAAACTTCAGAGCAATCTGATATTGCATTTCAAAGTAAGAGCCCTCCAAAAACATCCATTCTGAGATTTTTTTCTGACTAACTTCAAAAAATCATATAAAAAAATCCCTCTGATATCCACGAACCATTTCACCTCAGCCTGACAGTAGACCATCCCACGATGTCACTCACCAAACTTCAGAGCAATCTGATGTTGCATTTCAAAGTAAGAGCCCTCCAAAAACATCCATTCTGAGATTCTTTTCTGACTAACTTCAAAAAATCATATAAAAAAATCCCTCTGATATCCACAAACCATTTCACCTCAGGCTGACAGCAGACCATCCCTGGAGGTCACTCACCTATTTTCAAAACAATCTGATGTGGCATTTCAAAATAAGAGCCCCCCAAAAATGTCATACCTGGGATTAAATTTACCCTAAATTAAAAAATTCATATAAAAAAATCCTTCTGATATCCACAAACCATTTCACCTCAGGCTGACAGTAGACCATCCCAGGATGTCACTCAACAAATTTCAGAGCAATCTGATGTAGTATTTCAAAATAAGAGCCCTCCAAAAATGTCATATCTGGGATTATACTTATCCTGAATGTAAAAAATCATCTAAAAAAATTCCTCTGATATCCACAAACCTTTTCACCTCAGGCTGACAGCAGACCATCCCTGGAGGTCACTCACCTATTTTCAAAAAAATCTGATGTGGCATTTCAAAATAAGAGCCCTCCAAAAATGTCATACCTGGGATTAAATTTACCCTAAATTAAAAAATTCATATAAAAAAATCCTTCTGATATCCACAAATCATTTCACCTCAGGCTGACAGTAGGCCATCCCAGGATGTCACTCAACAAATTTCAGAGCAATCTGATGTGGTATTTCAAAATAAGAGCCCTCCAAAAATGTCATACCTGGGATTAAATTTACCCTAAGTTAAAAAATTCATATAAAAAAATCCTTCTGCTATCCACAAACCATTTCACCTCAGGCTGACAGTAGGCCACCCCAGGATGTCACTCAGCTAATCTCAGAGCAATCCCATGTAGTATTTCAAAATAAGAGCCCTCCAAATATGTCATATCTGGGATTATACTTATCCTGAATGTAAAAAATCATCTAAAAAAATTCCTCTGATATCCACAAACCTTTTCACCTCAGGCTGACAGCAGACCATCCCTGGAGGTCACTCACCTATTTTCAAAAAAATCTGATGTGGCATTTCAAAATAAGAGCCCTCCAAAAATGTCATACCTGGGATTAAATTTACCCTAAATTAAAAAATTCATATAAAAAAATCCTTCTGATATCCACAAATCATTTCACCTCAGGCTGACAGTAGGCCACCCCAGGATGTCACTCAGCTAATCTCAGAGCAATCCCATTTAGTATTTCAAAATAAGAGCCCTTCAAAAATAGAATTCCTTGAATTATATCTACCCTAAATTAAAAAAAAAAAAAACAAAACATTCCTCTGATATTCACAAACCATTTCACTTCAGGCTGAGAGTAGGCATTCCCAGGATGTCACTCGACTAATTTCAGAGCAATCTGATGTGGAATTTCAAAATAAGAGCCCCTCAAAAATAGAACTTCTTGGATTAAATTTACCCAAAAAAAAAAAAAAATCATATAAAAAAATTCTTCTGATATCCACAAACCATTTCACCTCAGGCTAACAGTCGGCCATCCCAGGATGTCACTCAGCTAATCTCAGAGCAAACCGATGTAGTATTACAAAATAAGGGCTCTCCAAAAATAAAATTCCTTGAATTATATTTACCCTAAATTAGAAAAAATACAAAAAAATTCCTCAGATATCCACAAACCATTTCACTTCAGGCTGAGAGTAGACCTTCCCAGCATGTCACCCACCTAATATCAGAGTAATCTGATGTGGCATTTCAAAATAAGAGGCCTTCTAAAATAGCTATTCCGGGATTATACTTACCCTCATTTGAAAAATTATGAAAAAAATCCCTGTGATATCCACAAACCATTTCACTTTCAGTTGATGGTAGGCCAGCCCAGGATGTCACTCACAAATTTTCAGAACAGTCTGATGTGGCACTTCAAAATAAGAGCCCCATAAATAACACAACTTTTCATGTGTTGTCAACACAACTTCAATTTTTCAACATGTGTCAAACACAAAACCGATTACAAAAGTAATCATAAAAATTGTAGCGGAACCATCTGTCACAGGTGTCCCATTAGATCTGTATGGCAAAAGAAAGAAAATACACTCAGCGTTAGCTGCAGTACAAAAGATTTTGTGGTGGTACTCCATCCATCCATTCTATCTCTCCAGTTTATGTGTAATTGCTGCTTGACGTGCCTGAAGGACCTACAAAGGATGTGGTCCTGTACTGTAAAATCAGTTGTGTGTTTGACACATGTTAAAAATAAAAGCTGTGTTGACAACACATTTAATTTAAATGTCACATCAGACTGTTCTGAAAATTTGTGAGTGACATCCTGGGCTGGCCTACCATCAACTGAAAGTGAAATGGTTTGTGGATATCACAGGGATTTTTTTTCATAATTTTTCAAATGAGGGTAAGTATAATCCCGGAATAGCTATTTTAGAAGGCCTCTTATTTTGAAATGCCACATCAGATTACTCTGATATTAGGTGGGTGACATGCTGGGAAGGTCTACTGTCATCCTGAGGTGAAATGGTTTGTAGATATCAAAAGGATTTTTTTATATGAATTTTTTAATTTAGGGTAAATTTAATCCAAGATGTTCTATTTTTGGAGGGCTCTTATTTTGAAATTCCACATCAGATTGCTCTGAAATTTGTTGAGTGACATCCTGAGATGGTCTACTGTCAGCGTGATGTGAAATTGTTTGTGGATATCAGAGGAATTTTTTTATATGATTTTTTGAAGTTAGTGAGAAAAAAATCGCAGAATTGATGTTTTTGGAGGGCTCTTACTTTGAAATGCAACATCAGATTGCTCTGAAGTTTGGTAAGTGAAATCATGGGATGGTCTACTGTCATCCTGAGGTGAAATGGTTTGTGGATATCAAAAGAATTTTTTTATATAAATTTTTTTAATTTAGGGTAAATCTAATCCCAGGTATGATATTTTTGGAGGGCTCTTATTTTGAAATGCCACACCAGATTACTCTGGAATTAGGTGAGTGACATCCTGGGGTGGCCTATTGTCAGCCTCAGGTGAAATTGTTTGTGGATATCAGAAGGATTTTTATATATGAATTTTTTTATTTTAGGGTAAATTTAATCCAAGAAGTTCTATTTTTGGAGGGCTCTTACTTTGAAATGCAACATCAGATTGCTCTGAAATTTGTGGACTGACATCATGGGAAGGTCTACTGTGATTCTGCGGTGAAATGGTTTGTGGATATCAGAGGGATCTTTTTATATGATTTTTTGAAGTTCGTGAGAAAAAAAATCAGAGAATTGATGTTTTTGGAGGGCTCTTACTTTGAAATGCAACATCAGATTGCTCTGAAGTTTGGTGAGTGACATCGTGGGATGGTCTACTGTCAGCCTGAGGTGAAATGGTTCGTGGATATCAGAGGGATTTTTTTATATGATTTTTTGAAATGAGGGTAGGTATAATCCCAGAAGTGATGTTTTTGGAGGACTCTTACTTTGAAATGCAACATCAGATTGCTCTGAAATTTGTGGAGTGACATCGTGGGATGGTCTACTGTGATCCTGAGGTGAAATGGTTTGTGGATATCAGAGGGATTTTTTTATATGATTTTTTGAAGTTAGTGAGAAAAAATCGCAGAAGTGATGTTTTTGGAGGGCTCTTACTTTGAAATGCAACATCAGATTGCTCTGAAGTTTGGTGAGTGACATCGTGGGATGGTCTACTGTCAGCCTGAGGTGAAATGGTTTGTGGATATCAGAGGGATTTTTTTATATGATTTTTTGAATTTAGTGAGAAAAAATCGCAGAATTGATGTTTTTGGAGGTCTCTTATTTTGAAATACCACATCAGATTGCTCTAAAGTGTAGGAACTGATATCATGGGATTGTCTACTGTCATCCTGAGGTGAAATGGTTTGTGGATATCAGAAGGATTTTTTTATATGATTTTTTGAAATTGGTGAGAAAAAATCGCAGAATGGATGCTTTTGGAGGGCTCTTACTTTGAAATGCAACATCAGATTGCTCTGAAGTTTGGTGAGTGACATCGTGGGATGGTCTACTGTCAGCCTGAGGTGAAATGGTTCGTGGATATCAGAGGGATTTTTTTATATGATTTTTTGAAATGAGGGTAGGTATAATCCCAGAAGTGATGTTTTTGGAGGACTCTTACTTTGAAATGCAACATCAGATTGCTCTGAAATTTGTGGAGTGACATCGTGGGATGGTCTACTGTGATCCTGAGGTGAAATGGTTTGTGGATATCAGAGGGATTTTTTTATATGATTTTTTGAAGTTAGTGAGAAAAAATCGCAGAAGTGATGTTTTTGGAGGGCTCTTACTTTGAAATGCAACATCAGATTGCTCTGAAGTTTGGTGAGTGACATCGTGGGATGGTCTACTGTCAGCCTGAGGTGAAATGGTTTGTGGATATCAGAGGGATTTTTTTATATGATTTTTTGAATTTAGTGAGAAAAAATCGCAGAATTGATGTTTTTGGAGGTCTCTTATTTTGAAATACCACATCAGATTGCTCTAAAGTGTAGGAACTGATATCATGGGATTGTCTACTGTCATCCTGAGGTGAAATGGTTTGTGGATATCAGAAGGATTTTTTTATATGATTTTTTGAAATTGGTGAGAAAAAATCGCAGAATGGATGCTTTTGGAGGGCTCTTACTTTGAAATGCAACATCAGATTGCTCTGAAGTTTGGTGAGTGACATCGTGGGATGGTCTACTGTCAGCCTGAGGTGAAATGGTTCGTGGATATCAGAGGGATTTTTTTATATGATTTTTTGAAATGAGGGTAGGTATAATCCCAGAAGTGATGTTTTTGGAGGACTCTTACTTTGAAATGCAACATCAGATTGCTCTGAAATTTGTGGAGTGACATCGTGGGATGGTCTACTGTGATCCTGAGGTGAAATGGTTTGTGGATATCAGAGGGATTTTTTTATGTGATTTTTTGAAATGAGGGTAAGTATTATCCTAGAAGTGGTGTTTTTGGAGGGCTTTTAGTTTTAAAAAGCCACATCAGATTGCTCTGAAGTTTGGTGAGTTACATCGTGGGAAGGTCTACTGCCAGCCTGAGGTGAAAGGGTTTGTGGATATCAGAGGGATTTTTTATATTTACAAATCCAGTTATACAGTGACATGTGCCTGCCTGCGCTCTTACCGTAATGCCTAGTGTAAGCGCGCACCGCGGCACTTCGTTTTTTTCACGGAGGGATGGCTTTACCGCAGTTTCAGATGTGATTACCACAGCGGGTAGTATAAACACATTTGTCCAACATACAGCAAAATTAAGTAAACAGCGCAACTCACCTTTGGAGGCTCATAACTGATCACAGACGATCCATAATCCAGATAATCCAGCAAAAACTGCCACAGTAGAAGCGTATGCATCCAGGCAAAGCTAGAAAGTATAGCCTTTTGTCCAAAACATGTCTTGAAATAAGCAAATAATCCAGAATTAGACGCGCCACCGCGCGCGCACGCGGCACGTCTCTCCGCGTGCGCGTCCGATAATAATCCATTTTTTTATCAGATAAAAACATCCAGACGTCTCTCCCTCGTGCTGAGGATATCCAATATGGCGACTGATCGGTTTCCGTTGCTTATTCGTCAAATTTCAACCAATCAAGTGACTCATCCCTCCCTCCGATGGCTAACCAGCCAACCGCTGCCGAGACTGATGGACCCACGTCATCGGTCGTCATCACTCGTAATCAACGTATTCTGAGCCAATCACATCGGTAGAAACGTTTGACTGACAGGGCTGGTAGCCAATGAGCTTGCTGAATGGCTGGCTGGCCCGCGAGCGGGGTTTTGTGATTTCTCAGATATCTGCTGAGGGATGCACCTGCTGTCTGTCCCTGCTCCTCTCAATCTGAGGGCCTTATCCCACACTGAAGCCTCTCTGAAGTGATTTTTTGAGTACTTTATGAGTTTTTGGAGTGAAAATAATGTAAAAATGGGCCAAAAACCAACATATACCATTGTACAGAGGGCATCCAGGGGGTATACAGAGGATGTCCAAAATTGACCCCACCGGGGCATAGCAGTACAAATACATGTGTGAAACACTCATTTCTTGTAGTACTGCTCTGAAATTTTGACCTGAACTATGTAAGACCCTAGGCTTTAGCACAATTGTGTTTTCAAGCTCGCACAGTGCTTCCAGACTTATTTCCAGGTGTTTTAAGAGGGAAAAAAATTCAGGCGAGAATGAAATTCATCCTAATTCAGTGTGCTGCAACACAAATAAATCTGTGGCAGTAGCACCTAGAGTAATTCTGACTGCACTGGGTGAAAATATAGGTTGTCAGCTTTCAAATGAGACCCCAACCATGCATGTACTCCAAACAGTTCAAGAACAGCATTCAGTTTACTTTGGGTACGTCTTTAGTTGAACTTTTAGGCGAAAATGGCCCCGAGCTTAAAGGGTTAAACGGGACAGACCTGCCGGGCGTCAACACACCCTGTGGGACTGTTAAAACAGGCTTCCCCTTTAAGAAGAGATGCTCACAATCCAATGGGATCTCATTATTCCTGGACTATTTTCCATGGACTCAAACCTGTCAGACCTGTCCCGTGTTGTTTTTGTCAGAGGGAGTATTTGGTGAAATACCCAGAAGCGTGCTCTTGTGTGTGTGTTTTAAAGGCAATTTAGGGAATCACTCGGCTTCAATTCAGTGTTTATAACAAAGGTTTACAGCTGGAAAATAAAAGCTTCCACAAAGTCATAGTGTTTACTGCTTCACAGATTAAAAGACTGAGTTATGTTAAATCAAAAATAACCTAATTGCTTGTATTTGTGCCTGAACTGCTGCTGAGATTCGAGAATAAAGCGGAGCTGAAAGATCAGGACTCCATGCATGAAGAGATGGTGCTTAATCTCCACCTACTTGGCATGTGTCATTTGCTGTGAGTGTTGACAAGGGGAATGCTCGGTGGAGCGATAATGCTACAGTAGCAGTGCAAGGAGACACACCGGCAAGGTATCACAACGCGCTGGATACTTTGATTTCTGTAGTGTATTCCTCTGACACTGTGGATTTGTGATTGGGTCAGAACAACGTGGAGGTACAGTATCACAGCTTAAACTCAACGGGTGACCAAATACAGCTATTTTGGTTCAGCAGGCTATGTTTATTCTTTGTTTGCTTTATGAAAATGCTTAAATGTGTTTGTGTGGAAACTGGTTTTCACCACCTTACTTAGAATATCCTCAGGGATTATTTGTCTCTCAGAACAGGTGGGATCAATGTTCAATAACTGGCTCTTCCAGCTTGAGTCTTCCAGCGTCTCTGACCTGTTTTCCCGGAGTACCTATCTCACTGATAAGCTAAACAAACGTTAACCGTTTTAAAATCTATTCTTCTAAAATGTAGGAACAGGAGATAACAGATGTGTCAGTGATATGCACTGCTTTAGAACGAGGAAGGGCGCGGCTGTCACCGCCAGACCTGTCCACACCCTCTCACTTTTTACAGGATTCTGAATTCCTTTTGCTTGTTTACCATGTGAGCCGTCTTTCACAAGGCTCTTTTTTTTTTTTTATTACATGCTGTCGCTGTGATGCAAATGGCCGTGCCCTCCAGTCAGACACTTTGTCCCGGAACGTTTTCACCTGTAGACTCACACAGTCGAGCAGATGCAGCCAGCACCGCCTGTCGGATTCCCAGACACCAAGTGGCTTCTGCTCTTTTTTTTTTTTTTTTTTTTTTTTTTAACCCACATAGGAATTTTCCGGGTGTAAGTTTCCTCTGTAGTTATGCAAAGTGAGATAATATTACTTCATATAAAGTGAGGCACGGGATTGTGAAGAAATCGACACTTTAAGGAAGTCAAAATGGTACGGAGCTGTTTTTGTTCGCTTTTATATTTGCCATGGCTTCTACTTCCTGTCCGAACGCAGTCTATCAGTTCTAACTGTGTGTGATACGCAGTTGTTATCGTGACCTGGTTATCTCAGCCACTCCTGTTAGTTTATAATATTAATGATCCCTATTATTTAGACTAACACCTTCTTTCCTTCTGTTGTTTCGGTTAGTTTCACGTTGAAGTCAGCAGCCTGGTCTTGTGACCCTTGAGCTGCTCACCACAGCTCTTTTATAGTTGTGTTAGTTATTTATTTCCTATTCAGTTTGACTGTGTTTCCAGTCTGTTGTTCTGTGCAGCAGTAGCTTTAAGTTCAACTTATCCTGCTTAAGTTTTTTTTTTTTAATTTATAATTATAACATTTACTAACTGTATATTTTTTTCAATAGAGATTGGACAGTTTCATCATTTTTTTTATCATAGTTTCTATTATCTAATCAGAAATAAGCGCAGTAATTTGTTGATATTCATGTGTTCCAGACTTGATCCTTCGAGAAAATCATATAAGGACAAATATGTTTTTAAAAAAGTTTCCAAGGAAGTTTGTAGTGTTGCCTTCACAATTAGATAAAATGTAATATAATGTCAACCTTTGACCCTAGAGATATTGTACATTGTAAATGTTTATATGAACCATTTTTTGTGGTATGATGCAATAGAATAGAGTCACACTGTGACTGCGATCTCAAACGTTTTAGATTACCCTGAAAAAAAGGTTCACCCAAATACAAGATATCAACGCAAAATGAAAGAGAATGACTCTAAAAACTAGTGAAATTATCTGTCCATGCAGCAAGTAAATCTTACTTAAAGAGAGATCTTGATATAAGAATTTTTAAGTCTCTCTGTTGTAAATTCATCTTAAATCAAGTGGGACATTTTGACTGAAAACAAGACTAATGAACTTGGTAAGATTTTGAATTTTTGCAAGTTTTATGACACAATGTAGCGAAATATCAAAACTTCAATAATATATTATGAGCTATATTCATATCATGATTATGTTGCGTGTGTGTGCATGTGTGTTGCACAGCATGTATTGTGCTTTTTGTTTTGAAACAGGTTGTTTTTGATGATAGTTCTTCTTTCTTGCAATTTTTTAAAGGAAAATATTCTAAAAAAGCAATAAACACATGTCAAAATAATATCCGTTTATTTTGTTTTAAAACAGCACTGAATGCTTGAAAGGTATAATATAATAAATGTAATGCTAGTATTTTGCAGGCTGTATCGTGTGTGTGTGTGTGTGTGAAGTGTATACTTTGAAATACCCCCCATCAGTATAAGCAATTTATTACTTTAAATCAAATATAGACAACCGTATCTTTTTATGAGGATGTGCAGGAACTTTGGGAAATGATGTGTTTTGTGGTGTGTGTGAGTTTAGAGGTGACAGCTCTATTTTACCTAGATTTTGTCCAGCATGTCGGTAAAATGATGAGAATTGTGTACATTTTATCCCACATATGAATATGTTGTATAATGTTGGATCAGTCGGTGTCATTTGCAAATCATGTTTCTCTTTCTTTCTCCTCTTTCAGAATTCGGAGGGAAAGAAGGGGTTTGTACATCGCCTCGCTCACTTCTTCAGCACCAGGAGAAGGAGGAGCAGCGGTCGACTCAGTTCAGATGCCTCCACCGACGCCAGTGCTCCTGCGTCCCCGTTGTCTCCGGCCTCACCCATGTCTGAGGAGGAGGCCGGGCTGAGGACTCCGACTAACTCCCGAAAAAACACTGACCTGACCTCGCTTCATAACAGCGACACCCTCAGCCAGAGCTTCGGTTACTTTCGCTCGAGCATGAACTCGGTGGTGCCAGTCGATCTCGACATCCCATTCGCCGACAGCAGCAGCAGGAGGGGCAGCATCAGGGAGGTGCACAGCTGCAGGATAAGCACGGCCAGCGGCGAGAGGAACTCTGGCAGTGTGACTCCCACCGGGCTGGACCCTCCTTATAACGTCCGTGATTCCGGCTCAGAGTTGAGCTTCTCAGAATCTGTGGTGGAGGAAGTCTCCAAGAGGTTGCACGTTAATCTGGAGGAAGACATCCTAAAGGAAGCAAAGCGTGAGGAAAATAGAGTTAGCCCGTCTGCCATGAATTCACTACCCATACAAGCAGCTGCCAATGGCGCTGAGGCCCGCAAGTCTCCAAACCTAACCTCCATCAGCTTAGGAACTCAAAAATCCACAGCGAAAACGGGAAAGCAAGGACACAGCACTGTGCTCAAAGGTATTACTCTGGGCTCTAACTCGTCTACCTCGCACGCCATCTCAATTCCACGGGCGGACAAGTCTTCAGTGAGGCCCAGAGAAATCTCAAAAGCCAGAACTGAAGCTTGGGTGACGTCCAGCAGTCCGTCAGGGGAAACTCAAGTCTCTTCATCGAGCCTCAAGCCCGAGCAAGAGCAGGATCAGTTCGTGAATTCTCCTGTCCAGCTCGTCAGAGCAGTATGGGTGGAGACCTACCTGGGAGAGGACGAGGAGGCCGAGAGGGGGAGCAAGGGGGAGGGGGAGAGAGAAAAGCCTGTAGCGAAACAGGAGGAGGAGGAGGAGGGCTTGCGAGTAGGCTCACCTCCCGTACTGGCCATACCTGTCACTGTAATTCCTGTGGACGACTCGGCAGCTCAGGGCGCTGCTGAAAGCCGTTCCACCCCCTCGGAGGCTTCGCCATCCCGTGGCAGCCGGCCAGAATCAGCCGGCTCCTTGGCACCGACTACAGACAAGCTCCACACAACCTCCCAGCAGCCAGAGGAGCCCGGAGCTGGCTCCGACTCAAGGCGAAGTTCACGTCAGGAGAGACGCAGGTCGAGGGAGAGCCGTGTGACGCGAAAGACTGTGAATCTGCCCTCCAAGACCAAGGTGTTTGCCCACAAGGTGCAGGTAGACCCGGAGTTGGGCTCGGACGGGGAGGAAGCGGGACGAGAGAAGCCCGAAACAGATTCAACTTCAAAGGAGTCGGACACAACAGAGGCGAAACCGTGAGTATCTGTCTGTTTTCTGCGGTTACTGTTTAGAAAAGCGCCTTTGATCCTGAGAGGAGCAGAAAGCAGGGGAGCTGAAGAGCGAGCTCAGCCCGAATGCAACCTGAGCTCCGAGTTCCCATGTCCCATTGTACCAGAGGAGAACAATGAGCCAGACCTGCAGGGAGCCACTGAAATATTCATTTACTGTACATCTCATCAGTAAAACAGACACTTTTACCTGCGCTTCATGGCCCCACACCTCTGAATTCTAACATGTAACCATAAAGAGCAGCTAGAATTTCTTTTCAGTTGTATGTTTCTCTCTGGAATATTTTCCTCGCCATGAATGGATGAGTCATTACAGAACATGACAGGCAGGACGCTCTATGGTTACATGAGTTAACAGTTAAAAAGAAACAAGTTGTCATTGTCTAGTTTAATTTACGTCATTCTACTGCAGTAAGGACGACTGAGGTTCGCCTTTTTCATTTATTTTTTTGCACTGTGGGCTGTAAGTCGGACCCCGAAATGGTGTTCTGACTGATTTATAGTTTCTAAACTACTGCAAGGAGATTCTTCTGCCTATTTCATCGGAACGTTTTTCCAAAGGTACTTTCTTTTCTATGTTTGTGTAGGAAATGGAATTCTCCTGGTTAAACTGAGGGGGGCAGGTAGATTCATGCATTTTTGCCTGAAGTCTCCTGTAGAAAGTGGCAATCTTCTCAATCTTCATTTTTCTGTGGATGATGATTCCCCAACTTAGGCAATATGTGCAAATACAACTAAGTTATTTAACATTTCAACACGATAGTGTTAGGTTAGTTGGTAATACTCGTTTTGTAAAACGGCACTAAGCTGTAATGATCAGCTGCTGTTAACTTGAAGTGACATGATCAATATGAAACAGCTGACAGGATGTTTTATACGCCCTTAAAATACACGCAAGGCACAATTTTTTGTAGTATCCGTGTTGTTTTCACATTACAATGTAAAAGTATATTACCACCTCAAGTCCAACTTTACTGCTCAGAAAGTGTTAACGTATCTCAGCTGTATGTTAAAGGTGTTGAAATGCTTCTGCCGATTTAGTTTTAGGAGGCGAAAACTGTCAGGCAGTCTTTGTAAAGTCTGTACAGGTTAGTTGTTTAAATCTACAAATAACACAAAAATATATGTTTTAGTTTGAGAGTCTGTATAAATTTAGGATAAAAACAAATTACACCACACTTTAGAAAGTAAGTAGTCCCAACAATACTATAAATGAGTAAATTCACAACATAGTATCAGTGTAAGTGTCGGTATTAGGCTTCAGGACATTAGAATGAGCGGTGCAGATCTCTACAGCACTTCTTTCAAAACATGCATAGATAGCTCAAATCCTCTTTAAGTAACATGTTTATGTTAAGGATACAAGAGGAACGACTGAAAAACAACCATTTATTATTTTTGTGTCAACACATATATTGCTTCACATCCTGAACGCACAACAAATCCGTGGCAGAGTCTTGGGAGGTTTGTTATCTTTGGAGCGAGCCAGGCTCCTTCCTGTGTTTCCTGTCTTTATACTAGTTTGAAATGACTACCCACTGGCAGCAGCTACAGATTTACCAAGCTGATGAGAGTTCTGTTAATGTTCATCTCACCTTCAGGAAAGGAATGCATGCGAATGGTTTGAATCAATGCAAATGATTTATTGAATGAATGAATATGTTCTTTCTCATGAAGTTTGCTTCTTCCTTTTCTCTCTTTCTACTGACAGGCTACCAAACCTCCATAACAGAGAGGATGCAGAAGCTGAAGATGCAAAGTTTGAACCGTCCACAGCAACAGAGGAGGCTGCACACTCCGGTTCAAACACTCCTGAGCCCACAGTGACAGAAAAAACAGACTCTGACGTTTCTGACATTGATGAAACCTCTGCAGCTTCAGACATGTACAAAAGTAAGTCGCGAACTGTGGAATCTGGGGTAGGAGGCCTGGGATCTACTCAGACGGCCCTCTCTAAACGGGTCGTTAAAGGAACAGCTGAGAGTCGGCACGCAGCTGCAAGTGGAACAAAGACGCCGACCTCTGCAGCTGGAGCCAAGTCCAGGAATGTCACAACAAAAGCAAAGGTCTCCGCAGAGGGCGCAAAAGTGGAAAGCTCCAGTGTCAGTCCACCTCCACGGGACCACAGCAGTGATAAAACGGTGTCGACGCTGCCAACGTTAAAAGATCACTCACCCAGCGGTTCCTCAACCGCAACCAGCTCAAAGTCAAAAATCCCCAAAAGGCCGTCATCAGATCCTGATGTGAAACCCCCAGTGTCACCAGATAAAACATCAGCGCCTGATACAGGGTCAGCCGTCACACCCAAACTGCAAAAACAACCCAAAACCAAAGAGTCTTTAAAATCTCCAACCACGATCACCAAGCCCAGCAGCAAGCCGAGCTTTGAGGAAGCCAAGGGAGTCAAATCTTCACCGGGAAATGTTTCTCCGTCAAAGCTCTCCACCAAGTCTGCAACAAAACTAACAAATGAAAAGCCCGATGAGGAAACTGCAAACCGGCTGAACAGGGTCGAGAAGAGCGCTGAGACCAAACGGGTAACCCAGGAGGAAAACATCCGTGTGGGAAAACAGGAGCGGGAGCTGGAAGATAATGCTCCTTTGGCATCAAAGAGTCGGCTGCCGCTTCCATCACCAACGAGACGGACGAACGACGATACAGCTCAAACGAGCGGCGCCGGCTCTAAAAAAGCTTCTTCCAGTCCGAAGGATTCAGAGAGACTTCAGAAAGGGCAGAAGCGAGAAGACGTTTCCTCTGAGAAGGCAGGGAGTGAGACGCCGCAGCCGCAGCCACAGCGTGACACTCTCAAAAAAGGTGAGAAGCCATTTTCAACTGAGCGTTTCTGTTCACATCAAAGAGGGTGAAATAGATCTGAGGATGTAAGCCGACACAAAAACTTTTACCTTCTCTTTAGTAGTGACGATCTCGACAACCTGTAAATGAAAACAGTGCCTCTTTCTACAAGTTAGCATTAGTGTTGTTTTTGGTGGCCTGTTTTGTTTTGAGTTTTAGCCTCTTTGTGTCAAACTGTCATTTTAGTTTTAATTAGTTTTAGTTGCGTTCATACTCTTTGTTTTGTGTGTGTGTGTTGTCAAGTTTTACGTGATTAAAAGTCTGAACATTTCGGCCTTATTTCAGTCAGAATAACCCATGGCTATTTATGTCTAATCAGTATAGTTTGATTTCCTAATATAGTGTAGAGACAAAACCACATTTTTCTTTTAGTTGGACCCATTTCTCAAAACAAACATGGTTTTCATACTATTATATTATATTGTTACCTTATAAACTCAGCAATACTCCAATTTCAGACATGGAAAATGCTCTGCTTAATACATTTATTTTACCAACCAAACCTGTTGCTACACTCTCATACATTTAAAGAAAATAAATAACATAGCAGAACATGACTGACTTACAGAGAAAGAAAGAGCATGAATACAATTCACAACAATAACATGTATGTGTGTCTGTGTGTTTGTGTGTGTGTGTCTTGCTTGTAAACTAAAACTGAGCAGAACAAAACAACAGATGACACTGACTGAATAAAACGGCAGTAGCAACTATATATCAACTGTAACTTCTTGGATGTCTTATTTTGAAACTGATTTCCACACATCCCTAAAAATAGATATCCGTATTATTGCCAGAATACAATTAGAATTGTTATTTAATGATACAATATTACTACTGTAAAACCCACATTTGTCACACTGCTGGGGCGGAGAGTGAATGTGGTCCTACCTGGTGCTGTGCAGTGTCAGAAATTTGGGGTGATCATCTCACAGAGATGTAAGAAGCTACCAGCTGAAGCAGACGATTAAACTGCTCTATATCCATACGGAATGCCTTTTTGCTGATAAAAAATAACACTAGTTAAAAAAAAAATTCAAAATCACTCACAAACACTACAAATGAATAAATTACTGAGTTATCTTCAGTCACAGAGTAAGAAAACTTGGTTCAGTAGCTTTGATAGTAGATACTCCACAACAAAGATTCAACTAAAGGTTTCAGATCCGTTCAGAAGATAATTTTATCAACAAATTAGATCAACAAATTTAACTTCTGTTCTTCTGACAGTTTTTTATTTTTTATCAGTCGAATGAGCATGTGACGTTTGTGACCTTCACACACTGTCTTATAGTAAAGCTGTTTTTGTGTTTGTGTGTCGCCAACAGGAAGGCTGACAGCTGCGAAGTCTATCAAACATCTATTTAAAGGAATCATCAGCCATGAGGACAGTGAAGTCAAATCTCCCACCATGCAAGAAAAAACAAAACTTTTTAGGTTTCCCAAACAGACTGAAAGTGCCAAGCAGAACCTCAAATCCCCTGTAAAGGACTCGACTGAGACGCCATTGGCTGTGAGCAAGCTTCCAAGAGGTCAGAGAAGTCCCACCAAATTAAAAGCCAGAAAATCTCAACAGTCCCCCACTGAGAAAGAAAAAGACATGAAGGAATCGGAGAAGAGCAAAACCAGTGATACAAATCAACTTTCCAAAACACAGCCATCCCAAAGCAGAGCTGCGGTTATTACAGGGGAAGTGGAAGTCACAGACTCAGGATGTGTGGAACTGCCTGTCAGTGAGGTTGGCAGCTCGACCAAGTCACAAGTTACTGATCCACAAAATGCTTCGGCTGATCAAGCACAGCATGAAGCCAAAAAAACAATAGCTAAAATTATACTGGGGAATGTGCTTGCCAATAAAATAGGGCAGAAAACAGAGTTACCACCAAAAACCTCCCCTTCATTAAAAGAAAAAGCTGAACCAAAGCCAACAAGTAACATAAAACCAGATTTAACGGAGCTTAAAGAGGCAGATTCAACAGCGCTGGCTCAGGATGTAACTGATATGTCAGCCAAACCTGTTGTGGGCGGCGACGTTCAGAGTGACAGAATGGCCCAATCTGAGCAGGACGGTGTTAAGGAAATAATTGCACTCAATTCCAAAGAAGAGATTACCTCAAGCACTCTTCCTGATAAACTGGCCTCAAAAGACCCAGATCCTGAGCCAGAAAATGTACACAAAGACATTGTCACTGCAGCCCCAGGTCAACCCAACGATGCCAGCGCAGGGCAGCAGAAGGAGTTTTCCAAGGATCTAACAACAAATGAAAAGGACAGAGAGGATTTAGTAAAGGATCTTGAAGCAGAGGAGAAAAATACAGAGGAGGTTGGCGGAGAGCCAGCAGAAGCTTTGGACAGTCAGACACAGACTTTGGCTGTTTCTGAAATGCCCAAGAATGTTGAAAACGGTGCAGACAAAGAGGCTCTTTTACTGGCAGGAAAATCTGAAAGAGAGGGTAGCGACTCCAAACCAAATGAAAAGATGCTTATAGATGCAGCAGTGAACAGCACCGACTCACAGGACCGTTGCAAAGAGGAGCTCGAGGGCATAATACCCGAGAGAACAACAAAGGAAGGCATTACGAATTCAGAGGAACACGGACACGCACCAGAGGAGGAACGTTTGCTTCCTGAATCGAAAAAGGAACCACAAAATGAAACTACAGCCAATGTGACAGGAAATGCAGCGAGCTGTAGCGAGAAGTCGGAAGGAGAAGAGCAGAATATCAAGACATCAGCGGCGGGAGATGAATCCAAACTACTTCAAACCGAAGACGAGCCGCTGAGAGACGAAGGTAAACCAGAGGAGACTGAATCAAACAAGACTTCTGAATCTGATGCCCCAGACAAGGAGAACAGGAGTTCTCCCACTGCTGTGAAAAGGGGTGAGGAAACTGAAACAGAAAAAACTTTAGTGGAGTCTAAAACACCGGCTGGGACATGTGATCCACAGGAAGACTCAGAGAAGATGTCAGAAAGCCTCATTTTACCTGAGGATACACCTCAAGAAGTAGCAGCCGCTGTTACTCTACCTCACAGTGCTGAGAGCTTTAAAGAAGACATGGAAGCAAAAGATTCAGTGGAAGCATCGGTGAGTGAAAATGCTGTTGCTAATAGTGAAGTTGTCACTCAGCCAGACCAAAAGTCTGCGTCTGCTGCTGCTGCTGCTGCTGCTGCTGCTGTTACTGTTACTGCTGCTGGTCAAAATCAGGATGTAAGTATATCCACCGTAACAGAGCCAGACAAATCAAAACAGAAAACACAAGAAGAAACTCAGGAGAACCAAAAAACAGAGAACACTGAAGAGCTGCCCTCTGTAACCACTGCTGACACCAAAGAAAAGATCGAAGCCAAGAAATCGTCATTAGAGAGTGTGGTGAACGAGACACCAAATAGTGAAGTTAATAACCAAAACGGTCAGGTGTCCATCACTGATAGTCAAGATGGGAAGATAAAACCTCAGAAAAGCAAATCTGATGATACGATATCCAGTCCAGAACAGACTCCAGAAGCAGTGAGAGCAGAAGACAATAAGGATACAGTGGAAAACCAACCTCAAGAGATAAAAACTGTAACTCACGAAACTCAGGATGTCAAAGAAGCAGAAGGAAAAACGAAAACAAAAGAGGAGACTGAAATGGAAGAGTCATCGTCAGAGACTGAAAACGCCTCTATAAATGCTAATAGTGCAGTGAGCGAACAACAGGAGCAGTTATTGAAAGGCGAACAAGATGTGGACATCACAAAAACACAGGAAAACAAACAGCCAAATTCAGTCCAAAAACAGGACCTGGACGCAAAAGATCTGAAGCCTGAAACCAACGAAGCACCAGCGGGTGGGGTTGAGAAAGAGACAGCAAGTGTAAAGGCTAGTCAGGAAGTGGTCACCCAGCAAGATGAGAAACCCACAGATGTCAGAGACAAAGATGAGGGTGTAAGAAAACCAGAGCAAGACGAAGCTACAGATTCCAAATGTGTAAAAGATGAATTAGAACACGAACCAGAGAAGGCAAGAAAGGAGGTGAAAGAAAAGACAGTGGAAAGTCAAAACACAGATGCAACTCATGAGCACAGCTCTGTGAGCACTTCTCCCGATACCGATACCAAAGAAAAATCTGAAAACAAAGATTCATTAGTAGACAGTTTGGACACCAAAACTTCTACTACATCGACATGCAGTGTTAGTGAATATAACGATCAGGCTGAAGTTAGTACCAAAACAGATGTAATCACCACAGAGAAGAACGAGGGTGAAGGAACCAGGTCACAAAGCCCTGAGAGCAGTGAAGAGAAAGCTGAGACCAAAGATAAATCAGCAAAGACATTGGTTAATGAGACACCAAGTACAGAAGCAGTGGTTGAAGCTGTTACACAGCAAGAGGAGAAATCTGCAATTAGTGAAAAATCAGAGGGTCTAACGACACCAGAACAAGACAAACCAACAGGAATTCAAGGTTCTAATGAGAAATCAGAGGAGAAAAATGAGCCATTAAGACCTGAAGGTGAAGAGAAGACTGTAGTGGGGAAAGAAGTGGATGCAACATGTCAAAATACTGAGGAGAACACTGTCATTAAAGATTCATCTGAAAGTGGTGTGGTTAATGACACAGATTTAAATGTTACCAAACCAGATGAAAAGAAACCAGTAGAATCGAAATCATTGAAAACTGACTCACAGCAGAATCAGGAAGACACTAAAGAAAGGACTGAAACCAAAGAATCATCAATACCGATGGAGAAAAACACGGATCAGTCCATAAGAATCAAAGAGGAGCAGGAAAGTAAGACAGAAACAGCTCAAAATAAGAACACAGAAGACGACAAAACAGCTGAAAAAACAACTGTTTCATCATCTGAAACTAATAAAGCTCCAATTGAAGAAGAAAAGAATGTCATTAAAGATTCATCTGAAAGTGGTGTGGTTAATGACACAGATTTAAATGTTACCAAACCAGATGAAAAGAAACCAGTAGAATCGAAATCATTGAAAACTGACTCAAAGCAGAATCAGGAAGGCACTGAAGAAAGGATTGAAACCAAAGAATCATCAATACCGATGGAGAAAAACACGGATCAGTCCATAAGAATAAAAGACGAGCAGGAAAGTGAGACAGAAACAGCTCAAAATAAGAAAACAAAACATGACAAAACAGTTGAAAAACCAATTGTTTCGTCATCTGAAACTAATAAAGCTCCAATTAAAGACAAAAAGAATGTCATTAAAGATTCATTTGAAAGTGATGTGATGAATGACACAGATTTAAATGTTGCCAAACCAGATGAAAAGAAACCAGCAGAATCGAAATCATTGAAAACTGACACAAAGCAGAATCAGGAAGACACTAAAGAAAGGACTGAAACCAATGATTCATCAATACAGATGGAGAAAAACACGGATCAGTCCATAAGAATCAAAGAGGAGCAAGAAAGTGAGACAGAAACAGCTCAAAATAAGAAAACAGAAGACCACAAAACAGCTGAAAAACCAGTTGTTTCGTCATCTGAAGCTAATAAGACTCAAATTAAAGAAGAAAAGAATGACAGTGAAGATGTTAAAGTCGAGACCAAAGTGATAAAGGACAAGGACTTACTGACTTCAGAGATAGAGGCCAAGAAAGAACCTGAATCTGTTGTATCAGATAAAACAGAAATTCCCCCCGAGGCTTCAGATAAGATATCTGTCAGTACTGATGCAAAGGCAAGTGATAAAGAGAGTCAAGAAAAAACAAAGACAGATGAAGCTGAAGCTAGTTTGAAACAAGGACAGCAGACAGGCACAGAAAAGGAAAAACCTTCAAAGTCAACACTTGGTGGCAGCCTATCGCTTCCTACCATATCAAAACCATCAGTTCCACCTCTTCAGCTAAAGACAGACTCTCCATCGAGCTGGCTCGATCTGGAAGGGCATCGTAAGACGTTGCCTCCTAAAGCGAAAAAGGAGCAGAAACGGAAGATCAAAGCTTCAGCTGGTCAGAATGATTCGCTCGAGCTTGACGTTGAGGATTTCATGAAGAACATCAAGGAGGGAGGAAAGCCCTTCTCACTGCCCATGAGGAGGCGAATTCTTAAAAGGTCCCGTTTGCCACCTTTTACCATGCCGTCTATTCGGGAGGATCACTTCGAGAAAACCTTCGATCCTGAAGAATTCCAGTTCGGTTTGAGGAAAAATGGCAGGAATTTTATGGATCTTTTACCAGCCACAGTAATCAAACGGAAAGGTAGAGACGTTTCTTCCCTAAGTGAGAAAAAACAATCAGAAGACGATGCCCCCCTAATAGAAACCCTTGTAGGACAAGAAGAAAACGGTGGAGTGAAAAATGAGAGCAAAGACGAGACGCAGAAAGACGAGGGAGAGCCTGAAAAACCGACATCCCGGCTTGGAAGGATGTCCATCCTCTCCAGCTTGCTGACCCCCCGCCGGGCCAGCAGGAACACAAAAATAGACGTTACAAACAACGCACTTTCATCTGACCAACAGCAAAAAACACCCGCGCCCGAGAAGCAGGGAGTAAATAAAGAAGGTGTCGATGGTGCAAATCCCACGGGAGGTGGTGCGGGTGCAGCTGGTGAGTCAGCACGTGGCCCCTCCTCCCCTCCGCCTCTACCCACGTTCTCCGAGATAAAGCTGCCTGATCATTTAGAGAAGTACCTCAAGGAGAACAAGAGGGACACAGACACCTCCACGGACTCTGCACTGATGACTAAAACTGAGCTGGATTCTCAGGAGGGCCCTGCTGCAGAGCAGGACTCTGCAGCAACAGATGTGAGTGCTGGTCTGAAGAACACAGCAGGACGGCCTTTGACCACCAGCAGCCGGCTGCCAAACTCTCACAATGGACTTTCCACCTCTGAGACAAAGGTAGGCAGATTATTCAACCATGGTTTCTCATGAACTTTCACTGATTCCTTAAACCCAGCTGAGTTTTCACCAGCTCAGCAGGCATACCGCTGATATTTGGCAAGTTTTGGTCTCCATGGTGACACGTGTCCCACTTTCACATCCTGTACTTTTGTTTGTGATCCTGTTGCAATGTGTACGTGACTCATTTGCAAGTCGGGACAGGAGAAAAAGTGTCCTCGCTTTGATGTTTGACACAGGGACTTTTTATGTTTTGTTTATTTGCTCAGCTCAACAGAAGCATGTCCGCCCTGCTGTGAAAGGATCGTTTTCTTCAATGCAAATCAAGCAGATTTATGCAAAAGCGTGTATATTAAAATGAACACAGTCCTGAAGAACAAGAAGTGTTCTGTTCTGTGTCTCTTAGTCAGAACAGTAACTTTTCCATCTTACTAATCCAACAGCTTGTTCCAACAGTAGTACATGCACTTTACATTCCACCAGTTCATCAGTATGAAACAAAAAAGAATAATGTACAGAGAACTGTTCATGTATCACATGGTTCATACACCATGTGTTGGTGTTCGGGCAAAATTGTGACGGACTAAAGTTATCTAAATGATACTTTGATCTGAAGTTACATTTCCAGCATGTTCTCATGGTCCTGTGTTTCTAACTTTGTCTCACAGGTGCCAGTAGTAAGAGGATTCCACAAGCGGCCTGGAAAGGTAAATGTCTCGCAGGTCTGTGGCAGTTTGCATGGCGGTGACACATCATTGCAGTAATATTTTATTTCTTGATCTAGATTGTCCTGTTTGAGCACGCACAGTTTGGAGGAGAGGCTTTTGAACTGCACCACGACGTAGAAGACGCCACCGGCATGAAGCTGTCCCCCGTCATATCAGTCAGAATCATTAGAGGATGGTATGTTTCCGCATATTATTGGAATCTTCGCCAATTGAAGTTATTTGAGAGCCTTTTTTTCTGGGTGGTCAGAACATATTGGCTTTAGTCACACACACTATTGTTAGTTAAACTTGTTGGAGGCTGTTTTTTACTTCTGTTGAATAAAGAACAAAAAAACTTTCCTGAATTCACAGTTGATCAGCATTATAATCTCTCCGATCCAGCAGCCCCAGACCTTTACCCTCATTGTCTGAAAATGTGCACTTTATTCTTAATCCGGGATATTGGCTTTGTAACTTTCAGTTGGGTAACTTTTCCACATGTCATCGTATTGTGTCCTCACAGCTGGCTCCTCTATGAGAAACCGGGCTTCCAGGGCCGCATCATCGCGCTGGAGGAAGGACCCATGGAGCACATCGTGAACATGTGGGCAGACGAGGGGGGGCCGACTACCCTGGATGAGATGGGCCAACCTGTCCCGACTGCACCCATGGTCATCGGTTCTATTCGGCTAGCAGTACGGGTAAGTTTACCTGATCTGTCTGACTTCTGATATTTACCCTATATGACCCCTACATTTTTATTCAGTCATTCCAGATTTGTCCAAAGATTTACGGGTTTTATATAAAAGAAAATGTCTGTTTTTACTAACTTGTGAAAAAGTGCATAAAAAAGTTTGTTTTCAACAATATTTTTTATTTGATAATCTCATTAACTGCTATAAAGTGACAGACTGTTTTTTTTTCCCTCACTCTGACAGCGTAGTTCTCCCTCCTGTTATGTGTTTTCCAGGACTACAGCCTTCCGCAGATCGACCTGTTCACGGAGGTCAACGGTCTGGGCCGCGTGTCGTCTTTCTGCGACGACACCGTCGAGATCGCCTCCTACGGAATCCCTCAGACCACCGGCTCCATCAAGGTCCACTCGGGAGTGTAAGTCCAGCTGTGTGTCAGAAGAATATGTGAAAATGTGGTTTTTGTTTTCCAGATAGTGTCTGTTTGATTTTTGGTTTCAGTTTAATTTGTCGTCTGAGGTTTCCTGAAGGTTCCGTGAGTCTGTGAAGGCTCGCATGCCGCAGACTTGTCAGAGCTTGTGGTTGTCGTAGTTTGAGCTGGGCGGATTTTTGGTGCTTTGTTGCTCACTTTTTTTTTCTTTCTGGCTCACATAAGTGCCCTAATTATTAGTGTCATTATCTTTTGGATGATGTGGGTTTGCTTTACGATTTCACCTTCACTTCTCCATCTCATGTTTTCACCCGGTGCTGTGTGTCTGCAGCTGGCTGGTTTACTCCGACCCGGGATTCGATGGATTCGTGGGAGTGCTGGAGGTGGGGGAGTACCCCTGCCCCGAGACCTGGGGCTTCCCCGAGCCCTTCGTTGGGTCTCTCAGACCCCTCCGAATGGTAGGGTCAAACAAACATACGGCTCCATGGCGTGTTTGTGCCATCGTTTGTCAGTCTGACGCCACGTGTCTCCTTTCCAGGGAGCAATTCGAGTGGAGCATCCCAACGAAGTCAAGGTTTGTTCTGCTTTACATCCACTAATTTCTGCTGGAACTAGATAAACAGGTGGTGTTTTCATCCGCCAGGTTTTCACTCAAATAAAAGAAAAAAATGATACAATGTTCTTGCTTCAGATGCAATGAAAATAAAATGTGTTTATGAAAACCTGAAGTAGACGGATACTGTAAATACTGTAAAGGGTCACAGAAAGGGTCGAGAGCGTGTCAGAGCACTTTCCACTGCGTGCCTGAGGTTTGCTTCCAGCCTGCAGCCTCTGAAAGATCGATAGAAGTGACAACAAGATATGTAGTCCTGTTCCGTACTGCAGTCAGTGGTATGAGAGGAATTCTACCTCTGAGCTGTAATGGATCAAAATATACACACCTGACACTCAGTGAGGACACGTGTTGAAGTCATCCCCATGAGATGGTCCTCAGTATTTCTTTACAGCAGAGGTTGAAATGCTTGGCGATGCTCTTTCATGCAGGCTCTAGTGTTCGAGAAGCCCAACTTTGAAGGCGAGTGCATCGAGGTGGACTGTGGCGTCTGCAGCTTGCAGCGGCTGGAAGAAAAAGAAAGAGGCGAACCCGAAGCCAAGAGGACGACGCTTCCTGCTGTCGGCTCCATGAAGATCCTCGGCGGCCTGTGAGTTAACGGATACATGATTGAAATACAGGATGGAATGGTTAATTGTTTTATTGAAATATATATTCTCTTGTATTCTGGACATGCCCTTAATTACATAAAAACTACAATATGTGGTCTGAAAAAAATCTATCAAGTCTTCCAAACAGAGACCAGTTATTGATTATTTGTTTTGGATTATGTTTTGTAGCTGGGTGGGCTATCAGGAGGCGGAGTTTGAAGGGCAGCAGTACATCCTGGAGGAGGGCGAGTATCCTCACTGCAGTGAGTGGGGCGGATCGGAGGACGGACTGCGCTCGCTTCGGCCTGTACTCGCTGTAAGACTCACTTAAAAGCAGCAGCTTCCTGTTTTTTAGAAAAGAGGTCAACAATGAATTAACCTTCTCATCCCCCTCAGGATTACCTTTCGCCTCACATTAAAGTGTTCAGCGAGAAGGACTTCAACGAGCGGGGCCTCTGCGCCGACCTGCTGGGCCCCGTCGTGGACATGGACGCCACCGGCCACGGCGTGAAAACCCAGTCTGTCAGCGTCGGCGGCGGAGTGTGAGTCAAACGGTCCCTCTGCTCGCTGGGCGTGTGCTTCTCACCTTACAGACGTGACTCACTCTTCTGTTATGGCATAAAGAAACACACACGCCTGTGTGCAGGTCTGCAGCATGAAGTGTGACTTGTGAAACTGTATCTCATGTGACACTGAAATGATATATTTAAAAAAAAAAACACACAATCTCATTGAAATACATGAAGATCTGCAGAAGTGCAACAAGTAGAAGACGATCTCAAAATGCTGCACACTTTTAAAAGATGAGGTTCTTCAACATTGTAAATCGTCATAAAAAGATTTTAAAAAACAACAAAAAAAACTAGATCTCGATGGCACCTTCTTTGATTCCTGGACCCACCTTTACCCAACACCACACTGTTTGCACCACGCGCTCGGCACCGCTCACAGGGTGTGTCAGCGCTGTCAAGTTTGATCAGATTAAAACAAACCCAGCTGCAATCTGACAAGTTTGATTTAAAAACAACAGTTTGGACGGAGTACAAGCCAAAAGATTTCTAAACAGACTAAAACAAACACAAGAAGGAACCAGCTCCAGAGGCGCTGTTGATCATCGTTACTGTTCACAGTGGAGGAGCTCGGGACACGGTGGAGGTACTGCTGTGGAGCTTTTAGAAAGTCTCAATGATTGTTTTACACACATTGTGGAAGTTGGCATGATTATGCTGATCATGCGCTTTTTCCATCTTCATTCCACCTTGTGGAGCGTGGGAACAAAATGTTTTTGTGCTGTTGCCCACTCATAAGTTTTTTCCAACAATAGTGTAATAACATTGATGATTCCCAGATATATTTCAAAACTAACAATGTAGAAAGGAACAGTGGGTACCAAAGTAGATATTTTAGTAGGTCCTGCATGTGGAATCTGTCTGCAAAGAGAAAAGTTCCCATAAATCCCCTTATCTAGTGTGTTTAGTGTCTGTATCTCGGTGTGTTTGTGGTCTTTGACTGTTTCAGTTGGACGGTGATAAGTGCTTTAGAGCTGCTGAGTGTGAAGTGAAGTGTATTTGTGGTTCGCAGGTGGGTGGCGTTTGAAAAGCCCGGGTTCAGCGGGGAGCTGTACGTCTTGGAGAAGGGCATGTACGCAAACCCCGAGGACTGGGGAGCCCGCAACTTCAAGATCTCGTCCATACAGCCCGTCTTCCACGTGAGAACCCATCCATTTGACTCGAGAGTCCACCTGAGAGATCTGTCCGCTTCCGTTTACACCTGCTTCTTCTTTGTTGTGCAGGACATGCTGGTGGGAACAACGAAATTCAAGGTATCGTCTCTTCATCTTCTGTGACGGATGTCTGTCCTCTCCCCGTTCCCGCTCTGGTCTCTCTCTGCTTCTGCTGGCAGAAACACAAACAGTATTTTAATGGTCTGGATGTTGGTTGCAGGTCCATCTGTACTCTGAGCCGGACTTCCAGGGGAGGCTGGTGGCTCTGGAGGACGGTGTGGACGCTCTGGAGGAGGACTTCACGCCCCGGTCCTGCAAAGTGCTGGCTGGCAGGTAACAGGAAGCGTCGCCGCCTGCAGTGCTGCAGTGTTTCCTTCTTCCGCGTTTGACTGCATTTCAGAAACGTGTGTTTGTGTGTTTGCCAGCTGGCTGGCCTATGAAGGAGCCCAGTTCACAGAGAGTGTGTTCATCCTGGAGGAGGGAGAGTACCCCAACACGGAGGCCATGGGCTTCCCGTCCTCCGACACCAACATCCGGTCCATCCAGACTGCCGGACATGTGAGTCTTTTTTCTCCGTGTGTTTATTAATAAAGTAAATCTTCTCAAAGCGGTGAAGATGGATGAAGCGTCTCTGTCTCCTCCTCAGGATTTCTCGCTCCCCTCCGTCAGCGTCTTCGCCAAAGAGGGCTGCAGAGGCCGGAGGGCCGTGCTGACCAGCGGCGTGGCGAATCTGCATCTGGCCGGCGTGGACACTGGAGCGCGCTCCCTGCTGGTGGAGGGAGGAACGTACGTCACAGAACGCACTCTAACCTTTAACCAAACCGCTGCAGCTGCAGCCGCAGGTTGCGATGGGAATGAAACTGACTGAGGCTGCGTGTGACCGCAGGTGGGTGTTGTATGAAGGCAGTAACTACAGAGGAAGACAGCTGCTGCTCCGACCGGGCGACGTGACCGATCTGTCCAGACGCAGCGGCTGGCGGCGGATAGGATCCCTCCGTCCTCTGCTGCAGGTCTGGACGCAGAAAAACACACATTCTCCATGTTTTTGAATGAAACACACAGTTAAAAACACAAACCAGACGCCGCACTGAAAGAACGCCACATTTTTCACGTTCCTCGTCCAACAGAAGCAGGCGTACTTCCACCTGCGGAGCAGGGAGACGGGATGTCTGATGTCCCTGACGGGAACGCTGGACGACATCAAGCTGATGAGGGTTCAGGCGGTGGAGAACACGGGCGGCGCGGAGCAGGTGTGGCTCTACCGGGACGGAGAGATCACCTGCAAGGTACCGCGCTATTTTCTGAGCTCTCACTTCCTGATCGTAGTGAGTGAGGAAAGCGAACAATGAGAGGGAGCCGTGTGCAGAACCGTCACCTACTTTCCACCCAGAGGCTCAAACAATTCCAGTCGCGGTGGCCCCATCGGGAAACAGGAAGTCCCGATCCCGACTGGCGTCTCTCATCCAAACAAAGAGCGTCTGTCTGTTGTCTGTCAGCAGGATGTTTCACTGCTCCTCTAATGAGGCAGGAAAGACGAAGGCTTGAACCAGAACCTCATAGTGATTTACAAACCAGGCAGGAATGTTCATTAGGTGGCTCCGTGAACACAATTTAAATCATATTTTACCTTATTTTTAACATTCATCTCTGGTTTTGTGCCGGATGATTCTTTAATATTATTGAGGTATTTTCCTTTCAGCTATCCTCGGATCACGGCACAGTTTTTCAGTTT
The DNA here is from genome assembly GCF_902148845.1 of Salarias fasciatus. Taxonomy (NCBI): domain Eukaryota; kingdom Metazoa; phylum Chordata; class Actinopteri; order Blenniiformes; family Blenniidae; genus Salarias; species Salarias fasciatus. The sequence continues at coordinate 20,443,370 of NC_043763.1, read as the reverse complement.
GTAACACTATCATAGGCTTGAATTTTACTGACATCACTGAATGTTGAATTTCATTCAGTTGAACTGTATGAAACTACTGTTACTTGAGCTCCCTCTAGTGGAGAAAAGTCATAACCAATATTTATTCCTTTTGAAAAAATGAGAGATTGAGAATTGTGAAAATACTAGTGCAAAACTTAAAGATGTAAGAAGCAGAAGTTTTATATTTAAGTGACTATAACTTAATATCACTTTTCTGAAAACTGTTTGTTTTTTGCAGGAAATTCTGTAGTTTTAGAGGCAGTTATTTATGAAAAACATGACTGTGAAAGAGTTTCTAACCATTTGCATTCTGTTTAATATTATTTTTCCTCTATAAATTGTAAAATCCTGAGTCATTTTCGTCACTTTGATGATTGTCCCGGCCGGCGTTGCGCCGCTGTCTTTCTCCCTGCAGCTGGTGGAGGACTGCTGCCTGGAAACGGCGGGCGGCATGATGATGGCCGGCGGCCGACTGTGCGTCTCTCCGGAGCGGGGCAAAGAGAACCAGCTGTGGGACATCAGCCCCGACGGCGTGGTGCGCTGCCACAACCAACCGGATCTGGTCCTGGAGGTCAAAGGTCAGACTGCCTCGCTCTGTCGACCGGCAGGAGACAGAAAGACTGTTTGATTCTAATGTCAAGGAACTATAAAGCGGAGGTCATAACTGATTTTAGAATTTATTTTCAGCTTATTGGAGATCAGTTCAGTTCATTGAAACTTCTTTATTTTCTGTAAATATTGACAGATTGCGTCTGTGTTTCAGGGGGTCTGCAGTACGACAAGAATCAGATCATCCTCAACACGCTGGACGACAGGAAGCTGAACCAGAAGTGGACGGTGGAGATCCTCTGACCGGACGAGCTCTGACTCATGACTGCCTTCGTCGCTTCCCGTGGCTCTCGCACACTTCTGTTTGTTTGTTTACTCTTGTTGACTGGACCAACATCTTTCACTCACTGAGATGTTTTAGTGAAATGTTTTCGCTGCACGTAGAAAGAGTCGGGGCCCTGTTTCAATGCTGCATGCCTTTCTCCTCCTCCGGTACGACACTGATAAACTCTCCCACGGTGCGTTTTCTCGCCGTCTGAATGTAAACCGGGAGCAGAGATATGAAGTCTGACGTGCCTCTTGTACATCACATAGATCTACTGTAAAGTTTTGATATGTTTTTTAGGAATTAAGTTTGTTTTTTGACACAAACTGGACTTTCACTGCTATGCTGTGTACAGATTAAGTTTACACTTTAAGACCATAACCATGCTGCCCTCTTGTTGAGTTTATGTAAATATCAGCTGTAAGACAACTGTTGCAGAGTAAAACATGACACCTTGTGGTTATTTATCATGTCTGTGGTTCATCTGTGAATAGAATAGCAGGATTAATGTCATCGGAGGCGGGTTGTAGAAACAGAGAAAGAAAATGTAGTGAGAGTGACAATCTCCAGTTTTAGAACTATTTCTTGCAGTTAAATAATGATTTTACAAGGAACATTTTTATGTAAATAATGAAAAATCTGCAGCACTTTTGTAGAGAAATGAATCTGATTTTCACATCAGGATCTTTATTTTCTAAGTTATCGAGGACAAAGGAAAGTGAAGAACGTGACACCGAGCACAGCTGGAGGTCATCAGATCCATCTGCAGCTCTGCGCTCGCCGTCTGTGAGGGAGTGTGTGCAGCTGCCGAACGGAGGGAGAACAAAAGGCCTCAAATATGATTCGCTTTATGCTCACAGTGCAGCTCAGTGTTTCCACACCTGGCTTATTTTCAAAAAGACTCTCCAGGCTAAAATTGTAAAAAAAAATTCTGAAGCTATTAAATTTAAAAAAAAAAGAAAGAAAAGAGTGGTCAAAATGTCATGAATGGAGCAAAAACAGGCCAAACAGTTAAAATGGCAACAAAACAAAAAAAATCAGTTAAAAAGGTCCGAAGAGGCCGAACAGAAAGGAAAAAAAATCTCAGTCAGGATCTTTGGTTGCTTCAGCAAATACATTCAAAAGTGTTTTTATTCCCATGAATCCCAGCGTGTCCGTTCTTTAGTCCAACAGTCTTATGTACAAATGCAGGCGTGCAGCGGCTCGGTGCTACAAGTCGTCTCCTCCCTGGCCGACCTGCACCACCGTTTTCCCTCGAGCGTGACCCTTCTCCACCTTCTCCATGGCCGCTGGCACCTGCGAGAAGCTGAACGTCTCCTCCACCACCGGCCGGATCTGTCAGGGGGGGAACAGAGTCAGACACAAGGAACGCTTTTCCCCACATGCCACGGACACATGTTCGATTCCCACCTGGCCGGCGTCCACCATGTCTCGGACCTCGTCCAGCGCCGGGCCGCTGGGCGCGAAGAATCCCCAGCGGTAGTGGACTCCGTTCATCAGGTGCTGCGGGGAAACAGAGCTACGCGGTGAGAACGTCTTCAGTTTGCACTTTCTGTTGACAAACTTTTGAAACGTCTAAATTCGGAGCCACTAATGTCTCTTGACTGTTTTTAAAACATCACCTGATGTGCAAAACAATTCCAGAGACAGATACTGACCTCTGGTCTAAGTCAGGGCAAAAAAAAAAAAGTTGCAGTAAAACCCATCAACCACTAGATGGAGACAAAGACCATCAAACCATCTGCACATCCCAACAACAGTAGTCAATAAAACAATATATATTTTTTGAAAGTTATATTTACATTGAGCTAAATATAAGTCCAGGTAAAGACTGTTCCTCCACGAGCAGAATGAGTTTAGTAGAAGTTAACTCCTCGCCCCTGATGAAGAGTGATATAAACTCTAAATTATGTTCATGGGGTTTAAGGAGTCCAGGCTTCATTCAATCTGTGGTTCTAACCAAGCTGTCATAAAGCAGGGGTGTTAAACATGTGGCCCGTGGGCCAAGTCTGGCCGCTGGGATTTGTCCACTGCTGATCGCACCGTTTGTAGTGAAAAAAGTATTCATATCAAAGCTAAATCCCGAGGATTTCAGAATGTTTTAAAGAAAACATCAAGTTGTTCATGACAGATTTTATTGAAAATAAACTACATTCAATCTTTCGTATAAAACTTAGGGCAAATTTTGAATTTGCTGGCCCAGTGGGGCCCTGTTGAGATGAAATATTGCCGAGTGTGACTCCACAGCTAAAACGAGTTTGACGTAGTATTTGGACAAAAGAATTTAATAAAGCAACAGGCGACAGAAGAGGAAGGAGACGTCAACCAACAGGACATCGTTCAAAGTGACGACTTTGTTTTGATCCTAACATGAAACAACGTGAATTTAGAGTTGAGTGTGTGATCGTCTCTCTTAATGTATGAGACGTGGGAGCTTCATTAAGCTGCAGAAAACTTGAATTTGTCGCGGTGCGTGTCTCTCACTGGTTGAAGGGAAGTTTCTGTTATACTCCGACTCCTTTTCTCTCAGTCTGGCCGGAGTTTCTCCGCTCTCTTGAACACTTTAAGTAAAAACCTTCTGAAACTTTTGACTCAAACGCTTCCCACATCAGTTTCACCAACATCCTGTTTCAGAGTTTACTCGTAACTGAAACCAGAGTGATCTGGATCTGCAAGTGTGTCGCTTAAACATGCGAATCAACCGTAAGTACGGCAACAGCCTGCAACCACATGTGGCTCCCTGGACCTTCTGCCGTGGCTTCCTGAAGCTCTCACTGAATCCTACGGACACAGTTGGATGACTTTTAGCTGATTTACACAGAAGTCTTTTCCAAAAAGGACTTTTAAAAAAAATCAAACAACATGGGGAGAAAAAAAAAATGACTTGAATTACTTAAAGGACAATGAATGAGGGAAAAATGTGCCAAAATGGCTAAAAATGTCAAAGTTGTCTTAAAAAAAAAAAAAAAAAAAAGCAAAACTTCTGAAATCAGGTCCAAAAACAGTTGAAAATTTAATGAAAATATTATGGAAACTTCATGAATGATTTTTTTGTTATGTACAGTATATCCAAAATATACATGAAACTTTCATTTTAAAAGTGAAACATGTTAAATTTTAATTTGATGGAAAGAGAGGAAAAAAACCGTCTCTCTGGATCATTAAGGTTTCATATTCCTGCATGTCCTCCGGCTTCACTCCGATGCTCTGGCACCAGGTTTTGGGTTTTATAATGCTGGGGGGTTTCCAGAGAGCGAGGGGGACCACTGCGCCTGGCGGTGCGTCGCGCTGGAGGGTCGTGCAGGCTGCGGTCGTGCGGCGCGGCGCCGAGTGGAAAAGGTGGTAAAAGTGATGCACGGAAGTGAAACGCTGCATGCAAACTTTGCTCGGCACGGCCTTCACCACAGCAAGTCGGGCGCTGCTTCCTCAAATGTGGGTGAGTGTGTGTGTGTGTGTGTGTGTGTCAGAGCTATTGATGCTGAATTTTACCCACCTTGGTTTGAGTCCGAGGGCCGACGTGACAAGCCCTGTCGCCTCGTCACACATGAGTATCTGCAGTATTTACCAGCTGTGCTATAAACAGAAACTTCAGTCTGAGTCATTTCCACTCAGACACTCGTCTCTTCCACATGTTTATCGTGAAAAAAATACCGATGAGAAGTTCTGGAATCCGAGATGTTTTGAAGTACCTCTACAGGTGGTTTGTATCTGGAATTCCTTCTAGAAGGAAAATCGTGAATCTGATGCCGATTTGAGAAAAAGCCCAAGATATAAAGAGGAAACAGGAAAAGGCTTTGTTGATGTTCCACCGCAGCCCTGTCAGCATGATGGTGCCTCCACCGTGTTTTCCAGCAGGTGTGCCAAACTCACCTTGAGGGCTTTGCTCCCCACCGTCACGGCCGTCTTCATCATGCCGTCGGCCAGCCCCAGCCGGTCCGTGTTCTGTAGGAAGGGCGTGACCAGCGTGACATACTTGGCACCGCTCCAGGGTTTAAGCAGAGCCAGCGCCCAGCGCTCCGTGTCGCCCCCGACGTTATCCAGGATCAGGTCAAACCTGCGGCGGGCGAGAGACACGAGCGCGGGAGTGACCGAGCGTGATAGGGTGAGAGGAGAGAGCGGTGAGGAGGGGAAAGGGCTTCGCACACTGAAGCTGTGGGACTCTCGTACTTCTGCAGGGCCCTGAGGGGCTCCTCCACCGGCCCCGCGGTGTAGTCCACCGTGTGGTCGGCCCCGAGCTCCCTCACAAAGCGCTCGGCGTTCAGGGAGCAGGAGACAGTGACGTGGGCGCCCCACGCCTTCAGCATCTGGACGCAGACCATGAAAAACATGGCAGCATGATGAGAAAATGCTGAGAAATCCAAACATTTAGGTAGATCACACTAATATCTTTCATGTCTTTGCACTTTGCTCTTTCTCTTGCCCCTAATTTCCCTCCACTGGGGAACGTTATACCTGTATGGCGAATGTTCCCACACCGCCGGACCCCCCCAGAATCAAGACCCTGTGGAACCAGAGAGAGAGAGAGAGACCATGTGGCAGTATTTCTACACAGTGTGTCTCATTAGGATCCACGCCGAAGCCACTCCAGGCTCGTGTGCGTCAGGATCACCGCGGTGTGAAGCGGCTCTGCCAAACAAGGGGCTCGTTACGAAGCGGCGCTAAAAGAGGCTCAGGAGGAAGAACGGAGTGTATCAGCGACGGGCCGCTCCTCTGGGACGGACGTGGATTAACGGGTGGACGTTGTGTAACCGCGTGTGTGTGTGTGTGTGTGTGTGTGTGTCGGCACGGCAGCGTCTCTCACCGCTTGTTGGTGCAGTTGTCTTTGTTCAGTCCGCCGGTGTTGACCAGTGCAGACCAGGCGGTGGCGGCCACGTAGGGGAGAGCCGCCGCCTCCGTGTGGCTCAGCGACTTTGGTTTGAGGGAAATCTGAGGGTCACACACACACACACACACACACACACATAATTCAACAGTCTCCAGCTCTGAAAGGGGAAAACGTTCTGCAGGGTTTACCAAAAGACTCAATCTGGAAAATGCTGAACTTAACAATATGAAGTCAATCAAATCTTTGTTTGGATTAAAAATAACAAACCTCGTTGGCGCTGAGTACCACAAACTCAGCCAAGCTGCCCTGCTTCCATGGTGGGATGGCCGCCCACACCTGAGGGAGACACACAGCACATAAAGGAGCGTACACACACATTTCTGATTGATAAGAGTGAGGTTGTAGCACTGTCACCCAGTGTGTCATGGCTGTAGCTGAATATATCTTCACAAAGTATAAAATCAATTTGCTTTTTACACCAACCAACACCTATTTGGAGTTTGTGCAGAAATATTACATGAAAATATGATTTTTTTTTTTTTTTTTTTTCCTGTGTCAACTCAAAACAAACTATAAATGACAGCTTTCACCCAGTGAGCCTTGGAGCCTTGTCAGGTGACGGAGCAGTTTCTTTACTTAGCGTCAGCACAGTCAAACTGCTAGCAGGGGATTTACTAATCCGGGATCACCGCAACACGTTCCCACTCTAAACATAGTAAAAGACACTAAAGACCTCGAACAAACACACATGACTCATGATGCCGACTGCAAGACAGCAGGGCATGGAGCCAGGATAGAAAAACTGATCAGGGTTACAGACCATGTTTTAATCACTACTATTTATGATTACCGATAACTCTGTGTGGTCTCCAAGCTTCTGTCTCTTTAAAGGCCACTCCCAGGAAGTCTCACTAGGACAATGCTACATCGGCAATCATTTAACATCTTGTGCTGCTAATCTGACACCTGCTTCATCCGTTTGTTGTCAGCTGCTGTGTTAGATGACGATAATTTACTCATCCATATCTGATATAAGCTCCCAAAATTGTTACTTTGTGGCAAAATGTGGTGAAAAGAAAGCTAATTTAAATCAAATCAGTGTTCAGTTCATTATTTTTAATCAATGTGTTTTGCTTTATTATGAAGTTTAAGTAATCAAACCGTAAGAAAGTGTTTAAAATGAGTTGAATCCTTGTTGGTAGTAAAGAGGAATTTTCCAGCCTGCAGGTTGTAGCAGGAGCTCATATGAACCGAGACATGGAGGAGACTGTCGTCACGATGTTTTTCAGAGCCAGGCCGAGGTGACGGTGCAGAAATCTGGAAGATGGATGGTTGTGACAAAGCAAACTGGGGCCAGGAATAGGTGATGCAGGTAATCCACGCTGCGGTGGTGAAGCTCTGCTGGCATTACTCAGCCCAACATCAGCCAAAAAAAACACTCCCACTCTATCGCACCACCCGGTGTGTGTGTGTGTGTGTGTGTGTGTGTACCATGATGTGCTGTCACTGCTCCCGCTGTGTAGGATCAGGAATCAGCACAGGTTGATGCATTTTAACAATTTAGTGACATCTCAAAAAATACACAAAAAAAAGTATTTATCTTATATTAAGATGGTAATTTCATATTTAGATCTCCTCTGCTTGTCAAATGCTTTTCTTTATATTGTCATTATCTCCAGCAGCAAGCAGGACAATGAGGCTGGTGTCAAATTACAAGCAATTACTGATCCATTTCCCAGCTGTCTGCAGAATGTTTAACTGAGCTTAAAGTAACTCACGTCATCATTGAAGATGTAAGCTATCATCACAGTGCAAGAGTTCAGATTAGATGAGTCACGATTCATTATCGTACATCAATACTGCGAGGAAACACACAATACAAAAACACATGCACTCAGCGGTGAGATTTTATCTCATAATATTCATTTTCATGGAACCAGACTGCTGCATAAAAGGATGATTTAGAAACACATTTGCATGCTCCACAGTGTTTTGTTAGTTGATTTCATGTCCTGATTGTGCACTCAACACTCATCTGCTTGAAAGCATTCTGTACCTCATCTCTCTCCCTGAAGTACTTCACGTCCAGGCCGCACTCCATGACGACCCCGGACACGTCCCGGCCCAGGATGAGCGGAAACTCGCTGCCGGACTGGTTCATCCCCAGAGGGTCTCGCTGCATGGACATCGTTGCTGAACCGTAGCCAGCTGGCAGGAAGAGAGGTTCAAGAACTTAAGTAATAAAACACAAACGTCTTATTGTAGAAACAAGCTTTAATATTTATGCATCCATGATACACAACCAAGTATTTTTCCTTCCAAAACCTCAAGTATTTCTGGCTACATCACTACAGACCTATAATCAGATACATCTATGACTGAAGTTGATGATTAATGTTGGTCAACCTAACACCCATCGACACCCTACTGAGGCCATGAGGAGTCAAACAGACCACAATCGCACAGAGAGAGAAAATAAACAAGCCCCAGGTGATGTTGTGCAGACGTGGGATGATTTGTGCAAATAATAAATGAAAGCAGCTGAATACAAAAAAAAAAACAAAAACAGTACACTGAATAATAATGATTTTGCAATAAAAATTTAATAAAAAAGTCTTAAGGAGCAAGTCTTAATACACTAGTTTTGAATTATTTTCATCATCTGCATGGACACATGACAGATGATTTATCACTACTACTATTTTGTATGCATGTTCAGTCAAAATCTTTCATTTCAGAGTTTTCTAGTTTGTCCTGATCCATATGTTCTTGGGATTTTTTGTTGTCTTTTTGAAAACTACACCAAGTGTATGCTTTGCTGGTATTTGATCTTAGTAGTGTACATTTATAAATCCATTTAACAAAGTGACAATTTGTAGCTACTTGATTTAGCAGTCTAAAGAGTTAATGTTGCACTAAATGGCAAGTAACCAGTTTATTTACACAACTCCAATCGGATTTTTATCCAGTTTAGAGAAGTCTTAAGCTGCAAGTGATTAAATAATTCATATTTTAGTCATTAATGCACTTTAACAAATGTAGATAGACCATAATGGTGTTTTTAAGAGTTAAATCACATGCACTCACCTCTCATGCCGACATCAAGTGGGTTCAGTCCTGCAGCAAACACCTTGATAATAACCTCATTGGGGTAATTGATCGTGGGAAAACTTGCATTTCTAGTAAACCTCAACACATCATTGCTGCCATATTTATCAATGACCCAGGCAGGCATGACAGTCATGGACCTGCTGGAGGTCCGGAGCTGTCTCCTCTGGTTCCCAGGCCGTGAAACCACATGTAATTTACTAAGATGAAAGACCCCCTTTCTGCACACTAAACGCCTTGCAAAGTTCATATTTTAAAGCCTTACAAAAATGTCCACAACTATGAATGAGCTATCAGTGTTTTCAGTGCCCGACAGACAGGGCAGCATGAACTGCAGCCAAATGACGGGAAGCAGTTAAAGTCTGACACAAGCAGCCACTACCTTCTCATAATAAACATCTTTTTTTCGTGAGAGCAACAGCAGTTTAGGTTAATTAAAATAAAATCCCCAAAGTTGTCTCAAAGCGATGTCCTTCTCTTCCGAAACATGTCGCTTCCTCCTCCACCGGCGTCTCGGCCAATCAGAGCGCGTCTTCTTAAAGCGCCGTCCAATCACAGACGACGTTGTTCAGGCGTCAAACATGGCGGCCGCCTGTCACTGCACACTGCTCCGAAGGTTGATGATCATTTTCTAGATTAAATTAAAAAATATAAGTATTAATACTCTGTAAACATGCTGAGCAGGTCGATTAAAGAGGTGAGAGATAATTTAAGATTCATTATTCGGTGTTTTCTTTTCCTGTTACGCAAGAAACTTTACACAAGCTGGTCGTATTTCGATAAAATGATGTAATAATTAATGCAATTTGGTGTATAATGAGTGTAACAGGTGTCGTGCGTTCGTGTGGCTTTCTGTGCAGTTACTGAAATTGCCTGTTTGGAAGACAAGCTTTAAAAATATCTATTAAACCTTTGCTTAGCTGCAAACAAATTATGACTGTTATTGCTTGTTTATTATTTATTGTGCCTTGATTAGTTGACACAGTAGCGACAATTGTTCTTCAGAAAAAGCATGCATCCATTACATACCACTCATGGATCACTCATAAGGTCTAGAAGCATCCAACACACATCCAATGTATCAAGACAGAGATATTCACAACCAAAACTAGAGCATAAACAAACAAACAAAAACAAACAATACTCTGTAGCTTTGAACAATATCAGAATAGATAACTGCTTTCTTAAATTTTTCTTTGAGAACATCTTTAAGGTACTCCAGTGTGCAGCTGCTGCATAGAGAACTCTTCTTTAATGCAGTGGTTTGAGCCAGATGTGAAGCTGCAGCTTGAACCCTGCCTGGTGTTGTGATCATGTGTAGCTCTCATGGTACCAGCTGGGAAAACTGGCTGATGGGTTTTCCGAGACTATTAATGCTGCTTATTTGAAGGACAAGACTGCATGCTAATTTTTCCTCTTTCACGCATGACATCCACGTTGCTTGATGACAGTGTTGTTTGAATTATATTGTCGAATATGATTCATGAATGACTATGAAATAAGACTGTATGATGTTCCTTCACATTTATAGATTATCAAGTGAAAGTGATGTTGGATTGTGTGTGAGTGTGAAAAGTAAAGTAATTAAGTAAATATAAAGAACACTTTCATCTCCACTTCCTATAATTATGTCTTACTGGCTCTGCTATTCCTCCTCCAATCATTCAAAGCACCGGCGGTTTGTCATCCTCTAGGTGTCTTTGGCATTCAGGGAGGGAAGAATCTCCCCAACAGAGCTGTGCAAGAAGTGTCTGGACCGCATCAAGAAAACACGGCATCTCAACGCCTACATCACTGTGACGGAGGAGCTGGCACTGCGGCAGGCTCAGCAGGCAGAAGCCAGACTGCTGAAAGGTGTGAATGTGTGTGTTTGATTTTAGTTTTTAAGATATTGGATTTAAAAGCCATGAATCATTTGGTTCTTTTCTCCTTCAGGTGTCCCCAAAGGTCCTCTGGATGGGATCCCATTCGCTGTTAAAGACAACTTCTGCACAGAGAATGTCAGAACCACGTGCGCTTCACGTATGCTCATAGGTCCGTATGGATGCAAGCATTAGTTTGGTTCATGCTCTCTACTGTTTCAGTCCATAATTAGAACCTCTATTACTTTTGTTACAGACTACACTCCACCTTACAATGCCACAGTGGTCCAGAAGCTCCTTGATCAGGGCGCTGTGCTCGTGGGGAAGACCAACATGGACGAATTTGCAATGGGGTACGATCGTCGTTGAATGCCAGAACTTCACATTATTCTATATCCATCCTCTATAACACTTTATTCCACTCAGGGTTGCAGGAGGCTGGAGATGATTCCTTACAATTCTGAAATAACTTATATATATAAAACTATAAAAGCCTCTGGCAAATCATTTATATGATTTCCAACTGAATATCAGCAGCTGATATATGTCATTTTAACATACAAGATAATAATCAGGAACCAACATTATGACAACAGTGAGAACTTTATGGCACTGAGTATCCAAACATCCCTGTTTTTATGGACTGAATAGTCAGCCAGTGGTTTAAATACTGCAGGCAGTTGAATTCTGTTAAAGACCATCTGCGCATAAGCAAGGGAATAAAGTTACGGCAACAACAATCATAAATTTGAAATGTTCACAAGTAATATTTGCATCTAGCATGTCAGTTTGAACTGGGGTCGGAGAACACTGGCTGAGGGAATTTTGTATTTTTCCACTTAGTTTCTATGAAAATGAATTTTTGTCCAGTGGGGTCTTTTGCACACTGAAAATGCTGGTTTATTTCCATACCCCAATTTATGAGTTGCTCTAGTGTTAGGTTAAATATTTGGATTATTTTTATTAAGAGTAACCCATTTGCTGTGTTATAGGCCTATTATTTTAACCCAGTTTCTGGGTTTTCAAGGCCATTCACCATTTGTGGGTTGTTTTTCAGAGAGCAGTCCATTTTTGGGTTAGAGGCTTTTTTTTTTTTTTTTGTTAAAGAGGTTTTTTTTAAGTGATTATATTATGGAGTAATCCCATTAACATTATTAAATTGTTATTTTCAGACATTATTTAATCACACATCTTATGTACAGCAAATGTATCGTTTATCTTTTGTAAGTATTACTTAAGCATGTTGCATGTGACGACTATGACCGTACACGACAATGTTGGTGGTAATAATCATAATAATAAAAATAATAATACGAATAAAAATGGTTGGGTTGTCTACCATTTAAAATAAATTATCTGGAAAGGATAGGCTAAGCTTGGAAACAGTGCAGTGGGCCTGGAATCTTCACTGAAGAAGTGCAGTGGACGGAGTTACTACATACGTATTCCTGTCGAACTTATCATTCTCATTTTTTTGCTTTTATTGCTTTCAAGTGTATTTTTAAAGAAATAAAAATAATTCTCGCAAGAAGTTGAGAAAGAATAGGATGAACCAGGAGTGAGATGTATTTGCTGCTCTTGTTGAGACCACAGCTGGTGCAGTGGTTAGTGATCTTGCCTCACAGCTAAAGGATCATGAATTCAACTACCAGCTCTGTGACATGCTGCCAGATTGTTCTGGGTTAACTCTGCCTTCACTGCTATGAAGGCAGGATTGGCTCCAGCCCCCTGCAACCCTGAAAATGACAAGTAGCCAGGGAAACTAAGTAATAATTCATTACTTTTAACACTAAACTATGCAACCCGACAATAGGGTTAGGAATAACCAAAATCATAGTTAGCATGACCCAACTTTTGAGTTAAATAATTCCCCCTAAAAATTGGGGCGGAGAAAAAAATTAGCATTAAAATAACCCAAAAGTGGGTTTGTCTGTTTCCGTTCCAACATTTGGGTTGAAATTGGGTTATTTTATTAACCCAGCTGTTTTTAGTGTGCATAATTTGAATGTGCATCTTTGGAAAAACTGATTTTGGTTTTCTGATTTTCTGCATCTTTTAGGATTATGCTAAGTCATTTTAATTTTGTATTTTCTCAGCACGTCTAAAAAATGTAAGATTATGTGAGTTTTCTTTATAACTTCTTTAATGTTAAACGCAAACATAGTCTTATATTTGAAGTATCAGTTACAGCAAAACCATTTAATTCCACTTTTATACCCAAAAAGAGACACACTGCTTAAAATTTAACAACCGGCAAATGTACAAGCATCGGTGAGTTGAGAGGAAAAACTGTCTTTCAGCATTAAGAAACGTCTGCAGACTGAGACTGATCCTGCGGAGAACAGGCTTTTCCCGTCACGGGTCGCTGTGTGTGTTTCCTCTGCAGTTCGGGCAGTGTCGACGGCCTCTTCGGTCCGGTGAGGAACCCCTGGAGCTACGCCGCTCCCTACAGAGAGCGCACGGGGGCGTCGCCCGACTCCGACTGGGTGATCAGTGGCGGGAGCTCAGGAGGGAGCGCCGCCGCCGTGGCCTCGCTCACCAGCTACCTGTGAGACAGTCACACGCACACGGCCGCAAGCGTTCACGCATAAAAATGACGTGTTTCTGGTGTTGTCCCTTGCAGGGCTCTGGGCTCAGACACCGGCGGCTCCACCCGTAACCCCGGGGCGCTGTGCGGGGTGGTGGCGCTGAAGCCCACCTACGGCCTGGTGTCCAGACACGGCCTCATCCCGCTGGTCAACTCCATGGACGTCCCCGGGATAGTGACGCGCACCGTCAGCGATGCAGCCATGGTCTTAGGTGGGAAACTAATTTCTGACAGCTCCTCGCGCAGCGGATCGGATCTGATCGAATGACGCGTTTCACAGGTATTCTCCAAGGTCGTGACCTTCGAGACTCGACAACAGTTCCCACACCGTCACCATTCACAGAGCTCCCCGAAGACTTTGACGTCAGAAACATCCGCGTGGGCATCCCGAAGGTGGGTTGAAGAAAAACATGGCTACCGGACAGATTTTTGTTTATTTTCTCGCTTGTCAATCATAACGATCAAAAATCCAAACATATCCCAGACACGAGAATTAGACTGAATCCGGTTACCACTTACAAGATTTGACACACTTCTCATAATTTTAACCTGACTCTATTTGTAATCTCCAAAAATAGAGCTGTGTGTAGATATACTCATCATTTCTGGGACTTCCTCAATCCTCTACCGGCAAGCTTCCCCAGTGCGTCACGCATTTTTTACTTTTTGTTTCTCACTACCTGAAAACACACAGTGATACTGAAAGACATCAAAAGTTGAAGTTATTTTAGAAAAAGCACATTTTTTTGAAAATTCTTCAGTCATAAATTTAGAAGAAATCCAGTCAGCCTGGATAAAGTCAAAATAAGAAGGTCGATCCCTTTTTTTTTTTTTTTTTTTTTTTTTTTGAACGACTGCTGCGTTCATGACAAAGGCCTGCAGATGGTTGTGTAACATGTGAATGTGTGAACGAGGAGTTGACCCCGTCTCCATTCAGTGTGTGAATCCTGTTCGCCTCCACCTGTCAGGAGTACCACGCCCCGGGGCTGACTGCGGAGACCCGAGCTCACTGGAGTCGTGTTGCCGACTGGTTCGAGCGAGCGGGGGCCCGGGTGGAGCAGGTGTCCCTCCCCCACACCCAGCACTCCATCGTCTGCTACCACGTCCTGTGCTGCGCCGAGGTGGCGTCCAACATGGCCCGCTTCGACGGCCTGGAATACGGTACCCGCCCTGCTTCAGCCTCACGCCGCGGCGTCTCTTAATCCCTCAAATTAAAGTTCTCGGTCCGTTCCAGGCCACCGCAGCCGGACGGACAGCTCCACGGACGCCATGTACGCCTCGTCCCGACACGAGGGCTTCAACGACGTGGTGAGGCGCAGGATACTGTGCGGGAACTACTTCCTGTTAAAAAAGTAAGGCGGCAGACCGAAGTGAATCTGATACCGGCGTGTCACTTTATCGGCGTGACCTCCTCTCCGCTCTCACATCTCTATTGTCATCAGACTCTACGGTTACAAGCAGATTTGGTTATCAAGTTGGAAACGCATCAACAACCCCCCCCTTCTCCTCCTCTTCCACCCCACTCCCCTCTCAGAAACTACCAGCACTACTTCGTGAAGGCGCAGAAGGTGCGTCGACTCATCGCCGACGACTTCAGGCGCGTGTTCGCCGCGGGCGTGGACGTGCTGCTGACGCCCACCACGCTGGGCGACGCCGCCCGCTACCACGACTTCACGCAGGAAGACAACCGAGCGCGCAGCGCGCAGGAAGACGTCTTCACCCAGTCGGCCAACATGGCAGGTACGCAGCACAACGGCCCCCCCCAACATGGTGAAAACAGTAATAAGTCTAAAACGCTCAAAGGTTATTGAAGGTTATTGTCTTTTTAAGCCCAGCATGTTAGATTTGCTCTAGATCTAATCTGAATTATGCCAGTGCTTCTAGTTTAGATGTATTTCAGATGGTTTCTTCTTTAGCGTCTGTGGTCATGAGGTTTTCCACAGGAGGTTGTGATCTCCTAAAAAACTGGTGTTAAAATTTTGAGTCCTTCGAGCCAGCTGTGCTTGTATCATCAGTCTGTTTCCGCTCTGAATTTATTATTATTTTCAAAATAGATACTGAAATACACATTGATGAACACATTAATCATTATGTTTTAGAAGATGTTACACTCCTGACTGTTTGATTCTGTCATAATAAACCATGTCAAACCTTTTAACAGTCACATTTACAACAGCAGTGGTAAAATACTTCACTCCACTGAGGGGCATTCATGAAAGAAACCAAAGTTTTAGAGTTAGGAGAGATTAATAAGGAAAGACTTCAGTTTCCTGCAGGTTAGTTGCAGTATAGAACTGTGTTAGAGCCTCTAAACTCACAATTTTCTCCTATTCTAAACACAACCTGATTTCTCTTTGAGAGTAAACTCAGTCGTACTCGAGTTTTTTGGGTTTTTTTTTTTTACTACAATGGAAAGTGTGATGTCTTTTGTGACCTTTGTGGAGCTGATTATTGTTTGTAACATGAGTGTATTTTCACATTTCAAATGCAGGATGTGGTTCATTGTAAGATGAATCATCAAAACCAGATACATTGTAGAATTTACAGGAGGATGATATAATCAACCGCTCCTTCGTGATACTGAACAGTTAATCCACTGATCCAGTAGAAAGGCATTTTTCTAAAAAGATTTTCTACAAAACATGAATGATGAACCCCCATCTGACCTCCCCCCCATCCCACCTACATCCTGTGTGGTTTCGTCTCAGTTTGCTCTCTGTGTTTATCACCGTTTCTCATCCACACAAAACGCGAAGAAAATCCAACATGATTCTGTGACTGTCAGAGTCATGCAGGAAGGCTGAGAGGACTGAGGAACTGCAATACTCCTCATGTTACACTTCTTTTTTTCATGAAAGCAGAGTTAAGCTCTCTTGTCATTGTTATCTTGTGACAACAGGGATGCAAGACATAAAAGAGGAAACAATTGTTTGTGACCTGCAGCAGTTCCCTGTTTGTTAATTTGCTTATCTGTGCCGGCAAAGGTCGCGACCTCGTGCCCTGGCTATCACTTCAGATCAGGTTAAAACAATACGCCTCCTAAAGGAGAGTATTTATATTCTACTAATCTTTCTCCCACCTTTCACCTCACTCTGTAAACTGACTCCTAATCACCCTGTCCCAGAATTCTGTCTCAGCTCTCCTCCTTCTGCTTCGCCCCCAGGCCTCCCCGCCGTTTGTGTGCCCACGGCTTTATCGCGCCGCGGCCTCCCCATTGGCTTACAGCTGATAGGCCCCGCCTTCCGAGACAGAGAGCTTCTCGGGGTGGCCCGGTGCATGGAGCGGAGCGTTGGGTTTCCCTCCATCGGAGACTGCGAGCGCTCCGGAGCGAGCGGCGACGAGACGGGATTAACGCAAACGGAGCAGACGTCAGTCGCGTGAAGGAGCGGACGGACACAAAGAGGATCCCCCATGATCCCCTCATCAGGACATTGTTCAAAGTGGATGAGAATCATCAGCTTTACTTATCTAAAAGCCGTGCGTGGTGTGGGTGTGAAAGTGCACCAGCCGCTTTCAAATAAACACATTCTGTCCATGAAACGTTCCGTCTTTCTGCCTCTTGAAAAGCAGATTCCCTCACAGCTACTTCATGAAACACAGTCACATTTTGTGCACATTTTGTCTTCATGAGATGTGATTGTTGCCAAACTGTAAGAAGAAAATCAATAAAGAATCTCATCCTTTTTTAGGGAACTGCAACAACTTTGATTCATTTGCTTTTTTTCTAAGTCCAACACATTTTACATTGAAACACATGCTAAACTTTGATAAAAACTAAAATAATGGCATTATATTCTACAACTACAACTTCTTTTTAGTGTTAAAAAGTATTCATATATTAATAACTTTATATTTAATGTCCTGTCCTTTATAAGACACGAAGAACCTGAAATTTGAATAAAGTACCGTAACTAATTTCCACAATATCATGCTTCACTTCACCATGTGCGTCTCAATTTACAGATCACAGTGTATTTTTATTACACCGTTTCCATCTCCAGAGGTAGAAAACATTTGGCCACATGAACCTGGAACTCAAAGATAATAGCAACTGGTTTATATTTTGATCAGAACAACTTCTAGATGAAAATCCAGAAATCAGTGTGTAGATCACCTGAACTGACTCAGCGCATTGCGGCGGTCATTTAGACGTATTTCAGTTAACGTCATAATTTCTCACAGTGGGTAAAAGTTTCAGCTTCATTAGCATTTACAGCCAATTGATGCTGTTAGGTTGCAAAAAAACAGGAGAAATTGAAAGATGAACATCCAGCCTTCATCTGAACGGAACACAGCTGGAGGGTTGTCTTCTGGGCTCTCGAGCCTTTCTGTGTAGAGTTTGAACATATTTCAGATCTGCCTTTACTGTTTCTCTCATATTCTTATTCCTCCACGTGTCTGCTGGACCGATGGAGACTGTGGGTGTGTCTGTAGGAGGGAGATACTCGCCACACGGAGCTCACACTGCTAATTTTAGCAGGCAGAAGGTCACCTCCAGTTGAGAGCAACACAAAGCCTCTGTTCCGGACAGCGCTGCATCGAGGGGTGCTGTGCACCGAGCCTCTGCCCCAGGTCATAGGTCACATTAGGGTAATCAAGAATAGGATTAATCCCCCGAAGCTCTGTTTTCATGGCAGTCAAGTTTAAAGTTTACTCCAGGTCCAAAGCCACAAACTGGACTTGCTTTCAGATTTGACATTGCAGCAGTTGGTGCTCAGAATGTCGAGTCAATCTTTTTAATCAAGGCGACTGTTACATAAATGTGAAGTGGTTAGTTTACTGAAAAGCCGAGCAGAGATCTGCTCTTTGCAGGCTCTTGTTTCCTTTGACATTCTCCTCTCCGGATGTGTGGATTTGCTCAGTGCCCCCCGCCCCCCCTCCTTCTCCATTCTTTCATCCTCTCTCCCTCCTCATCGCCTCCCACCTGCCCAGCTCTTTCCAGTGCTTCTCATTTGATCCTGATCCCAGAACGTGTTACGCAAAAACAGGACGTGCTAATGAAAAGCAGGGAAGCACAGGCCCCCCCCAACTGTGACGATTCCTGTCTCTGAAGTGCTGGACACAAATGAAGTGACAAATGGTGTGAAATATCTCATCACTGAATATTCAGAAGGTACAACACCCACATGATGCAGAATGAAGAAATAGCACTAGACATCCGTTAAATGCAAAAACCACAGCTTATCAGCTCATGTGCTTGATGGTTTCCATTGATAACACTACAAAACAGATCATGTCACCATGAAAACATGAAGACAAAAAAATGCAGCGACTGCGTGACTGTTGTGTGTCTTCATGAAGCCGAGCATTAGAAACATATCTGGGTTCCGGGCAGAAGCTACTTCCTTCAGCCACTGTTTACTCATCAGCTTGTTTCAGTTTTATCTCCTCAATCTGACACTAACTCACTTCCAGCATCATCTCCTCTGTTCATACGCCTTGACTCATGCCGGGGATCTCTTCTGCTTTTTGCCTGTTAGGTGATTGTGGTGGTTAAAGCAGCGGTTCCCTACCATACAGTAGTACTTCTCTTGTAGTTCATGCATGTCGACTAGCAAATTTAGATTGAATGGTTCACATTCAGGGAGAGGCAACTATTTGCAAATGTAGTTCAATACTGAAACATATAAAGAGAAACACATACATTGTTTCATATTCCAAATTTCTCAGAACAACTCAGAGGTCGTCCAAGCGTGTTTGTAAAGACAATCAATGTTGTTTAAAACACAAATTTCAAACCATTAGTTGTTTCTCTAGAGTATGAATGAATCGGTGAGCTGCAAATCTTCCCCAAACAGAGAACAAGGTGTGACTCATTTGTCTACAAATAGGAATCTGATTCACTCCTGAAAAAGAAAGTAATAAAACACTGTTTCCACTTGGTGTGTTTCAGAGAAGGTTCACACACTGTGTACCTGTTTTTGCTTCCCGTCCTTTCAGCACGTGGTCATCGCGTCGCCACATTAAAGACAAGGCGGCTCCAGCGTCCCCCACAGGTGTCATGTGAAAGCCTAGACCGACCAGCTCCCCTCTGGAGCCGTGAGGCGACTTCGGCATCGTGCTGGAAAACCACAGCTAAGGTGAAGTGATAGTTTCCAGCACATGATAGCCTCTGACTTATTGATGAGCAACAAAGTCTGAGTCTGTTTGGGACTCGGCAGACGCTCCATGGGGTGAATGAATCAGACAACTGTTTTGGAAAGAATGAAACACTCAGGTGAGATAAGAAAATAAAAGGAGTTGAAAAGCAGCACTGCTGGTGTCAAAGTGAACATCAAATCTGCCAGCTTTATTTTGAAATCCAAAGAGAGCAAGAGATTTTTGAAGGGGGATACAGCTCTGCTCTGAAAGTTGTGGAGTGTCCTTCACTTTCCTCCGCTCTTCCAGTGAATAGGCAGCCACAGCTGGGTTGGGTTTCCAATATTTTCCAGGTGGAGTTACTGGAGGAGAAGGAGGAGGAGGAGGCTTGAGTGCTCACGCTTCGACGGTCAGCCAAAAGGAGAGCTCTTCACCATCACCTGACCGCACTCCAGTTTCACCGCCATGCTGCAGGAATGTGGCCACAGCTTCATCGGGTTTTCAGTAACTTCAGAGAGAAAAGGGTCTGAAAGAGCCGAGCCCCTCGAAAACAGCCGTGAAGAAGAGGCCAATGGAAAAGTGAGGATACATGGAGAGTTGGGGGGGGTCAGGGGTCATGATCTTGAAGATAAGATGAGCTGGACAATGCTGCCTTTGTCATGTGAGCAGAACGACATGCAATTCCCACACAGATCAAGGGTGGGCTTTGGAGGCAGGAGGCGGGGGGGGGGGGGGGGGGGGTGCACAGGTGAATTCCAGCAGTCAGCCTCTCGTACATAGAGGCCCTTTGATGGCAAAGCCTGCATACAGCAGCTGAAGGAGCAGTACGGTCAGCGGCCTTTCAATTATTCACTCACTCTCAGTCAATTATTGAGGTGGTTCTTTTTAATTAGTCCAGCGCTCACATCCTCCCTTTGTCAGGCGGGGGGGGGAAAAGAAGTTACCGTTTGATATGTGTGGCCAGGTGGTGGTTGATGTGGTTTACTCGACCTTGCAGCTTTACACTCGAGACAAATCAAGGATACATGATTGCACAGGTACGGGATAAGAAACCAAGTCCGGTGACGTTCAAGGCGTAACTCGCTTCCATTTTGGAAGTCAGCTGTTGCCAGAATTCACTCTGCTGTAGTCAAGACCTCCAGATTTCCAAGCATTTAGAATTTGCAATAACAAACTGCACAGGTGTAGAAGGAAGTCTGGATTTTACTTCTCCAAATTCAAGTGAAATCTGAAGTTCCATCTTTAGTTTTTAACTTGAGAAACACCAGGGATGCAGCAACAAAGCTGAAGATGCCCATTTCAGCCACTAAAAATTAGCGGCCGTCTCAAGTCACAGATTAAAAAAGGTCTTAGAGTTTGAGGCAGATCTAGATAATCCGAGTGCAACCGATACGGATACCTGATCTTATTTGGTCTAAGCTGACCTACCTTCCTTATATATACACACACACACTCCTGCAGCTCCACAGGGCTTTAGGTTCACCCGAATCAACGGCATATAGGTTGAAGGTTATGGAACTCAAGCTGCCCAACTATGCAAAAATTTACAAACAAAAATGCTTGTTATTTACAATTTTATTGAATCATGCTACAAAAGACCTAAAACGACACTTTTGTACAAAGTTTCTAAATTCGTTTACATACAATCATTTTAGTCCTACAAAACCCTGCGTCAAGTATCAGTTAGACATTTAAAGCGCACATTCAGCACAGATTACCCGTCAAAACACATTTCACCCCCCCAGGACACACACAGAAGACCGTCTCAGACAGTGGGTGGTTTCAAAGTTCTTGAAGGGGAAAACCAGTCGGAGGAAAAACCAGTCGGAGGAAAAAGCAGGACACATGAAAAGCAGCAGGGCGCGTCCTGGGGGGGGTTGATGCGTAAAAAGAGACGGCACTGTGGAGCAGTGCGCGCTTCTTTTAAACAACTTCACCCCCGCATCCGAAAAGAGCCCAAACACTTCGGAGGGGGTGGGGGTGGGGGGGGGTAGATTTCTTTTTCAGACCTGCTTACTGGGATGGGGGTTAGATGCGTCCCACCCAGTCCGGCAGTGTCGGCTGCGCGTGTCCGCTATGGATCAGTCCGGCCATTAGGAGCACCCGTGGAGGAGCGAGTACAGCACAGCCAGCGGGAGCAGCAGGGTGAAGGCGTCGGTAATCCCGCAGCCGCTGTTCGGAGACATCGTCGTCTGCATGGTGCTGTTGGAGACCGCGGTGCTCGCGGTCGTAGACATGTTCATGGAGTCCGCCGTGGTGCCGGTTTGCGCACGGACGACCTGCAACACACAGGAGCACTGTGAAAATTGCTTTCTTATTAAAAATAAAAAAAAAGTGCCATAAGTGTGTGCTAGCGAGTACTCGTTGAAAGTTTTAGGCACGGACTGTCAAAAAAAAAAAAAAAAAACACATTAATTATGCGTAACTGACCGCGCTGCCGCTGTTAAAGATAACGGTTTTGAAAACATTAACAATCCTCTGTCTCTTAATTGGGACAAATAAACAATTGACTAATTTTCCGCTGGGGGGGAAGTAAGAATATTGAACTGACCTGTGATGAGAGGTGGAGAGTCAGCAGGAGGACAGCCAAGTAGGCGGTGCACAGC
This sequence comes from Salarias fasciatus, assembly GCF_902148845.1. Classification (NCBI taxonomy): domain Eukaryota; kingdom Metazoa; phylum Chordata; class Actinopteri; order Blenniiformes; family Blenniidae; genus Salarias; species Salarias fasciatus. Next base: position 20,421,409 of record NC_043763.1, on the reverse strand, counting down.
GTCTTCATCTTCAGCGTATAGTGGCGGCGGCTGCTGCTGCTCCTCGCGGCTCCCGGTGAGTGAAAAGGTGAATGAAACGGGAGACGCAGCCGCGCCTTTTATAGCGGCCGTGACATCATCAAGCCAACCGACCCCACCTGCAGCAAAGCGCGCGACGGGGCGTTCACGGGCCGTGGAACACTAAGGCGATAACGTTGACCTCTGACAGGGAAATGTCTTTATCCGTATATTAAACACGATTTTCTGTCCAAAAAGATGGCAAAGAATGATTTCATCCAGGTATAAAAGTGGTTAGAATGTATAAAGTATAAGCAATACAAAATCAAACATATCTGATTAAAAAAATCCCATATTTAAGTAATCTATTTTGGTCCGATAATTTGAAATAATTGATTTTCAAAATATTGTAACTGCTATGGCTCTATGTAAAAGCTTATTTTATGATTTAAATGAAAGAGAAGAAAGAAAAAAATAGGAATATACATTAAAATTGTGCTGCACAAAAGAAGACAATAAATAAGAAACGAACGAAGAACAATAGAGGCCTTGCCCTCAGGCAAGGTGGCCTCGCCCTTGAGCTCGGCCCCTAATAATGGCGCAGATTTGATGGCATGGAGCTGCATTAGAGTTTAGATATATTGTTCATGATTTTCTGGAATGATGGTGTGCTGGAATTTTGTTGTTTTGGCCCAAATGCTCTGGAGTCTTTTTCCCAAAGGGAAAACGTCCATCCCCTGTATTATTTTATCTGGTGCAAGGTCACAGGGTGCTGAGGTCAATCCCAGTTAACTCTGGGCCATGACAGGTTACTGGACAGGTCACCAGTCCATCACAGGTCATACACAGAGACAGACAACCACATACGGTATACACATGCACACACATACAGACCTATGGGCAGGGTGACCAATTGCTCACATGCATGACTGTGGGATGAAACTCCAAAAATAAAGTCACCCTCTGAAAAGGTATGCAGTAGTCACACAAACATTTTATGAAAGTTGATTTGTTCTAAATGATTACAGATTAAACAGGATTTTATTTTGTCTACTTTCAAAAGAATAAAACAAAATCAAACTCAATTTTGACTGTTTTTTCACGAAGGAAAGTGAAATTTATTTCTATAGCACGATTAGACATAAGGGTATTCACAGTGATTTAAAAGGAAATACATTAAAACAAGGTATTTAAGAGACTGAATCTTAAACCAGTAAGCTTATGAAGTACATTAAAACAAAGTGATTAAAAAGGCATAAGAATGATAATATGTTAAATAAAGACTTTATTAGAATTTAAAAAAATAATGAAATAAGAAGTGTAGAATATTTAATGGAAAGCCTGAGAAAATAATAATGGTTTAAGGTGTATTTCAAAAGAAGAGAATGTGTCACCAGCAGGTGTTCAGAAGTTTGCTGTCCAGGTGAGGAGCATCGGAACAAAAAGCTTCTTCTCCTTGTTTCACCTGACTCAGGGGACAACTCTTTCCGAGGACCTCAAGAGCCTGGATGTTTTGATATTCTACAAGTACATCTTAGATGCATTTAGGCCTAAGACCATTCAAAGCTTTACAGACTTTATAGATTTTTAAATGGATCCTTTGACACCCAGGCAACCAGAGATGGAAGCTCAGGTGTGATGTGCTCCACCGTCTTTGTGTTGACGAGGACTCTGCTGCAGCTGTGAAGTACTTGTTTTAATGAGACCTGACAACACACTTTCTGGTCAAAACAATTTTCTCAAGTGAACTCATTCTCTGAGAGGAGGAAAGGTGTTCTTCATCTCAGCTGTGGAACAAACTTCCTGAACACCAAAAGGCCTGCTGACACACTCGCTTCTTTAAACCCAGCCTTAAAACACTATTATTATTATTCTAAATTATCTGAATTTTCCATGTCCAAGTAGTATCCCACCGATCCAGAATTGATACATTGTGTGGTTTAGGTGACTGCTATTATTAACTCCTGTCACTTTTTTTATGCTGGCTGTCCCTTGATTCTTTATTATTATTTTTATTTTCATTATGTTAATGTGTATTGATGGGGAGGATTCCATGTAAGCCCCTTGGGCTTCTTTTCTGCACAGTCAGGAATTTGTTTTTTGCAATTCTGTATTATAATTCTATGGAGTTTTTTCAAGTATGGAGCCCTAAAAGGGCGGTATATTTTAAAATTGATAAAAAACAAACAAATAAAACAACAACAACAACAACAACAACAACAACAACAACAACAACTATATGATGTATATTTCGGAGTAAATCAGCGTCACTGCTTCGCACTCATCGTTCATCCAAAGTGGACGAACAGCGTCCTCCACTGGTGATAACACCACCTTACCGATAAAACGCGAATGCAGTAATAATGACCTCACTGGGATTCCGTAGCTGTGCTCTGCTCTAAAGGTTCCGGGTAGAATCCTCTCCCAGAAGGGCGGAACATGGCCACACGCTAACTGTAAGCTGTCACAACACAGAAACTAAAAGATAATTTCCACCCTTTCCTTCGCTTTCACCGTCTCTCCTCCATGCTGCTGCTGTGCCGGGTATCGGCCGCGGGCCGCACGCTGAGGAGGTGGGGGTCCCAGCGGGACGGAGGCGGCCTCCTCCACCGGGCTCTCTCCTTCAGCTCCGGTCGCTGTCAAGGTGCAGGCCCGGGAGAAGGCGGCGCGCAGCCCGCAGAGGACTCCGCTCAGGCTCGGTACCGGGACACGGTGCTTCTCCCCCGAACGGACTTCCCCATGAAACTGACCGGGCAGAAGCTTCTGGACCGGGAGCTCCAGATACAGCAGGTGGGCTCAGTCAAAAGGTTGAGGAAGTTATTTATTAACGCCTGTGGAAGACTTCCCGACTTACCTATCAAAGAAGTCCAAGAAATAACCCAATTTCGTGTTCGTTTTCATGTTTTCCTCTATTTAATTTGCACATTAATCATAATGAATCTTCAACAATAAAGCACTGATATAGTTCTTTAAAGATTATTACAAAGGCAAACATATTTATTGTGAAATATGAGCCACTAACAACAAAAAATAATGATACACGACTTGAAAAAAGAGTTGAATTTATGGCAACATACCTTTATAAAAGCTTTTTTGAAAAAGAACTGAGATAGAAGTGATTGTAGTGATTGGAAATATGCCAGCGATGATAATATTACACAGAATAAATGAATACATGGCACACAATGCATTTCTTCTATTGGTCACCTGTCTTTGCTCCTTGATAACAAGTGGGTCAGGAACATTGTAATTAAATTGTAACAAACTCAAAAGTATGTGTAAAAACTGGAGATGCCACAACTGATCTAAATTTCAAGTTTAGAATCTACAGAGAGAAGGTTGAACATCATCTGTGATGTCTTTGTAAAGCAAAGATCAGCCAAAAGAATTACACTGAAAAAACATGACTGCACCAATGACCAAGACTGAGACAAAACAGGTGACAACACTTAATTTAGTGAGGTTTTATGAGCACTATATATAGCATATATATAGCTGTAAGTTGTGTTTATTGGTTGCTTAAAGACAGTCTCAGGAATGAGAAGCCGCCCAGCTTTAATTTAATATAGAAGACCTGTAGGACTGATGTCGTCAGATATAAATTTATTTTAATATAATTTTGTGCATGTTGAGGAATTGTATAGGTGTCTGTAATATGAGTTTGAGATGGCGTGGAGCTTCAGCATAGTCTGAATCAACAAGTTGAACTCCATGTTACTGAAGTTCTCATTCTGTAAAAACATGAATTCTTTTTCAATTAATTCTACCTTCCTTGGAAGGAGTGTGGCTTTGCAGATCTGTACTCGTGGCAGAGAGCGAGAAAGGCCAAGAAAGAGTTCTGCCTCCACGATGGACCCCCGTATGCCAACGGAGACCCTCATGTTGGACACGCTCTGAATAAGGTGACGGGATTACACCCTCCATGTGTCAGAAGTTTCTTCCTGTTTCCATGCATTATGATGTGGATATAAGATGTTAATCCATGCTGTATGGGACAAAACCAAACTGGTAGCAGATGGCTGCATGCTCCGTTTCTGCAGTGAAAACCTTCCTCACTGAATACACGGCAACACATTCAAGTGAAAGCTCAGCCATGTGGAGAAGTGAGCAGGTAAATCAGATCCAGAGAGGCTGCCAGAATGCCGTTTAGGCTGCTGTCTGAATTCTGCTGAGTTGGTCCAAAACACAAAGCCAGAGTAAAGATAGAATCAAGATAAATTATACTACCCAGTTTGTTATTAAGACAGGCTTTAAAATCCAGTGTGATGGCATCAGGCGCTTTATATAGTAAATAGTAGTTTTTATCTAAGTAGCTGGAATTTAATTTCATGTAAAAATACCAGAACATTTCAGAGATTTTGAATTTGATTTGTTGTTTTTGTTCCAGTCAAATGAAGAGCTGAAATCATTTGCTTTGCAGTTATAATTGCATTTTACATCCTACCTTTTTTCAAAATCAGTCTCTACAGTTGCTGTTTCTATGCGATAATCAGTTATTTGTAGTTCACTCCCATCTTATTGGCTCTAGATCCTGAAGGACATCCGTAACCGTTTCGAGATGCTGCGGGGCCGGCAGGTCCACTACATTCCGGGCTGGGACTGCCACGGCCTGCCCATCGAGCTGAAGGCTCTGGGAGAGCTGGGGACCAGCGGGCTGAGTCCGCTGCAGATCAGGCAGAAAGGTCAGGACAGTCCAACGGCGCTTGATGGACATGGAAATGTTGGCAGCTGCTGACGTGTCGCTCTCGTCTCGTGCAGCGCGGGAGTTCGCGGTGGGGGCGATCGCTCGGCAGAAGGCCGCCTTCCAGCGCTGGGGCGTGATGGCCGATTGGGACAAGTGCTACTACACGTTTGACGGCGCCTATGAGGCTGCACAGCTGAAAGTCTTCCAGGAGATGCACAGCAAGGTGAAGAAGAGGACACGACTTACTCACTGTAAACATTATATGATGACTCAGGATGATTTGTTTTTTTCTGTTTTTTCCAGGGGTTCATATATCAGGACTACAAGCCGGTGTTCTGGTCTCCTTCGTCAAGGTACCAGCTCACCCTGGATGACGTTAGCTGAGAATTGTATGAAGAACTTAAAGAAAAAAAAAAAAAAAAAAAAAAAAAACCCCCCTTCAAGATTGATGATTATCCCAAAGATCTGATTTTGTTCAGTTTGAAAATAAAGAACTTTGAAATGGGAACTATTTCACTGTTTACACTTACAAGTAATAAGTTTGCAAATCTGCATGTTTTCAGCAATTTTAAAAGTCAAATACACCAAATAATGCCGAGGGGGGACGCAAATCCAAAGTTAGAAGAATTTCCAAAATTGAAATGACAAACTTCAAGGCAGATGTCTGTTATTTAGCAAATACATTTTTTATCATATGTGACTGACGGAGCAGGATTTTCCATTCAGTGAGGTAATTCAAACTAAACAATGAATTGAGTCAAGTTTTTCATGCTTTTGTAGGACCGCCCTGGCAGAAGCAGAGCTGGAATATAATCCCGAACACGTGAGCAGAGCCATATACGCCACATTCCCGCTGGTCACGCTGCCGCCGGACATCGCCTCAGAAGAAGGTAACGTTCACAAAGTTAAATCAGTCCTGAGTTTCCGTCTCTGCGGGGCGTCTCCTCACCGCCTGTGGGTTCATGTGTCTCTCTGCAGGTCTGGAAGGCGTTTCCGTGTTGGTGTGGACCACGCAGCCCTGGACTATACCTGCCAACCAGGCTGTCTGCTACATGCCCAACGCCAAGTAAGGCCACGCTGGTGGAAAGGGATCCTTTCTTTCATCCTGTTGGAGGTGCAGTGGTTCAACTGCGCTGTGTCGTCGTCCTCTGCAGGTACTCTGTGGTGAAGCGGGAAGACAATTCTCAGCTGCTGCTGGTGGCGGCTGAGCGCACAGCCAGCCTGTCAGCCCTGCTGGGCACCGAGCTGCAGATCGTGGCCACCTTCACAGGTAACACACACACACACACAATATTCTGCAGTCCACTGACTGAATCCTGGTCTCTCTTCAGTAAAATCAGTGAAACGCAACCACGTCCTTTCCTTTAAGGCTCCCAGCTCCAAGGCGGCGTCTGCAAACATCCCACAATCCCTGAGAAGCAGGTCCCTCTGCTGCCGGCCAATCACGTCACCATGGCAAAAGGGACAGGGCTGGTCCACACGGCGCCGGCTCACGGCATGGACGACTACAGCGTGGCGTCGCACTTCAAACTCTCTGTGGTGCGTGAGCTCTTCTAAGAACTCTTTGAGAAACTGGGATTTTTAGCCATTTATTCCAGGTGTGTTTGTTTTTTGTTTTTTTTTTTTAAGATGCAATATGTATCTAGTAATTCTTTGAGGGCTAGAATAAATAATTGTGGTTCCAGCTTCTGAAGTGGCTGCAGATACAAACCAAGAAGCTCAGATATGAAACCATAACAGAATCTAAACTGTGTATGTTTTCCTCCTTCTAAAGGAGTGTATGGTGGATGAGGATGGTAAATTCACCGAGATGGCTGGACCTGACCTGCAGGACCTGGCTGTCATGACAGAAGGGACGGATAAAGGTACAGCAGGATGTGCTTTTAGAGATGTGACTGATGAGTTTCCTCTAAATCTGTGTGTTTTCCCTGCTGGTGTGTTTCACGGTGTTGCCGGTCTCAGTGATTTCCATGCTGAAGGCGTGCGGAGCTCTCATCAAGGAGGAGCAGTGTGTCCACAGCTACCCGTACGACTGGCGCACCAAGCAGCCGGTGGTGATCCGGCCCAGCAAGCAGTGGTTCATCAACACAGAGTCGCTCAAAGACAAAGCAAAGGTAAAACGGCGGCTTTCTCAGTGCCGATCCATCATTCCAGCTGTTAGATAAAGGACCTAGTTTGTATTCTAAAGACTGGATGTTTGTCCAGGACGCGCTGCAGAAGGTCCGTGTTTTGCCAGAATCGGCGAGGGGCGGCCTGCTCGCCATGCTGGACAAACGGACCTACTGGTGCATCTCCAGACAGCGGAGCTGGGGAGTCCCCATCCCAGTGTTCTACCACAAAGAGACCGGAGACGCTCTCATCAACAAGTAAGACGCTACAGGCAGAAGAACACCAGCAAGACTCCAGCAGACTTTAACAGAGAAAAGAAAAAATCTGTATTAAACTCAAACACACATCGTCATGTTTCCTCTTATCTTTGATGATGCAGATAATTTGAGTTCTTATAATGTGCCTACATTAAAGATAATTTCTAGATTTTGACAAGTTATTCTGATCATAATCCGTAAATATGAACTATTTATTGTTATATTACTGGTGTAAAGGAAAATATGTAGTTTTATTTACATCTTGATCTCCTTTAAGTCAGAATTCAGCACAGGTGGCAGATAATGATGTATTCTTTTACGCAAGATATTTGGTGATCAGATTAGTTTTTCCAATAGAAACATCTAGTTGTTGACAACAGATTGTCTTAAATGGCACGTTTACAGATGACACTCCCCCTACTCTGTTCTAAATTTGAGGCAATCAATTGTCAGTATCTATGAGATTTTATGGTACAAATTTAATGATGCAGAACAACTAAGACTGAATGAGTTATTTAGAGTTCCTTCTCACAGAAGACCTTCAGTCCTCCCACAGGCTGTTGGACAAACTAATAAGCAGTGTTCTTCTGCTTCTTAAAGCATTCTAAGAATGAAACATACCTGTTTGGAGCCGTGTAACCAGCGTCCGTCCCTCCTCTGCAGGTACACCATGTCCCACATCGCCAAGCTGTTCAAGGAGAAGGGCAGCGACTGCTGGTGGGAGCTTCCCATTGAGACCCTGCTGCCCCCAGAGGTCCTGAAGAAGGTGAGGAAACATCTTACTGACAAGATTTCAGATGATCTCGACGCTACAATCGACCACTGATCGAACATCAAATGATATGTTACTTCGTCTTACAGAGCTGCTAAAATAATAATTTTGTTAATCCAATTCAAGAAGTCATTGATTGTTGGTAAAGCAGATTTTTTTTTTTTTGCCTTTATTTGTCAAATGAAGAGTAGCACCTGAAAATGAAATGCGCTGCTGTGTGTCGGCAGAGCAAAGCAGGTCCGGTCAGTGAGTATCTGCGTGGAGAGGACGTCCTCGACATCTGGTTCGACAGCGGAGCATCATGGGCCGCCGTGCTCGAAGGTAAACCCCAAATTCCTTCCATTATTCCTGTGAACGCGTACAAAGTGGCACTCAGTGAATTGTAGTTAATCGCATGCTAACAAATTAGAAATGATTTATTGCAGTGAATAATGTCAACAAGGCATTGAAACGTTTGGATTTGCAATGCTTACATGTTGTAATCAGAAAAGTGAGATTTGCCTTTTCCCACATCAAATGTCAAATATCATTAAATTGAGCTGATTTCCTCCACAGAAGACAGAAAGTTGAGTGAACCTGTACTCATAGCATCACTTACAAATATCTTTAATAAAACAAACAGTTGTTTCGTTTCCGAAAACAATGATTTCTTTCTGAGGCGTCAGATTCTACAGGATGTTTCTTTGTGAGGTTAAGCCGCTCTTTTGCTTTTGTTTCTTACGTCACTGTAAATATCGATTACTGTTTAAAGAAAGCCTCACGCCATCAGTTCGATTAGAGTGAAAGCTTCTTAGAACTGCTTTCCGTAGGCTGCTCACAATCCTGGATTAGTCGACCGTGCTGAGTCAGATTACAAGTACACTGTTAATGATATTTAACCCAGTCCAGTTCCCCATCAAGCACGTAAATTGTTTGATGTCACGAAGATGATTTGGCTCATTTTCTGATATGAGACACAAAACGTGTGGAAGTTTTAAGACGGTCATGATCCCCAGAACATGAATCCAGACTTTCACTCTCTTCCGATTTTGTATCTGTTGACCCGGTAAGGCAGACAGCTTCCTTCTGCAATAACAACATAGATGAAAAGCTTTAAAAGAAATCGGTTTTATGTTAAAAATCTTTCCATCAGTTGCTTGGAGGAGCCTGTATGAACTGTCATGTCACATGAACCGTTTCCTGTAAATATTCCCTGGATGTCGCACAGAAAAAGCTCCTGCAGGTGAAATCTGCGGCTCTCGTTTCCAGAATGCCTCCCCATGTTTTGCTGTTGTTTGTTCCAGAGGAGACTGAGGATGACTCGCTTGAGGAGCCTGAGTCGCTCCTCAGCTGGCTCCCTGTGCAGCTGCGCCCTCCTCTGGCCACAGGTTGTTCCATGGTTCTCCTCCGGGGGGCGGTACAGCAGCCTCCGCCTCAATATGTCTTCTGTCTCTGGAACTCACACGTTTCTGCCTGTACAGCGCACGTTTCAGTAAAGACTGATCTAACGCAGCACCTCTCTGCCACACCGACTCTGCAGCTTTTGCTGTTGTCCAGTGGAACGATACCGGAACTGTAGAAAATGTCAAAAAAGTGAGAGAATTCAGGAAATTACGGACATGAAATCATTTTCGCAAAAATAAGCAGTAGTGAGCCAAAAACATTTGTGGTTATAATCCTGAAAAAAATTCAAGTTATGAACTTAAAACGTCAAAAGTTATATTTATAACTCAAGTGAGCTACAGGAAAACATGATTATTCAGATAAATAATGAAACTTTTGTCATACTTTCCTCATATGCACACTCAGACATTTATTGATTAGCTGTAATATTGTGATGGCAGTGGCGTCTTGCGTTCCCGATCTGACTGTGCTTTAATGAGAAACTCACAGCAGCAGCAGAGGAAGCAGCGGTTTCTCGTGTCCGGCTTCGCACCTTCCTCCGTCTTCCTTCCTCTGCATGCAGGATGTCACACAGCTTCTCAGGGGAACCGTCTGCTTTTCCAGGATTGGCCTGACTGTTGCTCCTCTTTGCTTTGGATGGAGTCGAGGTGAAGACAGACGGGCGGTGAAAGCTGCCAATAGATTTCCCCTTTGTGTCGAGTTTGAGCTGAAAGCCGCCTTTCTGTTTGGACGATGCACTCTTCTTCTTCTTCTTCTCTTCGAGCAGTGGTCACTCTCTAACAGCAGCTGCTCTCTCTGATCTTGTTGCGGACCTTTATGTCCTCTGGGGTTCTTCCACTTACCACTCTGTGAACCTAATGTTGAAATAAGTGTACCAACGGTCTTTATTCTTCACCTCCTGCAGAGTCGGACCCCCGGGCCGACGCCTACGTGGAAGGGAAGGATCAGATCGGAGGCTGGTTTCAGTCGTCGCTGCTCACCAGCGTCGCCGTCAGGAAAAAGGCGCCTTACAAGTACGAGTCCGTCCGCTGATGACGTTGGCTTGAATTCGACCGTCATTCACTTCTAGAGGCTTGTTGAATAGCAGGGCTTGCTTCAGAGCGGCGGTGCTATACGGGATTGTGATGTGTTGCAGGTCCCTGGTGGTCCACGGCTTCGCAGTCAGTGAGAAGGGAGAAAAGATGTCCAAGTCTCTGGGAAACGTGGTGGATCCAGATGTGGTCATCAACGGAGGGAAGGTGAGACGCTGACCGACGGTGATGCGAGCTGGAGTTTAAACCCACTGAATCAGTCCAAGATAAAGGAGGGAGGGACGCATGTCTGACCCACGACTTCACCATTAAACATCACAAAACTTGGTTCTCCGGTGTGGTCCCGTCAGGACTCTGGCACGCCGGCGTACGGAGCCGACGTTCTTCGATGGTGGGTGGCCGAATCCAACGTCTTCTCCGAGGTCCAAATCGGGCCCAACGCGCTCAACTCGGCCCGAGACAGCATCAACAAGGTAACCCAAACTCCTGATTCCTCTCTGTTGGTGTGGTTCGTCTGACTTCCTCGTCTCCCCCTCAGCTGAGGAACACTCTGAAGTTCCTGCTGGGCAACCTGCAAGGCTTCGATCCCCGCGTTCAAGCCGTGGACGCCAAGGAGATGTACTACATCGACCAGTACATGCTGCACTTGCTACACGAGTACAGCATGAAGGCCACGGACGCCTACGGCGAGTTCGATGCCGGCAGAGTGATCCGCCTCCTCCAGGCCTTCATCACTCGTGACCTCTCCAGCTTCTACTTCAGCGTCATCAAAGACAGGTACGACTTCCCTCCGCCGCCAGGCTGGACCCGCCTTTAGCTCTGTGCCTGATCGCCGTCTCATCCCGCCAGGCTGTACTGTGAGCCGGAGGACTCGCTGGGCAGGAGGTCCTGTCAGACCGTCTTAGAAGAACTCCTGGACGGCGTGACCAGATCCATCGCTCCCATCCTGCCTCATCTGGCCGAAGAAGTGTACCTGCACGCGCCGGGACATGAGCGTACGTACCTCTGCTCTCTCTTCGGGGTCTCTCTACGACGGCTGCGTTGAAGAAAAGCTGCGTCTGTTTTGGGTACAGGAGACGAAACGTTGTTCAAAAGCGGCTGGATTAAAAGCGTGTCGGTGTGGCGACGGCCGGGATTAGAGGAGGCCATGGAGGGAGCCTGCGCCATCAGAGACTCCTTCCTGTCCACCATCCCGGGGAAAAACGCCGCCCAGTACGACGTCACCGTCGTCATCGAGCCGAGCCTTCTGTTCGAGCTCATGGAGGTAAACTCCAGCTGACACACAGATTGTATCAGTTTATCAGCAATGGAACGTGTTACACTTGAAGGCGAAGTTTCGTGATTCACGCAAACTCGCATGTACTTTCCTTGTAGTCCCTGCAGGAGGAGCCGTCCTCCACCTCCTCCCAGCTGGCCGAGCTGATGATGGCCGCCCGGGTCAACCTGACGAGCGAGATGCCCCGCGACCTGCCGCCGGACGCCCTGCTCAGCCACGGCACCTTCCTCATCAACCTGGAGGGTGAGCGGCATCGGCACAGGACCACGGCGGGGGAGCGTCTCGTTCACGACCAGCTTCACAGCTCTGTGTGTGTGTGTGTTTTCTCAGGCGGTGTGATCAGAGAGGACAGCGCCTACAGCATCGCGGTGGCGCCCACCTCTGCCGCCCGCTGCCCTCGATGCCGCCGCTACACCGCCCAGTCTGCAGACTGCCTGTGCCCGCGCTGCCAGACCATCGTTTCACAGGCTCAGTGATGGGCCACGCCCCCCCGTCTCCATGGCAACCAGCCAGCATCGGCAGCATCAAACACTGGCCAAAGAAGATTTGAACACTCCCGGTTGAGACTGAAAACTGGTCCGATTCTGACTAATGGAGGCAAAGTGAAGGCACTGGAGGAGAACAACCAAACGTTTGAACTTTAAAACGTCCTATTTGTTTACTGTACATATATATATATAAAGAGTGAGGTATCTGTGTTGAAGGGATGATGTTAATGTGTCACTATGTGACCTTATATTTCCCAAGAGAGTGTTTGTACTTCTGTACATCTGATGAATCCTGTTCGGAGGAGGCAGTCGCAGAGTGAATAAAAAACCTGGAGCTTTCTCTGTTCAAGCGAAACCTCTTTATTCTGCGTGGTGTCCAGAGGAAGCGGCCGGACGCAACAACTACAGAGTAGAGTGGTGAGTGTACAGGCACAGCTAGTACAGTACGATCAGCGTGTATAAATAAAAAATAAAGGTCCATATTTATTTCTGTACGACACACGTCCTGCCTGTTGTGGGGGGAGAGGAGGGTCAGATGTCTGAGTGGCTCTTTGATATGGCACAACGGACACGCCATGTTTAAACCGAGGCTGAAGTGACAAAACACACCAGTCGCACAACCTAATCTGCAAATTTTCAATATAATTTATGCTACATGCAGAAAAATACGATAGATTAGGAAAATAAGGTTAAGATGAAGATCTGCTTCCTAGAATTAATGGGTGGATTAAAAGTTCAGTATTAACATGAGGTGAAGAGCAGGGAGCTGCTTCTCCTTCTGTCCCTTTGCCGGCCGTCTTTGTGCGGGGTTGGTGGAAACGGGTCGGGGGGGGAGGTCAGTCCTCGGTGGTGAGAACGTCCACGGCCTCCAGCAGGTGCAGGGCCAGGCTGTACTGCGCGTGGTTCTCCGGCAGCATCTCGATGAGGCGGCCCACCAGCCGGCTGGTCTGGCGCAGAGGGACCAGGGGGCAGCGCAGCTCGCTGGGGTCCTGTGGGAAGGACGAGACGAGACACGGTCACACCGCTTCTCTCAGGCTGTACTCGGCTAAAGCTGCTGTCCGAGCTTCCTCACCATGGCCTTGAGCCACGTGCAGAGCGTGGGCGGCAGGCGGGCCAGCAGCTCCATGGCGGTCTGCGTCTGAGTCTGGCTGTGCAGCAGGGAGTAGCTCAGCCTCTGTCCGGTCAGCACCAAGAGCTGCGAGCCCAGAACGTCCTTATCCTCCACCTCCAGCATCACCTACAAGTCACAGCACGGAGACGTGATCAGCGGCAGGTTTCTCCTCCCGGGCTCGGGCGAGGAGCGAGCGGGTCGCCGTGCCTCTTCGGCGCGCAGGTCCAGGCCCTGGTTGTAGAGCTCGCAGACGAGGTGCCGCCGCAGGATGTCTGGGTTGACCTGCAGCAGGGGGCCCAGGTCCAGGCACAGCGAGGGCCACCAGTCGGCCCTGGGTCCGGTGGAGGGGGGAGCGGACGCAGGCGCCGACGGGTCATCTATGGCCTGCACCCAGCCCGTGAGCACCCGCATGAGGAACTGAAAAGAGAAAGGAAGACTCTGAAGATTCGGCTTCCTCCACTCGCTGCTGCTCAGAGCGTCTCTCACCTCCTGACGTAGTAAGACCAGGCTGGGGTCCATGTCTCCACTGGGCATCAGCTGGATGGTCGTCAGGTCTCTGAAGAAAGCGTTCTTACCCTACAAACAAGATTTACACTCAGATGCTTCAGCAGAAGATGCAAGGCCTGGTGGAAGAAAGGCGTTTTCATCAGTGTCTCTTCACCTTGCTGTCAAACAGGCTGAGCGGTTTGACCTTGAGGCTGAAGGTCATGGCGGCGTGCATCAGGGTGGCTAAGAGGCAGTGGTGCTGGACCAGGGGGTAGTGGACGCCTCGCTGCTCCAGGGCCAGCTCCGCTATGGAGGCGGGGCCTTCGGCTCCAGACCACGCCTCCTCCACGGACAGCTCCGGAGCCGCCACCTCCTCCACCGCGGAGTCCACCTGCAGCACGGAGCAGGAGAGACGACGGGCGCCGGCACATCAGTGACGTGCGGGAATAATCCCCGAAGCTTATTAGTAGTAGTAGTCACAGCATGTTTCCAAACACTTTGTCTCACAGCAGACGGCAGGCGATCAAACCTGATTTGTCTCAGTAACAAAGCCACAAATGCAGCTTCAGCGAGCTAATTCAGCATCCTGTCCCTGTGTGTGTGTGTGTGTGTGTGTGTGTGCGCGAGTGTGTGTGTGTGTGTGCTACTGGGTCAAAGCGAGGCACGGCTCATTCCTCATGCTCCCACCTGCAGTCTCTGTACTTACATAGAATTTTAAAAAAGACAAAGGGCAGTGATTCCTAACCAACACTTCAGTCACCTCCATGAGGATCTGCAGCAGCTGGACGCAGCAGCACAGGAACGACGTCATGGCTTTGTCCCCCATCCCCACGTCCTGCGCAGCAAAGACAGCTTTTAGGAAGAGCCGAGTACGAAGCAGAAGAACTGAAGGATTGAACTTAACGGCTAAAAGAAAAATGAGCTACAAGTGGCTGGAGTTAATACAAGTTCAGAACAGTTTCTTCTTCTTCCTTTAGTGTAACTGCTGAGCACAGAGATCTGCTAGGATCTACCTCCTGATGGCAAACTTACCCGTCGACATAAGCGATCTTTGGGTGCTTTCCCCACCTGTGAAAAGATTTTGTTTTTAGTTGAACAGCAGAGAGTCGACAAAAATCTGTGTTCGAGACCTTTTTGTGTACTTTACCTTCTCGGTGAGGAAGGCCGCTGCGGAGAAGCGCTTCACTATGAAGGTGCTCCACATCATTGTGGAAATACCTGGAAATGTTCAACAAAATGAAATTAACGGCGCTGCCTTCGATTTTATTCAGCAATATAAAGGAATCATGACGAACCCAGCTGTATATGAGGACTGGACACCAGCTTTAAATGCTCCACGGCCCACAGCAGATGCCGACCCTCCTACAACCAGAGACAAGTGAGACGGCAAAGCCAAAATCGGCATTCCAGGAACTGGTGAAAACTGTTCAGGAAACTTTGGTAAAATTTCTAGGAACTCTCTGCAGCACCTCTGGGTCTTTGTTCCACTGCACCACGTACTCCCAGCAGCAGTGAGCGAAGAGCAGGTCGGGAGAGAGGGAGTGTGGGAATCTGTGACACACGGCCACCAACAGCTCTGCCAAACAGAATCGCAGGATTACAAACTGCACCCACAGTCTTCACAGGACAGGAAACGAGACGACATGAACCCACGAAGGTTACGGGCTGGAGGTATAGGACAGAATCACCATGTGTCCTGACCTGCTGCTCTGTCGGAGGTGTCCTGGCTCTTCTCCTTCTCCTCATCCCCCTCTCCTCCTCCTCCTCCTCCTCCTCCTCTCTGCTCCTGTCTGTCCCCTGCTTCCTCGCCTTCTCTCGTCTGCAGGATTTCCTTCAGGCGCTCGGGGCTCATGTTTTGCCTGAACACCCACTTGGAGACGCTGTCGGCGATTCCTCCTGAACAAGTAAAGGAAACCGTGAAACCGGTCAGGATCGGGGATTTACCAGGAGACAAAGCTGACAGATGTTTCACAACCTTAGATTTATCTATGAATCGTTGTTAAATCGCAAAATGTGAAGTTAGTCTTGTGTTTCCAAGAAACTGATGAAGATCAAGTTCAGAGACCGGCAAAAATACAACAATGTAACAAAAAATTGTTATCATGTGTAGAAGTTTAGATTCAGATAGATGATTGACCGGCCTGGCTTCACATTTTTAAACCATCTGGTGTGAACGATGCTACTTTTGAAAACGCAGTGTGTGAAATAGTTTTTTTCAGGAGTCTGTGTAGAAGTGGCCGGACTCGCCTGTGCCTCCCTCAAGCAGAGCCTTGATGGAGCACTGGGCTGGAGCGCCCCCTGCTGCACCCTGAGGTGGAGGCACCAACAGGAGAGTCTGCAGCACCAGGACGTTCTCCAGCTGACGGACACACACCACCCACTGCTCCAGCTCCAAAGACACGGCCTCCCACTCTGACTGCAGCTTCAACACACACACAAAAACACTCAGTCCATGGGCGAAGCTTCAGTTATCGCCCGGTGACGCGACCTGACGTGCTTCGGTACCTTGCTGTCGGCCCGGCTGGTGATGCTGGCCTTCGCCGCACGGTGAGCGACCAGGGCGGCCAGCAGCGCGGCGGCGGCGTTGTGGGACTGGATACACGTGCAACGAACCTGCTGCCACCAGGGGGAGATAGACTGCGGGTCCCAAGACTCCTCCACTGCGCCTGAAGACACGAAGAGCCGATCGGTGTTTATTGATGCAGAGTCAAGCAGAAAAGAAGCATCTTCCCTCCATCGAGGAGAATCCCAGGGAACTGAAACACAAACCTTTCATGTTGCTGAGAGCAACGAGTAGTGAGTGTAAATTTCTAACGGTTTCTTCTGGTTTCTGCAGCACCTCCTTCTCCCTTTGCAGCCAGACGCTCAGCAACAACGTCTGAAAGAGGAAACACATTTTAACAGTGGAAAAATCCGCTCATAAATAAATAAAGAAATATAAAGATCTCCATTGTTCCCATCAGTCCCTTCTTACCAGCAGCTGCTGTGGACTGATGCCAGCCTGTTGTAGTGTGTCACACACTTTATGCAGCGAGCTTTTCCCACACAGACATCCCCAGAACATAAAGTTTCCTGCCGAGGACAATTTTAGAAACAACATATTCCTGCTTAGGAAACAAAGAAAAACCAGCACCTCAAAACTGAAAACATCGTCTTCAGACAAACGAGAGAGAAATTAGACAAAGTCTCGTTGTTGTCCGTCGAGGCACGGCTGAGCTCACCTAGCTGGTTCCATTCCGTTTCAGACCGGCGAATCACCTTCAGCTCCCCGTCCTCCGTGCACTCCAGCTGGGAGAGGAAAGCTTGTGCCGGCAGCGGCGAGTCGGGCGAGTCCTGGGCGAAGGAGACGCTGGGTCTGGAGGTGAGCTGGGCGTAGCGCTGCAACGTGGGTCCGACGCGGGACAACTCATCCGCCATGCCTTCCAGAGAGTCCTTTAGGGGAGCGAGAGAAAACGGTGGAGGTTTAATCACCGAACCACCTCCCATCGTGTCAGGTGAGCCGTCCGGCCGTCGCACGTTTTCAGGCTCGTCCTGCGTTTCTGCGGCGGAGTGCAGCTGCTGGATGTCGCTGTAGAGCTGAAGCAGTTTGAGCTGAGAGGAGCAGAGCTGGACTAGCGCAGTGTCCACTCCGTTAGGATCTGTCAGCAAGAAAAACAGAAACAATCAATCACGATCCGCACGTTGAGGTGAAATGACGTTTTCAAGCTTTGAAAACTTAATCCGAGAAATAATCCATGCATGAAATTTGCTACTTCACCTTGTTGCTTTAAAGTGTCGTTTAAGGCACGGGTGATATTCATAAGACACGAGACGGGAGCGTTCTTGGTTGAGAGCAGAGACTCCAAAGCCTGAAAGGACAAAAAGCGAAGATGAGAGACGATCTGAGGAGCTTGAGCACATATAAACGTGAGGGGCGGCTCTGTCCGTGCCTGCTTCTTAATGGCGGGGTGCTTGATATCCAGCAGGATGCTTCGGGCTTCATTCTCCAAAACATCTACAAAGGAATGAAAAGTCCATCAGATGAAAGCGTTACTCGTCCCTCATGGACGCAGTCGGCTCTAAATGTGAGGGATTCCTACCGGGCTCCACGTCTCTGCTCTTCAGGACGGCAGTGAGCCTCTTCATCAGGTGCATGTCTTTGGCTCGTTCACACTTCTTGTCACTGAAATGGAAGAAAAAGAAGAGAATCCGCTGAACCACTACACGTAAACTCAGCAGACTGTGAAGGAAAACACTAATAAGCATGATTGTGCAGCTCTCCAGCTCGCCGGCGTGTTTCTGCGCTGACCTGAGGGCGAGGTGGAAGGGCACGCTCACGGTCCTCAGCGCTCCGGTGGTGGGATCCAGCAGACACACCTGCTGTGTGTGGAGCTGCCAGCCCTGACTGGTCACACTGTTCACCCCCATCAGACGGTAGCCTGCATACAGCAGCCTGGAGGACAAACGCACTGCAGGTCATGGCTTCTGTTACACTACAGAGAAGAGAATTTTGTTTATATTGTGTTAAATAAATATTTTTTTTAAATGCTTATGTTGATACAACCAATCAATTTTGCAATTATTTCACAGTTGTTTAGAGCCACAGCATTGTTCTGTTGGCAGTGTTTATATTAACTCATGCAAACTACAATTCAGCAAAAGGTCAGGCATAGAGACAATAAAAGTCGCTGCAGGTTCAAACTGAGCAGCTGCAGTCGAGACCACGGTGTTATTGTTAACACCCTAAAGTTAAACAGTGTTGAATCCTGCTCGATGCAGCCGGATGACAAACAGTGCAGCAGGTAGGTGTGTGTGAATTAAAGTGTGCACAGTTTGTATGGAAGTTTTGCAATACTACAATACTACATGAAACAATGTTTTATGCAGGAGACAATCAGAGTTTCATGATCATAAATAATACATCTCTTGGTAAACGGTAATTATAAGACCTCTGTGACCAAATTACGAAGCGCATGTGTTGTGTTTTCTCTGAATCTGGACTGAAGCAACACAGTTATGTCTTTCATTGATTCTACCTGCAGTGCTTTCCCACAGTGAACGCTCCAACCCGGGGGCCCTGCTGCATGGCCCACACCTCCAGGATTCCCCTGCGGGGGGCGTAGATGACGAGGAACAGAGCGTGGCGCTTGGGGAGCGACACCGAGGGGGAGAACTCTCGATCTCCTCGCTCCTCTGGAACCTGCAGCCAGCCCAGCTGAGCGTCTCTGTAACCTGCAGCCACCAACAGGAGAGAGTAACCTGCTCAACGCGGCCCTGCGGCACCGAAACCACCACAAAGCATCGAAGCACAGAACCAGCAACTTGTAATAAGCCTATTTGTCTCAATGGCGCATTTTTAGTAATTAAAACAAAACATGCATCAGTGGAACGAACAGCACAGCGAAGTCAGTGGGTAGAGAGAGAGAATATAAGTTTTTGGTATATTAGTCAAACGTTTTCCGGCAGTTTTATTAGACTGATCTCATGATAAAATGACTGCTGATCTTATAAGATGAAGAATTATCATTTATCAAACACTTGCTGACGATTCAGCAAGTGTCCAGATTTTTTTTTACCTTCGAGTGAAATGAATAAAGTTCCAAGTCAGACTTTACATTTGCATATTTTCTTAAATGTTAGTTTTCCTCTCATTCCTGGCGAGTGGGCAGTGACTTCTGCTTTTTCCTGCTCTCACCCTTCCACATGCGGATGGCGATGCCCCTCGCCAAGTCCAGCAGCGTGACTCGACCGAAGTCGTCCGTCACTCCGGCCAGCGTGTTGCACGGAGACAAGCATATCGACTCGCCGTGGCGCCGAGAGTCTGGGAGACCAAATCTGGCAGAGGGAGGTCCGGGGTGAGAGGAAGGCAAGGAGACACCCCGACTTCAACAGGACGCAAGAAGACGCGGCCGAGATCGCGTGTCTGCTACCTGATCCCTAACGGAGTGGCAGGCTCCACCTTGGGCTTCTGTTTTTGAAGGGCCTCGTCTTCGCTCTTGTTCTTATTCCATCCCAACCATCCACTGGGAGGAAAACAATGGAGGACACAATAAGAGGAGGGAACATACGAAAAAAATATGAGCAAATAAGGGAAGACACTGAGAATGAGAAGGAGAAAGAACAAAAATAGAAAAAGAGGAATGAAAATCAACTTTTCTCTGAGCACAGGGTAAAGAAAAAAAGCTTTTACTGAGAGCAGCGGTTCCCAACCAAACGCTTTGTGTGCGAGCAGATCAGGGACGCTGCCTTTTGCTTTAGTATGTTCATGAAAGTGGGCGTGTCTGCTTCACTGTCATGATTTCCCAAATGAAAGATTCGAGACGAGCCTTCGATAGAGGAAATATAGGGTGAGGCTACAAGGAGAAAAGGTTGGGAACCGCTGATTCAGAGCACTGATTGGACTGTATTATAGAGTTACATCAGCTGAGGAATTCAGGCAGCTCATGCATGCAGTGTGTGGGAATGCAGGCGTACAAACAGGACTGCTTCACTTTTCAATCTGCAGCACAAATTGAGTCGAGAGGGTTCGGACTGCGTTAGTCTCACTTTACCCATCGACACCTGTTTCGTTACCTATTATGGACGTAGAATAAAGAGGATTCCTAAAAGGCTGCAGAAGGTAACAGTATAAACCTTAGCATTGAAGTTTATGTAAAATTTTCAAAAATGGCCGAGTGGCTAAATATATATCACTAAAAAAAAAAAAAAAAAAAGCATATAAGAAAACCGAGGGGCAGGAGAGGAAAGTCGGACTAATCACTGGGGAGACTCTGCGGGATGGGCGTACACACCTGGCTGCACTGAAGAGGGCTGAGGTGAGTTTACTGGCCACAGCCATGGCCACGTGAGACAGGAGCGGCTGGGAGCTCCCCTAAACACACAGAGACACACACACACACAACAACTGGGTTTACTGTAAAATACCAGGTAACAAAACACACAAATATGCTGCCAATAATAACAGTTTTAACCCTGTATTGACCAGTGCAGGAAGTCACTGCCAGATATCAACGGTTGAAGTAATCCATCCAGTGAAGGAGTGAAATGGCCGAAGAGCCTGGCGGGCTCCTCGGCTCTTCCTCGCACTCACCTCCACAGCGTAGTAAAAGCCGGTAAACGGGCCGGCTCCTACAGTGACATACTGGCTCATGGCGGGAGGGCTGCCCTTGACTGAAGCATTGAACCCCCCGAGGACGGACGCATTCTTCATTTGGTCAAAAACACACAGTGTCATGATGCCTGAGAACGAGACAGAGACGCAGTCAGGAATAATTCTTACAGCACTCTGCGCCGTCTCTTGATGAAATTTGTTAAAACTGAACCGGAATGAAGATTTGCAGTGCAGTTGGAGTCACTCACCCACACTGCTGTGGTCCACGATGTTGTCCATTTCCTGCAGGCCCCATTTCTTATAGGCCAGAGGAGGCGGCTGGATCACATCGCTTCCTGCTGCTGCAGCTGCACAAACACACGATGCAAGAATAAGGAACTATACGGTAAGATGCAACATTGTGAAGAAAAAAAAACTATAAAAAAATTAATTCACTTTCATACTTTTGATGGCAGAAGTACGGTCAATATCATTTTTGATGAGTACACCAAGAAAGGTGTCGATTTAAACTGAGAAAGAAATCAGCCTAAAGAGAGTGACTCTAAAGATGCTAAATATTCCTACAAACCTTTTTACATTAATCATTTTCAGCAGAATAACTGGGAATTGTAGAACTTTGTAGGGCAAACAAGGACGTTTACAGGAACTAACAAGAGCAAGACTAGAAGTCCAAAAGCTGCTAAAGCCTGACTAACTTCTAGAGGCAACACACAGTTTGTCAGTATTCTAGCAGTGCAGTGTTTTCAAGGATGCATCTTCTTAGTACCTGAACGCTTTGTGGCACGGTCTATCCACCCAGCCAGCACAAGAAAAACAGTGTGTATTATTACTGCATGGCATGCAAGGGAAGCCACCCGCAGAAGGAGCAGGGCGCAGTACTACCTCTTGCCACCTGGTTCCTGCAGGCACGCAGAGACTGAAACAGACTGAAGCCGTCGATGGTGACCAGAGCTGCAGGGTACAGGATGCTCAGCTCTTCAGGCTGCAACACAGGAAAAATCAATATTCATCAAGGTTAGGGCTCAGTCAAACCACAGGGGAAATGCCGACTACTCTCTCTGCAGCTGTAAGAGCTATTTGCATCTTGATTATTTTCCTTAGAAAATAAAGAGAAAAACTACTCGCTCGAAAATAACAACAATATGAATGCACATTTTTTTAGTGGCATGTCCAAAACGTGCGTCACCTGCTCAGTCACTCCAGGGTGACGAGGAATCTCATAAGTCCGGCACTTGAGCCTCAGCACAGGGTCCTCATGCAGCAGCTGGGCCAGGAGGAGGACGCCGCTCTGACGAGACACAAGAAACCCTGATTAATCTCACTGACGCTGAATCAGAGCGAATACATCAGACCGATGAGGTACCTCTGTGTAGAAGCGGACATAGCCGGACGTGAACCCCACCACTACACATGTCCAGTCAGGCCGCCCTGTGGAGCTTCTGTACAAACAATTAAAAAAAAAAAAAACAAAAAAAACAAAAAACACCATCACATCACATCGCCCCCCAAACAGGCAAACTTTCAGGATTTCCTCTGTTATCATCTCCAGTTCACATGTGAGTGATTCTTTACCTCTTTTGGCTTGCCAGAGGAATGCAGATGGAGCTCATCACACACTCTCTGGAAAAACACAGCAAAACTTGTAGTTCATAGAAAGTAATTCTAGTGTTTTCACTGTGGAGGATCCAGCTACATGTAATTACCGTTTAAAACTTGATGAAAATAGTTCTGAAATGTTCATTCTTGTTGGAATCCAACATTCACAGGATGTTTAAGGCTGCCTCAAATCACTTAAAAAAATCAGGCAAACTAGCAGCAAAGACTTCGTCTGGAATAGGCTTTTAAACAAATTGTGCATGAATCCAGGGCAGTGGAACCAGGACCACGGCCACATGAGAGAGTGTAACTCTATAACATCTCATCAACTCTTCTTTTGTATGAACATAACCTCCTCACCCCTCTTCAGTGCTGAGGGTTCCAGTCCAAGACACCGCCAGAGTCATTTCCTCCCTGCCGCTGTCATCTGTGCGCCACTTAGCTGCAAGAACGAGCGGACGTGAGCGGTGACGCAAAACTCCCTAACGATCAATCTGTGTGTGGGTTCAGATATCTGACCTGAGAGAAACGCTGCCTTGTGTTCGCGAGCCACCACCAGCAGGTCGGAGCAGGGAGACAGCGACACAACACAGTCCTGCAGCCAGGGTCCATTCTGCTCCGTGACCTCCTCTTCCACCTAATCCAACGGGGAAATCAAAGGAAATAAACAAATCATTTCCAACTCTGGGTCTGCAAACTTAAAAATGACTTGAGCGATGCTGACAAAAGAACAATTATACAAAATAGACACACCGGTGCTGTGGAGGAAGATTCCTCATCTTTGTTTTCATGATTATCCCATGCCGACTCCCAGTCAGAGGTGTCCCAGGTAAGCTCGTTCTCTGTTGGGAAGAAAACGGTTTGATCTCAGATCTCATGTGCAGTATATTATAATAGAAATCCTAGAGGAGAAAAAAAAAAAAAAAAAAAAAAAAATATATATATATATATATACACACACACACACACACACACACACACACACATATATATATATTCAGCACCAATATATTATAACATAATACATTATGCATTTATTACTATCATTACTATTATTCTTTTACATATTAACTCATGAGACTGAAATTACAGATTCACAAAACCTGGTATTTTTTCTGTCTGTTGAAATTATCACAATCGAAGTTCAAATATCCTCCAAACTTAATAACTCACAATAAAAAAAATACTTTTCAATGATATTT
Source organism: Salarias fasciatus (assembly GCF_902148845.1). Classification (NCBI taxonomy): domain Eukaryota; kingdom Metazoa; phylum Chordata; class Actinopteri; order Blenniiformes; family Blenniidae; genus Salarias; species Salarias fasciatus. The sequence goes on along the minus strand of NC_043763.1, from coordinate 20,397,927 downwards.
AATGATGATATGCACCTGTAGTTTGTAACACCAGTCACACAGACCTGATTGAGCAGTGACTCCCAATATATAATTAATAAAACCATTTAAAACATGCAGCATACTGGTATTTATTTATTATACAGCACCTAATTAGGGATTATTTACATTAAGAAAAAAAAAGTTCATTTTATCCTCCAGATGCACATACAGCTTTGGAAGTCGAGGTCTTGACATGAGATACAGAAAATGTGCATTTTATGTATGTCTTTAGTGCTACATTGTGCAAGGTTTTTAAGACAACTACAATCAATTTTCTCACACATGAAACCAAAACCTCTGACTCGTTGCAGCCCGGCTCTGTATAGAATATTAGTTTTGTGATGTCAGTGTTGTGTTGTGCCCTACTGCGTGTGGGTGCTGTCAGCAGGATCTTATCACTGAGCTGCTCTTCATCATGCAACTGTTATCTGCTAGAGTTACCTGTCTGACTCCTCTCCTCCGCCGGGTCCGGTTTCTGGCTCTGGAACAAGAAGTCCCGGACGGTCTTCAGCTCCTGGAGCCTACAGAACTCCAACAGGCTGCAGGACATCCCTCTGCAGTCCCGTGTGGACCCGACAGGACCAGGAAAGCCCACTTAGCTCCCGTGCTAAAAGGTCCAGCTGTGCTAGATCGACGCAGATTAGCAGTGTTTCTCCCTCTAACGCAGTCTGCACCGGATGACAGCGACTCTAATAGCACAGCTCGTCTTTGAAGGTTCACAAAAGTAGAATTCACAGCTGTGTGGTGTGGTTATTTCTCCATAAATGAGCAGCTCCCACCCAGAAACTGACGGCTTGATGACACATCGCTAGCATAATAACACAAATGTACTTCCGGGTCAGAGCTGCATCGTTTTTTTTTTTAGTTTATTTTTTTTTCCTGGATAAGATGCATTTTGTTTCCGCCAATATCACTATTACATTCAAAATAATTGATTTTGTAGATTTATTATAGATGATAAATTCAGCATTAATTTTGAGTTTGATTAGTGTTAAGCATTGAACAGTGGCGTATGTCTTCCACTAGAGGGGGGTAGAGGAACATTTTTCAATTACCCAAATGTTTAGATAAATTTATTTATTGAAGTTTAGGTCTATCTTCACAATTCTTGGGCACAATGGGGGTCAAATAAAGTCCCAGCATTGTATTTATTGACCGAATCAAATAGATGCCACTCATGTCCATGAAAAGACTGTTTATAAGTCTTCTGTAACCACTGCACTATTTCACTTTCCGTTTGGCTATTACACCTTTCTTTCTTTTTATAAAAGGTCTTTGCTGATCAGTGCAGTGGTTTGCACTCTCGATTCATAAATGGAACGTTCATGTGTCAGAGTCCAAGAGCGGTCTCACTTCACATTCATCACGTGTTCATGTAATACCAAACCTGCCTTTCTTAGGTAAGACTACTGAATAGGCAGCTTTTATACAAGTTAATGCATTTATGACAAAAAACAATTACTTCAGTGTTTCTCAGTCTGGATTCAACTCAAACCACAACACTGAAACTGCACTTACTGAAATGCAGAATTACATCTACGTGAGCAGTGACATGTCATCTTGAGTTTCAATTTTAAGAATTACTGGATTTCAGTGCTGCATTCACCACAGTCGACCACAACAAAGTGCTCCACAGACCTGAAAAATGGTTAGGGGATTCTGACACTGCATTAGTTTGGTTTACATCTTACTTGCAAAATAGGGACCATTTTGTGACAATAAGTAATTATGAACCTAAGTCACTTGTGGGGTTCCAAGACTCCATTCCTCTTTTATCTCAAAACTACCTGCTCCGTCTGGCTCCGATCATGCAACACTGAAACAACTATCATGACTATGATAGATGACACACAGGTCTAGAAATCAGTGTCAGAAAATGACCAAAGTACCTTATACCTGCTGAGCAAGTGCATAAATTAAATTGAATTAATGGTCTGATATGTCCATTTTTAAATGGAGGTCACTGTTTTTGGCCCAAAGAAGGAAGGTTAAAGGTCAGCAATTGTCTTGACTTCATATCATCCAAGAAATCAAAAAAGCCAGGAATCTGGCTGTAATTATGGGATCAGACCTGAAATTCAACAACCACATAAAGACAATAACAAAATCATCTTACTATATCCGAAAAATATTGCAAGAATTTAATCATTTTTGACTGAACAAGATTCAGAGAAACTTGTTGATGCATTCATTTTCAGCAGACTGAATTATTGTAACAGTGTGTTTGTAGGTCTTAGTGAAAAAAATATGTCAGACAGCTGCAGTTCCTCCAGAGTTCTCGCCAACACAAAGCGAGTGGAGCACATCACATCTGACCTCCAGTCTCTCTGCTGGCTGTGTGTTTGTCAAAGGACTGACTTCAAAATCTGACTTCCTGTCTATAAATCTGTGAATGGTCTCAGGCCTAAATAGATCACACATTTATTTATAGAAAATGAATCATTCAGACCACTTAGGTTCACAGGAAGATGTTTACTCCTCCCAGAGTTGGAAATAAACAAGGTGAAGGAGCTTTTAGTTCCTGCGCTCCTCACCTGGGAAGCAAACCCCCCGAGCACCTGAAAACTGCTGATGCTCTTTTAGTCCTGTGCTTAACCTCTATGATTAAAAAAAGAAAAAAAGAAAAAACTTCTGTATACAAGCTTTGAGAGTCAAAACATTTTTTTCTTCTCTGTGGTTTGTCAAAGGTCAAAGATACTATATTCTTCCCTGGGAACACAAACTTTCAGAGTCAACATGAGCAGCTGTTTGCAGCATTGTTGAACGCTGCTCCGTGTCCTTTCTTTTCCATCCTTTGCTGCGCTCTTTAAAAAGAAATGGGCAGCTCGCCAATGTACCTCTTGCGTCTTCATTAACAATCCCACCGAGCTCTCACATCCCACTCACGCACAAACACTACCGTGGAGTACAGTGTATGCACACATGAATGCACAAATACAAACTCACCCCTCGGGGGTGCCCAACAGTTTCCGGTCCGGAAGACCGGACACAGAAACTCAGGAAACAATTGGGTGTCAGAGAGGTCCTTGGGCTTGTCACATTTCCCCGTCCTGGGACTCTGCTCATTGAAGTGTTGTTGCATCGGCCGGTTTACGGCCAGCAGAAACAACTCTCCATCTGGTTCCTCCTCTTCCTTTGTTGACAAGGAAGCGAGCTGGCATTGCTCTGTCTCAGGATAGACGTGTAGTTGATAAACAATGAGGGATGGCATAGAATTATTCACACACTCTGGGTTAGTCACCAGTGTGAGACCTTGAGTTTTGTTTTAAGTGTTTTCAGACAAAGGCATGTTATGTCATATGATGCAATACATACGTAATCACGCCGAATATTTAATAAGCCACTACAGGGGTTAAAACGTGCAAGGATTCATGCACAGTGACTGAAGGAGGGAAAGTGAGTTTTCAAAAAAAAGTCATTATTTAACTGTATAATTTCATATATAGATATTTTACTTTCTAATATTGTTCTTCAACAACAACATCCACAAAATCCATCAATGTTTGAGTCCTGATTTGTCCTCTTTCCCCTCCAATAAATTGCTCTCTCCCTGCTCTCCATTCTCCAGTTTTAAACTCCCGGATGCTCTTGAAATCTTTTCACCCGGTTCTCCCGGGTGGGTCATGGCCCTCCACCTGTGTGGGGGGTCGGCTCTTGGGCCCTTGGGCCCTTGGGCCTTGGGCTCTCGGCTCTGCCCGCCCCGGGCGTCCGGCGCTCTGGGTGGATCGGCTCCTGCCGGTTGTGGCTCCGCGGGGCCCGGGCCCTGGGACCGCCGGGGTCCCCAGCCGGGGCTTTCCTCTGCCCCATTTCTGAACCGGAGCGTGGGCGTCTGTCTGGGGGAGTGGCTTGGATCCGGGCTCTGTGATGACCGCCGGCTGTTTGGGCTCTGAGGGCCTCTCTGGCCTGCTTCTGGCCTTCTCAGGGGTCAGAGGTCATATATCCATGACCATCACTATCACCATCATATTTGCATGATCACGCTGATCTTTAATCACTCTTCACATACTCGGTTACCTTGTCTTCTTGTGGTGGTTAGAAAAATAGTGATCTGTAGTGGACCTCTCTTGATGCACGCCCTGAGTTTACTACTAGTTACTACTAGTTACTACTAGCTATATTCTCAAAAAAAAAATATATATATATATATATATATATGTGTGTGTGTATATGTATGGTTCTGTCAGTTTTTGTGTTGGCTGTTGGCTCTGTTTTGGTGTTGTCTAGATTGGGGTTTGGGATTGCTCTTGGTTGCGTGTGGTGTGTCAACAACACTGTTTTGCATTGTGAATTTGTACATAGGTTGTGCCCCCCCCCCCCCCCCCCCCCCCCCCCCCCCCCCGTTCTCCCTCTCTTTATCTCTCTCTCTTTCTGTCTCTCGCTCTCTGAGCGTTTCCGTCCCGGTCCTGTCCGGTAGCCATGCCAGATGCCAGCTTTAAATAAAGGCAGCAGCAGGAGGAGATTCAGTCTCGTCCTGCTGCTAACATTAAAATCTGTTCGGATAGTAAAAGGCTACAATAATACAATATTGCACGCCCCAGCTGCCGAACAGGACAAGGGGAAAAAGTAAAAAAAAAAAAAAAAAAAAAAAAAAAAATCTTTTCATCCATGACTCCAAGCCCCACTACTTGCTGCTTGACCTCCTTCCTACAGGTCTGGTCAAATCCTGCCCCCACCCCCCTCATTTCCGCTATGATCCACTCCTTCACTGGAATTGTTGTGACACTCTTCAAAACTTCAGCCATTACCTCAGTACTGAAAAAAAAATTGGTTCAGATCCCAACAACTACAATAACAACCGCCCCGTTTCCACATGACCTTTCATTTCCAGTGTCCTGGAAAAAAACAGTTGCCCATCAACTGCACTCCCATTTACCTTTAAATAGCCCCTAAGCTAAGCTCCAGTCTGGTCACAGGCCCTGCTAAACTAGAAAAACTGCTCTCCTCAAAATCATTAACGACACCCTCGTGGTAACTGATCCTAGTGTGATCGTCACTCTTGTCCTTTTCAGTCTGAATTCAGCCTTTAACACAATTTATCACAACATCGTTCAGTATAATATCTTCCGCTGGCATCTCTCACACCCCTGTTAGACTGTCTCCCCTCGCAGTCTGTACTCAGTTCTTCCAACCCAAGACCTTCAGATCCCACCCCTCTCCATTAGTTCTGGGGTGCCCCAGGGCTCTGTCCTTGGGCCCCTTTTCTTCATCTCCTGCATTATCTTCTTCAAATTCCATAGCTATTGCCTCTGTTTCACATATGACAAACAGCTCTATCGATTTTTAAAATCAACATCCTCATCTATTGCCTCTCAGAAATAAAATCCAGATAATAGGTAATCCAATACAAACTTCCTAAAACCAAACAGTGAAAACACTGATTTTATCCTAATTGGATCCAAATCTGCACTACCCAAAGTTCAGTTTTTCTTTCCACAGTTTCTCCCTCTCCACAGGATGAGAGTGCTATCCTCAATAGTTCATTATCCTCTCATTCATGCTCCACCCCTCCCATTCCCTGCACATTGCATCGATTCCTGTCCACAGCCTTGTCACCTCCTGCATACACTACTGTAACGTTCTCGTCTCACATGTCTCATTCCACTCCAATTCTACAGCAGCTCCTGGTTAAATACAGGGTAGAGTTCAAATTTCTTCTTCATACAGCCAAAGAAGCAACCTCACCCCTCCTTATCTGTCAGACCTCCTCCACATTGCATACTCTGTGATTACATCATTCATTTTTTAATTCCCTGTGTAAATGTTTATGTCCTGTTTTATTGTTTTTATCCTTGTGTTAGTCGTAAAGAGTCCTTCAGGGTTTTGAAAGGTGCCGCTGAGAAAAGGCCTTTCTCTATGCCTGCATGTGGTTCTGTCTACCATCCATCTACCTGGGTTCAAGAGGGTATAGAAAATTAACGGAGCACATGTGCAGTGAAAACTTACTGACCTCCCAATGCTTTTTCATAATCTGTAAGCTTCTGTAGATTCTGCCTTGGAAAGCTTGCAGGCTAGACTCCAACAACAAATCATTGTAATGTCTTCACAGGCACACTCTACGTCCAACAAACACTAACTTTGGGGGAAGCAGAGCAGCGTGAATGCCGGAGGCCCCCCTTGCATAAGTCTTGAGCTTCTTCAAATGAATAGCTCACAGACACGCATCTACTGTATGTAGGTTAAAAAAACGCTGCAGGGATGGGGGAAGGCGATATTTAGCATTGTGACCTATACCTCTCAACGACAGGGAGACTGATGTGGTTAGGATGTCAAAACCCAAAAATGTGGGGAAAATGTCACAACATTTTTGTGGACTCTCAAGCAAAATTACAAAATGGTATGTTAGCTTTGGCTCATGGACGTCGGCCATGTCATCCCCATTCAACACGTCTGTGTAACATTTCAGTGGTTCATCCCACCAAGGGTAAACCATCCGCTGGGCTCCTCACTTCCTGTGGTAACAAATCCCTTTAGCATTCATGCATGGAAACATTGGTTCATTCTAATTTTTCCATATAACGTTTAAGTGATTGAACATTGTCATATGTTCAGGACAGCATACCATGGGAGAAATTCAAGATCTAGAAGAGAACCGAATGAATTATAGGAACCTATGTTACTGTGTGTCTTTGTATTCATTCATTCATTTGATATGTTTTGTCATGATCTTGTGAGCAGCTGCTGGGCTTCGCGATGGAAGTTTACTGATTCTCCACAAACTAGAGTCAAGTCTTGAGTACAACTGTAACTGACTGTGGAGCAGAAAATGGCACCTTCAGAAGTCAATGAACGCACTCGGCTAAAGCATTAAATGCAAAATGTTTTCACATGATTTCCACTGGGATTGCATTCAACAGTCGGTCTCTGACTGGACGCACTGAAAGAAAGGATGTTTTCTCTGAGGAGTAAATGTCTCCTGATCTGTGACCCTGATCTAATTTCATTCCAAAAATTCCCCCGACCAAACCGAATCATCACTGCTGACGTTGTGGGGAAATGTGTGGACTCTAAGAACTGTGAAACCGGCAACACGAGACCCTCTGATCCTTCTCTACCTGTGGCTATTGCAGAACAGGCACGGGGGCACAAACAAACAAGAAACAAATATATGTACTGTTGCTCACTGTGGGATCACAAACAAGCCATATTCGCTGTGAATCAGCTCTTTGAGTCGCCTCACAGAGAGCAACTGAGAGAAAATTCCTATGCAATCTGTCCCCAGGCGTCTTTGTATCGCAGTGTTTTGATGATCAGAAGGATATTCAAATGTGTAAAGTCTTTTGATAGTGAAACCGAGCCCTGCACGCCTCCTCACCCACATGTCTACTGTGACTTTTGGACAATGCCGCTAATACATGTGTAATAAAAGCATGCAATAAAAATATTGACATAGTTGGCACGCACTGATTGATTTGTTTAAGTTCACAGATATGATAGGATTTGTTGTTAGCAACAAAGTCATTTTAACATATAAAAGTGAATTTGATACTAGCAGCTTGAAGGAAGACGGCAGTCTAACAAGGGTAAAGAATTGCTCAAAGTGATACGATCAAGCACAGATTTTGTAATTTCATGAGTGAATGCATTTTCTGCAGACCAAATTCCATATTTAAAGTCCTCAACAAGAAAGAAACATAAACAATAAAGGTACAATATTTGCCACACTGGTCTTTTGAGGCAATGAATGAATGAATGAATGAATGAATGAATGAATGTCTTTATTTCGAGCCAGACAAAACAAAAAAAAAAAAAGAAAGAAAGAAAAAGAACAAAAGGAAAAAACAAACTTCAACTTCGAGGAAACTAAAAACAGCAACAACGAAAGAAAGAAAAAACGATGAATGAATCAGCTCCAGCTCGAAAGGGAGCGGGCAGAGGACGAGCTTATTTAAACCCACCCCTTTTATTTCCTTCAAGACATATAACTGCTGCAATATGTATGACACACATTTCGGCAAATATTCTCCAATACATAAAAATAGTTGTAGAAAACAACATCGCCATCACCCCTGATTTCTATACAATTTTAAGATAGGAAGATTTTTTTTTAATACATTATGCAATGTATTAAAAATTTAAATATTAAATATAACTTTTTTTAAAAAACATAATGCAACGTCATTATTCAATGACATTGCATAAAACGTGAAGGGAATCAAAGATAGAAAACTTTATGACTTTCGGACAAGCAGTTATCCTGGATTGACATGAACAATCATTCACTTGAGTTTTGCATTTCAATTGACTCAAAGTTCATTGGTTACACAATCTTTGCGCCATCTTGGTCTCCTCCAACTTGAATAAGCATTGAGCTTCTTAGCTGCTGGAGGATTTTTCTTTAGCATTCGAAGATATTTCATTTAATGATTGTTTAAGCTTTCTGTCTGACTGATGAGGACTTTTCTCTGAAATCAACTGCCTGCTTTAATGAAAATGTAACTCATATGTGAATGATTAAGCAGTGCAAAGCTTCATCGGAGGTGCTTGACCCCTTTGCCAGGTCATCTGATGCACTGTTATCATGAAAATGATAAACCAAAGAATGGATCTGGGATGATAATACATGCTTTGTGTTGATCTGCTCTTTTTAAGAAAGGAGACATTTGAATTCACTGTGACTGTATTGGAATTACTGTTGGCGGGTCGAACGTTTAATCACATTTGCCTCTATGTCTGTTTCCTTGCTTTGATGAAAGCACAAAATGGACTGAAAACAAGAAGTCCAGTTCAGGATCCATAAACAACAGTTTTAGTGTCCTTTTAATTCATCTGTACTGTTTGGATGGACTGTTTGCTGAGACAGGAGCTCGAAGACGTTCAGAACGGCTGATTTCTGTCGCGTCTGGAATCCCACAGTAACAGGAGACGTCCTGGTTTCCACCCGGCTCAGCACATTTCGCACTGAGCCCACACTTTGGTCTGGTCCAGTGACCATCATCAGCAATCATCATGAGTTAACATTTAAATAAGGGTGAAAGTTCTCCGACGCCGCCCGTACCCGAGAAACACTGACGGGAGAAATGCTTCCATCGCAGATTCCACAATACCCCTAACATCATGGCATCGCTGACGTGAAAAAATGCAGCGTCAGTTCAATTACACAGTTTCACTGATCTACGAAAGTTTCTTGTTGACAGAAATGTGAAGAGAATACTTTCCTCCACCAGTGAGGTTTTTGGTTTTTCTTTTTGATGCTGTTGAAATCCTTCAAGCGGTGAAGCTCATTCTTAGTTTAACATTAACTGACTTATGTAGAGAACTTGGAACTGATAGTTCCTATTTAACAGTCTGCAGCAGGTACATGACAATAACACTTCGGCTTTGTTGTTGCTGTCAATTTGTCATCCCTTATCAACAAACAGAACTTGAAATAAAGAGCTTTAACAGGAGCTTATTATGCACATGAGATGTCCAGTAAACACTGCAACTGTTGCTCTGAAGCTAAAGTCTTACTGGAGGCAATTTTATTTCCCTGAAGTGGTGAAAGTGAGAGAAAAGAAAAGAACTTCTTTGTGTGCACAGCATTGATTAATGTTCACCATCGCTAAACACACGTTCTTATTTGAAAGTGCCCAGATTGATTTGATGTTTTTAGCTGGAGGGGACCATTCCCGTCTCCCAGTTCCTCATGAACACAACATCGTATCTTTAAGCATTTTGGAAAACAGTAACACTGTTGTTCCACCGGATTCACTCTGTTCATCAATATTCTGAAAAGTGGTGATCAGCGAGATATGTTTAACTGTTAGAAGCTTTGATCCAGGGACTGTATTTATCTGTAATATTTATACTTCCTGAGCCTCATTATTCATAAAAGAAAACTGGCTCTATTATACTTGTTTGAAGTTTGCATCTTCTCCCAACAAACGGAAAAACCTTCTGCTTTCCCAACGTCCTTCCAGAATACAACGACAGGCTTGTTGGGTCAGGTTGATTCTAAGCTGGGAATAAATGTGAGTCTGTCTGCTCAAGCTTCCCTCGACAATAATTTAAGCGAGTGAATAGAAGATGGACTAAAGATCAGGCTGCTTGGTGCTGCTCCTGATATTTTGGGAAAACCAAACTGAATGTTTTTGTTTTTAACGTGACAGTGCAAAATAAATAAAGAAATGAGTCTATCAATCAGTTAGCATGTTCATCGAGACAAATCAGCGTTTTATCGATGCAATGACTGCAGAGTCTGTGCAGTTTTACTGATTGTACAGATCTGACTCCAAAATTCTTTGCAAATACTGCCCACATGATCAGGAGGACGCCTTGTCAGCTGAGCAACTAAATAACTTGCTGATAAGCACCATTGAGATGGTTACTTTTCTGTTTACTTTTCACAAACTGCGCATTCTACAGAAACTGCTTTACTAAAAGTCTCTAGTGACATTTTGATGGCAGCCGACTCCGGACAGAACACAGTCCGGGTTCTATTGGATCTCTCCTCTGCCTTCGATACTGTAGAGCACACTGTCATGACAAACAGACTAAAAGACGTGTTTGGAATTAGTGGGCTTGTGTTGAAACGGTTCACTTCCTAACTCTGACAGAACTTTGACGATAAGGCTTTCCAGGCAGTGGCACCAAAACTTTGAAATTCCCTCAGACCGTCTCTATGCAGCACAGACTATTGACTCTTTTGAAAAACAGCTGAAGACATTTTTATACAGGAAGGCTTTTAGCTTATCACTTTAACTCACTTCTTACATTTCAGGGCAGTGTCTACATCCAATAAAATCTCCCATTTTCTGATGATAGCGCCGCTGCCATGCATTTTTCTTTTTCCAGTTGACCTTGAACTCTCCTTCAACCTTCGCTTCGGACAAACTGTAGTTCAGTTTTCTTCACTTTTTCCAGAAGGTTGCTGAGATAGTAGTATTGAACGTGATACATTTATGTTTCATTTTATTTTTCATGGCCTGGACCTTATAAATCAGACCATTCAACACAGATGGACACACTCCACTGTCTGCACTGACTAAAGACTTATTTCAAATTATTCAGTAATGTACACTTGATCACATACATACTAACCCTTTCCTTTTGTGAGACTGCTTGAGTTTAATTAAAAAACCAAATAATTTTAGAGTTCACTAAAAAACTGAATGAATACAGAGGTGATTTTTTCCGAGACAGCAACACAGAAATCTGTATACTGTGTGGTCAGCTGATCTGATGAGAAAGTTAAAAAAATAAAGTGTTGTTGTGTAAACAACTACAGGCTGTGACCAAAAGTAATGAAATTTGTGTTAAGTACATTATTCCTTTTTTTTTTTGTAACAATTTGTCCTGATGTGAAATCTTATAACATGATTATTTCAATAATAAATGGTGCCACCTTCGTCAGATGAGCAGCAGTATCTGTTTTTCCTTTCTCAATGCAAAAATATCAGTATGAGGTTCTGCAGCGTGAGGGAATCCCCCACCTCCACAGTTTGACACCAAACTCTCCTCTCAGTATTGACAGTACTTGTTCCCACAGAGTGGAACGCTGCTTCCGGAATTTGGGAGTAAAGCAGACAAAACAACCTGGTAATAGTCCTGACCTTAACCCCCGTGAACACGTGGGATCAGCACACATTGGCGTGATAATCGGAAACACGGTGCTGGTTGAAGAATGAGATCACGCAGCAGTGTTTGAGCAGGCAGGAGACCAAAAGGAAAAAAAAAAAAAGTTGAATCACCAACATCTTACAACATCAAACAAGAGCAAAGAAAAGCTGGTTAGTTTTGGCACAGAACATGTGGAAATTTTTTCAGGGGTGCAGATGACATACTTACTGCTTCTGCTCATCGCACAAATGCATGTTTCTTACAAATGTGGCAAATTAACAGGCTCATCTACCAAAACTCAAAACGCCACACTTTTTGTGCATGGTTTATATGAAGGCAAAAAAAGTGACTTAAACCCAAGTGTATTCAGAAGATGAGGATACAAATTATGTTGAGTCACATGTCAGTCAGTTCACAACAGTTTCAAGTGAAGAGATATTTTGGAGACCAGTTTACTGGTCTGAAAATGCTGCTTTTGGAAAACAGCTCAAAAGCTGGAACTCTTCAGAAATGCTCAGGCTCTGTACCGAGCAGACGGCAGAAGTGCTGCTACTCGAATGTGCATCACTGATGTTGCAAATACTTTTTTCCTCATGTGTGAGTAGATGGACGATAACATTTTCCTCCAGTGTCACGACTCCACGATCAGGTTCTACTGAGACTCTGTAGTTTTACAGCCGAGTCATCTGCAATGACAATCCAACTTCGATGTCTGTCCATACGAATGTCTTTATGCTCGTCATCATCAATATTTACAGCATATCGTTCCCTTCACGCTTGTGTGGTTTCATTACAAAAACAAACAGCACCAACCCATGGCCATGCATGCCAACTATATTGTGTTAAAATGGTTGAAAATTTGTACAGTTAAATGATCACAAAATGTCACCTTCTTCTTATTTAATGTTTATTTTACATGAAATATACAGTTTTGTTTGAAATTTCGATACAAAATTTTTTACAAACAATAATTTATTCATAAAAAAAACTAAAACTATACAATCAACTAAACTGGAGTTTTTACACAATGGAGCAACAATATAAGAGGAAAACAATGGTCCGAACCTGTCCAACCGGTTTCCGTGGTTAAAAATCCCGAGACATGCTTGAAATTCTGTCTGACACAAGTGCATAACAACGTTGCATTGACATCCAGGAAAAACCTGTGAAAATGGGACAGCTGTTCACATAAACAGCAGTGACAAACACCGCGGAGGAGGAAAACGATGGTCAATGATTACACCTTTACAGTGAGTCACAGCAAAGTACATTCAATTGGATGTTACATTGCACTACAAGTCCTTTGAGTTGCAGTGGATTTTAGGCCGTTCACGTGGCAGCAGTCATTTGTAAGGCAGAACAATGGAGCAGAATGTGCGTTTGGTTTTTGTCACATAAGAAAAAAAAAAAAGCCTTGCAACTATTGTACTTCACGGCATTTAGCAAGAATGAGACGGCAAGTTTTATGATTTCCATTCAAAGTAACACTGTTTCAAGTTTTTGTGTGCAAGTGTGCAAAAGGCAGAGGGGTTTGCAGCATACTCCAGGACCCTCTCAAAAACTGAAAAGCATTGCACCTTGGGAGGCTGTAGTCGTGCGTTGGTGTGAAACAAAACACAGCAACCCAGAAACCAATACTGCTGACTCCGAGTCGTGACTACGACGTACGTCAGAGTATCGATTGGCAACAATTTCACCTTCAATGCTTGTCGTAAGTGGTACAGTCAGTCACGCTGGCGTAAGCCCACCCACCCCTAACTCTAAGGCAAACATGGGTAGCAAGGCCGTGTCCTCAGCAGGGCAGTGTGTGGCTACTGATGGGCGTCCAGCCAATATTTACACAGCAAATACTATCAAGTGAGAGGGTGCTAAAGACACAGAAGGTAAGACTGGCGCTGCTGTGAACGGTGGCTTTCTTAGTAAAGCACCAAAATGCACCGACGCGTTCGACAACTGGTGTGCCGGGCAGAGTCAAATCAACCGAGACAAAATGTGTTTGAAATGCTTGATGTAGTCTGAGAGCTGTCGGCATGTCACAGTACTGACAGAGACCGCTGAAAGGCACAGTCGTGTACAGATTAACGTGAAAGTCTGGCTGCATCGAGCCCTTACTTATGTTTACCGTCTGTTGGTTCGAGGACGTTGGATATGCATCACTAATCTCTCCTGCAGTCACAGTTCTGGTAAGAGTCAAAACAAAGCCAATCTCGCACAGGAGTTTTCAAGGACTTCACAGGATGAAACAACTGAAATACCAAAAGAAAAAAAGTCATTGGCCCTTAACCCTGTTCATTTCTTTAAGGTAAGAGATTGGCTCAGGTTTTAAAAGGACAATCCGCACGGGAACAAACTCCGGTTTGGTCCTCAATTGATGGCATTGTGTGCATTGGGAAACACATAAGCCCATGTAGCTTGGATTACAGCTACGATGTCCTTCATTTAAATAAATATAAAATCACCAATATGGTGAAAAAAAAGAAGAGATAAAACTCAATGAAATCCAACAAGATTCCATATAGAAATTCTTATAAACAGAAACAAAAATCACTTACAGTGAATCGATCTTTTCCTCCATTTTACAATATGTTTTCAAACTGTATAAAAAATACATAAATAGAGCAGATGTTAAATACTCATATATTGCTTTTGCAGTACGGTCGGTGAGAGTTCACAGGAAACTCGACTCCTTAAGTCAGTCAAAGCACTGGAGATTTTGAACAGAAAATAAATTTTGAAATTTGATCTAGGCTTTGCAGTCTTATTTGTCAGACCCTCAAAGTGCAATGGGATAATCATGATATCCTTCCACATGGTTCACATTAGGTATACTTCCATGCCAGGAAAGTCAGCAGCTGAGGATCTGGTTGATGCGCCGACTTCACATTAAACAACACAACGCTCAGGATTCTGTGTTGTCTTCCTTGGCATACTCCTCCACAAGTTTCTCATAGGAGTGGCTGTGTTCTGAATCGTCACTAGTGAAAACGGACCCTTCGGATTCTGAACCCTGCTCCTCCTTGGAGTTTGTTTCAATATTTTCATCACACGTGGTGATCGACAACTTCGCCTTGGAATCGTCGTCGTCGTCGTCATCATCATCATCGCCTTCATCGAGATCTTCCAAGTTATTGCCCAGAAAGTTTTCCTCATCGATGAAAGTAATGTTGGCGTTTGGGAATGTCAGAGAATGGTACTCCTTTGAGTCCCACGGCCTCCGGCCACCTGTTCCGCAGTCCCCGACTCCTTGGCTCTCAAGGTCGATGTCTTTATCAAGTTGGTTCTCAAACATTGGTTCCTGGCCAAGGTCCAGGTCGCCCTCGACTTGGTCATCCGTTAGCAGTAAACCGTTGTCTGTGCCCAGGAGGTAGTTCTTGGACTTTGAAAAGGCAACAGTGACGCGATCACTGAAACTATAGCGTCTCTTTTGGCGTGGTGAGCGGTCCAAGCTGAGGATGGTGTGGCCGTTAAACACAGTAGTGTCACTGCAACTCTTTGACCGATTGATGTCTTTGGATTTATTGGCAGCTTTTCCAACACTTCCATTGGCTCTATTAAGTTTCTTTGAGCCGATCTGCTTTATTAAGTCATTGTAGCCTTCCTGCTTCTTGGACAAGAAGCTGAAAATGTTGACGTCATTGGGAGTGGGTGGCAAACGAAGGGAAGCTTTGTTAGACTCTTTGTAGTGGCGGAGCTCGTCCAGGGAGAGCTTCCGTAGCTTTCGGCGTTTCTTCAGTGCTTTGTGGGCTTCAATCACCATTCGCACTTTCCAGTTGAAGAACAAAGAAAGCCAAGCCAGCCCCAAGTAAATCCACACTTCCACAAAGTAACGATACAGAGTTGGATACTCTTTATTTGGCTCCACACCTACAAAGACAAATGATACCGTAAGTAATTTGATACAAATAAGGTAGAAATCAAGTAGGAAATTTTATTTCTGGCTTAAAAACAAGTTATTAAGTGTGAAGAAATAGAAATGAAGCTCACCTGCCACCAAGTCCCCAAAACCAATCGTAGTCAACGTGACAAAGGAGAAGTATAAGCCTTCTATGTACGACCAACCCTCCTGGGACATGAACACAAAGGGTGGAAGGACTAAATGGACCAGCACACCCCAGAGGAGAAATATCGCTGTGCAGGTGAACTGAGCTTTTCGCTAGAAAGAAAGAAAAAAAAAATCCATTAGTTGACTTGAACAATAGATGCAGGTGACTTTCTCAGAAACTGGGGACAAGGGAGAATATCAGCTTACCAGTGAAAATCCTTTTTTGGTTAAATACTGGCCCAGGTGCTTGGCTCTGCCACCAAAGAACTTGCCCAGCTCGCTGATCCAGGTAAGACATAAAGGCACCCCAAACAGCCCATAGAAAATGCAGAATACACGGCCAGGTGATGTTTTGGGGGCAATGTTCCCATAGCCTGTTGAGATAAAAACGTAACACACCATGACGCGTCAAAAAACCAAAGCCCTTTGAACTCATGGTGGAGGTTTTATTGCATGCATTGTGCTGATTCAAAAGCACCTACCAATAGTAGTGATAACTGTAGCAGCAAAGATAACAGCATTGGGCCAGTTCCAGTTGTTAAATGTCTTGTTGCCAGTTATAGTGACTCCCTGGCCTGCAGCATCCGACACCACCTGAGGAAGAAGAAAATCATCAAAACTGCATCTTAAAAGTCTCGAATTAGCAATCTTAAGAGTTCTGTGAGCGCCATCATTTAGAAAAGAACGAGAAAGCAGTACCCAGAACAAACGTCGGAGAGGTTTCACAAGTGCAAGCTCCACTTTTTCCCACCACATCCTTCCTGCGATACCTTGATGGTATCTCCAGAAGTACTGATGAGCTGAAATGATGTTCGGCACCCTTGAGATATGATTCTAACCTGAGGGCCTTACGGTTGAAGCTACTGCTTACTTTAGTAAAAGAAACAGGAAGACTATGTCCCCAAACAACTATTTCATCATCAAATTATTATGTAACACGGATTCTTTTTCTTTTTGCAGGATTAAAAGTTACATTAGAAAAAAAGAAACAATCTGATTAATGAAGGTGGAGAAAAACCAACAAATATCTAGTCTGTAGTAGTCAAAGAAAAAATTAAATTCCCTTCCTTGGGAATTCCCAAATCCTCAACCATGTGTCTTGGGACAATACGCAAGCCCACACACTCTTACTTCCCAGCAGGCTGTGACATGGAGGAAAAGTGCAGGCGTTCACAAAATTCACATAAGCCCAAAAGTACTGGAAGATGCTTGGTTCTTTAATAATAATAGGTCTATGACAGTTGTGCCCTGTAATTACCAGAGCAAAGGATAGCCAATCCTTTGTCTTCTAAACTAACAGTTTCTCAATTGGACTGCTGGGTTTCAAGAAGACATCAGTGAAGACCGACTTTGTGTTCAATCTATGCCTAGAAATTAAAGAGGGAGAAACCTCACTTGTTTACCGTTTGCTTGCGCAGTATTGCCAGCCGCCTTGACGTCCCTGAGCATCGGTAATGACTGGTTACAACAACAGTATAAGCAAGGGGTGAACTACTTATTAACCAGGTTGATGGAAAATATTATTTTCAGTATCCTGATTAAAGAAACTTTTGACTTCATGCAGCTGCCTGTACGTGATGACCAGCTGGAGCACATAAAACAGGGGTGCCAACGTGTGCCCCGCGGGAAGGTATTGCAGTGTAAATTACTGTGCTGTTTTTTTTGTGAGAATAGTCAAAATATCACAACACTGAGACCTGAGGTAAGACCTCCAGCAGCTGCAACAAAAGAAAAAGCACGGAAATGGGACCAGCCAATTGGAATTGTACTTCTTGTTCTTTAAAGGTTTCAACTTATTCAGGTGATGTTAGAAAGTATTTACCCAAATTACAGAGAACCGAGTTATAGTTTATAATCAATGCTGTGACTCAATCTTTTCTCTTTTCTTCGCAATAATGATTGTTGCAAAAAAAATTTCTACTGAAGTTGTACATAAAATAAAATTATAATAACTGCGGCTGTAAACCTCAAGAGCCTCAAAAACTGTTTGGTCAAACAGTGATCCACCTGAAAACTGAAAATGTTCAGCTTTATTTATCGTTAAACACCGTAGATGGAATGTCTAAACTGTATGTGCGTGAAGCATTGATTGACCTTAAGATGTTCGTCCTTTCGTACCAACAGTCAAAACACTACTTCTAACTGGGTGAGACGCCACAGCAGGCTGGCTCAAACTTCCTTCGGTAACTAATGGAAAGTGATATGGTGTTTATAGTAACGCAGCTGCACTACATTCACATAATCAAAGCACATATTTCGTACTTAAAACTACAAAACAATGACTGATTTGTGGATTCCTCTGATGTGACCAGTATGAAGGTTTTTTTCCGACCAGTTTGAGGTGTTTGAGGTCTGTTTACTCTGTAAAAAAAACAGATGTTTTATGTTGGTGCGTCATGTCTGTGGTCTGCACGTGTTCGTCTCTTCGTCTTGTTTCGACCCAAATAAGGTTGATTTGAACATGTTTGCAGTCCTTCTGGCTGATAAAAATGTGAAATATGACACATGTAAAACTGCTGATTCAAAAGGAATGCAATGAGGGCACGGTAAATCAAGAGAGTGAGAACCATGGCCTCAGGCGTATGTCAGTCAAACACATGATGTGACCTATATAAAGAAGGCAGAAGGTTGCAACAAGTTAATGTATATCTTTCATGTCTTGCTTCTACGCTGACCGTGAAGAGACCACAGAGAAGATGGTGTCTTGAGAAGTGATCAAACAGGCTCAGCAATGCCAAACATTCTCAAGAGGTCAATAGGTCAGCTGCTGGTCAACTTATGGCGACCTCAGGTCACAAACCATGATGAGAACAAGGAAGAAAACGGCACACACTGGGGAAGGACGACAGACTTTGAACCAGAACTAACTCAGGAAGAAGCAGTTAAAAGTGTAAAGCTACCAACATGGATATACTCCAAACCTGGGCATAATACAGAAGGTCGGTCACTTCTGACCCTGGTTATTCCAGACCGGTCCACAAAATAAGCAAGTATGAAGGAAAAAGAAAACAATGAGAGGGATTGCAAACAGCACCACTGATTTTCATAGGCATCATTTTTTTTCCGCTTTGCCCCTCATTTTGTTCAAGAACCAAAAAAACTATTACCCCTGAAAAAAAAAAAAAGATTGCGCAATGTTGCATTTTTAAGAAGACGTGGACATCTGAGTATAACTCAAATCTAAAGCAAAGCAAGTTTCCTAGTGTGTGAAAAATGGATCAGACTGCAGTTTATCAAAACCATGTAAAATCCAGATTTTTTTTTCCCATAAAAGACTGAAAGCGGTCGTGAACTTTGAAAATTAAATGCACAACCTTGACCTGCTTTGGGAAGAGTTGGTAAATCCTTGCACGAGATTAAAAAAAAAAACTTGTTCTCCTTATCTAACAGTTAGTTCTGGCAAACAATCCAAAAAATGAAGGAAAGCCAAACAATGTCGTGCATGGAGAGTAAAATAGTGAGGAAATCTATAAGACATCTGTTTAACATAAATACAAAAGACGCTCTCAGGACACTGGTACGCTGCATTAATGGCACTCATGGAGACACTTTTCATTGACCGTCCATTCACAACTAAACCTTTTGAAACCGTGCAAATACAAATCAGTCAGAGACAGCAGATTAATATTATATTTTAAAACACATGTTGAGGTCCAAAACGTCCTCAGACCATGATCCACAGATTATATCCAACTAGGGAAACCATAGTCAAGTGTGTTCTTGGTTCAGCATTAAGCAGTCTCTTCACATCTGTCCCAATAACACAGATACTGGTCTTTGCCCCACTTCAACTTCAGAGGCTTCCTTCAGTTTTGTGGAAATGAAAATATTGAAAAAACCCAGCAGGCGGCAGGTTCAGTTGTGTCTGCTGCTGCGACACTCTGATAGTTGGAGGAACAGTAAAAAAACAGTCGCAATCTAACTGTTATCAGAAAAACTGGCAGCTGAGAACAGCAAGTCGGCCCCCCTCTTGTATATTTCCACCTCCAGCTCGAAGAAGGAGCAGCTGCTCGTGGAGAAGGAGCAACTGAGTAACAAACAGTGAAGAGCTGGATCGTCCAAGTTATTATGAATTGATTTCTAATATATAGCTGGGCATGGATGATGATAAAAAAAAGAAACCTAATCAAAAATCGAGAGGGATGAAATAGTCAAAATGTCAAAATAATGAAAATGTGTAAATGAGAAATGAGAAATGATGAAGGGCAACTAAATTGGATGTGGTTTGTTACAAGAGTAGTAATTCGATTACTTTCTTGAAATTTTTTTTTCTAGACATTTTACTTCTATCTTGCACACCTTAACTTTGCTCTCAACATTATGAAACATCTGTGTTATTTGCTGCTGACACCCAAACTTTCTCTTGCAAGTTATAATGGAGAAACTTATGTTGATTAAGACAAACTTCAGCCCGTTTCTGGATTTGATCAATACATAAAAGGATCTAGCCATTAAACTGCAAGCTTTAAAGTGAAAGGACTTTTACATCTGTTAGCAGATTTGGTGGCTTTAAACTGGGCTGTTAACATTGCCGACTTTACTCTTCTTTATTCTCTTTTTTCTTTGTACGTCGATTACCACTGAAATAAATTAGACTCGGATGAGACCTAGCTTGGCGCAGGTTTATAACGTTCAGTAGTTGCAAGTATAAACAAATGTTCACTTTGTACGGCTTGTGCGGTACTGTGCATGCAGTCGTCTTGGTAAGCTATTAAATCTAATTAATATCTCTAATGGCTGACGCTGAAATGCACGGTTACCGAGCATGACTTCAAAAACAAGGAAGTAAGAGCATGACCAAAGGAGTGACCGTCTCCACTGCGCCCCAGGCGCCCAAAAACAGTGTGCTTCTTCATCCTGGCCACGAGCAACGCTCTGCCCGAAGCATGTGACAGCAGTGTGCTGAGGAGGCTTTGCAAACGTGATCTTCAAGTCATGTGTGGCAGCGACGGCTGCAGGCACACGAAACAGTCCACCAACTTCGGGTCGCGCCACCGAAGCGAAGCCAAGGACACCAGTCTTCACGGTGCGCAGCACAAGTCTGAAAGTCAAGCTAGAAGTTTAATTTGAACATTTTTGCAACTCCTCTCATCAGCAATTATTCAGATTGATGAGTTTTAGTAATTTAACACCAGCCTCTCCGCCTTGCTGGCTATTAATGCAAAACCTGAATGAGAGGAAAAACATCTCTAACAAACAGAAGTCAATTTGTTAAAAACATGCATTTACAGCCTCACAAAGCCTGAACTTGAAAAGTGTTTATCACTGCCTCCCATCTTTGAGAACTGTGAAGCTGAAAATTTAGAAAAGCACAGTAGCTCTCTGTTACGATATACAATCTAGAACGCTGAGAAAATGAACGATTCTGCAGAGCTAAGAACGGTGAAACAACACAGGTATCTACTGCTGAGCCTAACACGCTCTCCTCCTGTTCCTCTCCACAGTAATTCACACACCAAGCAGGACACTCACTGCGTTGTTTCATTATTTGCAGAAGAGATAATGTTCAAACCAACCCCCCCCCATTGACGTTTTACGACAGCTTTTCAAGAGCCAACATCGATGGGCCATAAAACCAATCTGCAAACTGTGACCACTTCAAGGGCCCTACAGTTAATAGTGAACTCCTTGTTAATAAAACAGAGAAGACGGACTTTTACAAGTGTGTCGCCCCCTCTTGTTAGCCGGCTTATATACCGTATTTCTTTTAATTGTTTACAAGCTGAGCAAAGTTTCCGTAATGGAAATCTAATAGAATCTGCGCTGCAAGCACAAACAGGGGAGATAAAGGCAACTCGAGAGTGTTTTAATGGACTGGCTCTAACGGCTTTGCAGCAGGTGTTGTGGAGAGGGGAAAAAAAAAAAAAAAAAAAAAGAATTCCAAGTTGATCCTAACTGGGCAACACAGCGGAGAGTGTTGGAAAGGGTTAAGACGTCCAACAGGCAACTGAATATGATCCTTGGGAACAGCTTTAAAACCCCACAGATGGCGTTATGTTGTCTTTGTCCCCAAGAGAGAACATATGAGCACCTGGGAGTTTCAATTTCAGTAGAGTGGCCTCAAAGAGTCCAAATTAAAGAAACACACACACACTCCTCTCTGAGTTGCTTCACTGTTGCAACTTGCCAGAGGGTAAAATTTCCAAAACATCATAACTGTAGTATTTCTAGACAACATTTACAATCACGTTCTGGCCGTTGCTGGGATTCGGCTGCTGCAATATGTACCACGGATGAGGTGGGGGTGGGTGGATGTCCATGGGCATATCCCTTTTCGTCCCCCCAAACACAAAAGGGAGAAGCAGAAGGAAGCAGAAGGGGGTGGGGGTCGGGGGATAATAAATCTCCCTAATACTGGGCCCAAAAAGGGGGCACAGGTCCAGACATGTTCCTGGTCATGCTTGCAAGTGGAAAATGTAAAAGAAAAACAAAAACTAAGTTGCAGTAATGCCTAATGTGTTGTCCTGCAGCAGATTCCCACCGAGTGTTTCCCCGCATTTCTAATTCTCCAAATGCATCTTGATCACATCTTGTTGTCCTGCACTATCAAGTGGATTTCATTTTTTTTTTATTTTTATCAAGACTATACAAAAACACCACTATGTCAAAGAGCAAACACCTGTAAACCGGGGAGTGTTGGCGCAAAAACCCAGAGAGGTCAGTGGCACCGGTCTTTATTACGGGTTAAGGAGTTGCCACTGTGACAAAAAAAAAAAAAAAAAAAAAGCCCGTGGAACACGGTGTACTGCGCAGTGCAAGTGCTGAGGTGACAGATTTAGTTAGGCCCTCCTTGCTCAAGCTATCACAACTATTCACCCCAGACAGACAGACAGACGCACCAGTTTACAACGAAAGGCTGAAAGTGACAGGCTATAAAATATGTAATTATCACTGTGAAACTTGAGGTCAGTGAACTGCACCTGAAAGATGGTATCATGTAGAAATAAATGTGGATGGTGCAAGCCCAGAGTGCATTATGTAGACCAATTCATTTGAATTAAGTGGTTTGGGCCGGAAAAATGAAGGCATAAATGATAAATAATGAAATCACCAAACATTAAGATTATTTTTATCAACAAATAAGTGAAATTCCAACATTATTTTTAACAAAAGCTTCTGGTGCAGAATACAGCTCATTCATTTGTGGCTCATATTTCTGCATCAAACTACAATAAATGACTCAACTTTCTGCTTTGTTTGGCTGTAAAAATCTGCTTCACACACAGCCTCTCCTCCCGTGTTTCTCTTTAGAGTAATGTTGACAAACATCAGTCACTTCTCTTGGTTTCTTTAGTCTTTGACCATGTTTTCACTAAGTCTCTGATGTTACATCAGCTACTCTTTGCGCACCCCCTGCAGACACATTGGGAAAACAGGAAAGTGAAAGTCAATGTTTTCTTTGGAAATTTTACACTTGGCATGGCCATCCCGGGCCTGGGTTGGTTTTGGGCATGCGGGCCACATATTGGACACGTCTTGATTCAAAAGTTTGCACCAGTGAAGTGGGCTACAGGAAGGAGGGTGATCCTTGAAGATTAAGTATGGACTGAGAAGATCTCATTCCTCAGCAGTTAGTGAAAGCATACAAAGCAGCTGGAGATCTTTAGGACCTAATGTGTCACCACCTCAACTATTTATTAGTGCATCAACAATCTTCTCATGCACGGACCTTAAGACTTGTTGCTTCAGTGAAGCATGTATGGAACTTCATTTAAAGATGAAGAAAGTGCAGCAAAATATTAACCATCTGTCAGAAGAGTGACCATATGGGGCAACACTGTTGTTTCTGTTAATGACATTAAAGAAATGAAAGTATGGTTTTACTTGGAAAGGGAAGCAGTTTATGCATGATTTTGAGAATTGGTCAAAATTATGAAGATTAATTTTTGCATCATTGCGTTTTGCCCCCTGTGACTCCATATGTGATTATCTGCTCTATGCACATAAAAGGAGTGATGATACATAAACTTCCACAATGTCAAGTTGGGGCTACTTCAATTTCAACAAATAACAAATTAAATTCTATCATGCAGAAAAAAAAGTATTGCAAAACTTTGCAAAGATCTTCTAGTAGGTAAAGGCCATAAGACAGGAAATATGCATTCTTATTATCTTATACAATTACCAATTTGCATTGTCCATTTACCAAGTATATGAATGACTTTTGTTGAAACAAACCGGATTCACTTGAACCCTCCTACTGACGCCTGCTGCAGGTAAGCAGGAGTTGTAACCAGTAAAGCACAAGGAAATTCAAGAAGAGGGGGAAGAAAAAAAAGCATGTGTGAATGTGTACATACCTCTAATATTCTTTCCAAATCATGTTTCGACAGACAGGGATAGTCCGCAAGTATTTTATCCTTCCGAGCTCGGTACTGATTTGCAGCAAGCTTCCAATTGGGCTCCTCCAGGACTTGAAAAATTGCTGCCCCAATGGACAGGTAAAAAATAATAGCAGAGGTCAACAAGGGGCCTTTATCTACCATACTTATGTAAAGTGACTTAACTTAGAGAGCGCGGGACAGGAGGGAGTAAAAAAAAAAAAAAAAAAAAAACAGGGGAGAGAGAGGAGGAGGGGGGCAGATAACAACAATACGCGGAGTTACGCCTGGCTCATTCTCGGTAAATTCACCAAAACGTTGCTCCTGCGTGCGCGCGAGGGCTGAGAAAAGTGAAGAGAGCGCGAGGCGGCTGGCAGCATCGGGCTCGCGACATAACACCTGGTTCAAAGTACCGCTGAAAGCAGGAGCGGGCGCGCGGACCGGAGCTGAGAGCGTCTCTCCACGTGTGCAGCCGAACGAGCTGCTCAAGTACTGAGCGGAGAGGTGGGAGTGGAGGGGAGCGGAGCGGAGAGCAGAGCCCGGACCCGCCCAGAAAGGCGCTCTGCTCCTCCGCCGCTCATACTTTCTCTTCCCGCCCTCCTCTTTTATCTTTAATCCAAACTCTGTGGGGCAGGTGCACAACTGCCCCACAGAGTGTTTTCCTCCCTCAGGATACAGACCAAAGCCAAATATTAATATAGTCTTGTTAAAGTTGTATTGACTTGTGGATTCAAAATTTCCCCCAAGGTTTGTGTAATGGTGTTTATCCATCTATTGGTTGTTCATTTATTCAGCGGTGCTTGAAGCCAAATGCTCCAACTGTGCATAAATGGGGTTAAACAAGTTTTCTGAAATGCTGCTACTGCTCATGGGCACCACGGCTGTAGTAAATAATTCTTTTACAAGTGTGATGAGAAAGAGAATAAGAGCAATCCCAGTCCATATCCTCCTGGCACTCAGTTTTAGTCACCTTTAATAGCAGTCCAACTTAGTAGTCTGTCTGTCCATGCCAATGTTGTACTCATCATTAATGCCCAGCCATCTATTTTCTGCCGCTTGGTCCTTTTCAGGGTCGCGAGTGGCTGGAGCTAATCCAAGCTGCTTTGGGCGAGGGCGGGGTACACCCTTGACAGGCTGCCAGTCTGTCGCAGGGCTAACACATAGAGTCATACAACCATTCACACTCACATTCACACCTAGGGGCAATTTAGAGTGACCAATTAACCTGACATGCATGTTTTTGGACTGTGGGAGGAAGCCGGAGTACCCGGACGGAACCCATGCACACACTACATGCAAATTCCACATAGAAAGGCCCCGAGCACCGGCCAGCACTTGACACCGTGGGGCCTCATTGTTGATGTTTATAGCTTTTTGTTGGCAGTTTCAATACAAAAACAACCAGTAGTGCCAAATTTTGGCCCTTCATTAATCTACACCCTTTTCAGTGTTTTCTGTTGTAAATGTGAATCTTCTCTAAAACAAAAATGTAAAAATGATGAATTTTCACTTGAAGCAATGTCATGTAATCAGAAGGTAAGGATGAAGGCAGGTTACATTATTATGCGCCATACTGTTATCCTCTTTCTGATCCGAAGTGACACCTCAGCTGATATCATCAGTATCAACAACTTTATACATCCATCCACTTAACGAGTGACTTTTTCCAATCAGAGCGCCTAAGCTGATCTCAGCTTTTTAAGGACATGCCGCCTGTCTATCCCAGGGCAAGCAAGGAGAGACAGACAACCACACCCATTCACACCTCCAGGCAGTTTAACCACACATGCATCTGTTTGGACTGTGGGCGAAAACCAGAGTACTTGGAGAACACCTACATGCACGGAAAGAACATCCAAACGTCACAGAGAGAGGCCCGCCTCGGATTCAAACCCACGTCATTCTCACTGTGGACTTCATGCCACTGTGCCACCTGGCAAGTAAGGTAATTTCTTGAGTTAATAAATGATTGTTTTCACAATAAGTGGGCAGCACAAAGGTCATTTTGAGCAAGTCTGGACCAGGCTGCAATTAAAGTGACATCAAATGACTATATAACTCCTGTAAATCACCAGGAGGAATGAGCCTGGTCACAGTTTGGCTCTCAGATAGTGAGGACGAAAATTTACTGTATGATAAAAGTGACACGCTGTGTCACGTTGAGTGATTGAACAGTTTTTACACCAACCCATTACTGATCAAATAAGTAAAACCATCTCTTGATATTGTCAATACAGATTAAATCCTAATACTCTGTGCATGTTAGCAGTATGTTCAAGTGAAAATGGTAAAGGATTCTGTACAGTGTGTGTGTGTGTGTGTGTGTGTGTGTGTGTGTTCTTGTATTTCTATCCTTGTCGGGGCCAAATGTCCCCACAAGGATAGCAAAACGTGGAACGACGTGCCTTGTGGGGACCTTTTTCCGGTCCTAAGTAGGAGAAACAGTGTTTTCTTGACCATGTTGTTGTTACTGAAAAAAGTAAAAGTGCAAAAACATTTCTTTAGGGTTAGGCTTTGTTGTGGTGTGGGTTAGGGTTAGGGTAAGGGTCAGGGTTAGGGGCTAGACATGAATGGGAGTCAATGGACGGTCCCCACAAGGATAGAAATACAAGACTGAGCGTCTGTGTGTGTGTGTGTGTGTGTGTGTGTGTGTGTGTGTGTGTGTTTGTGTGGATGTCGACAACAAATATGATAAACAAGGTTGAACTGCTGCTTAACAAATGTCCTCTGACACAAAAATTACATGTTTTTATTTTTATTTTATTTATTGCATCTCTTCTTGAAGCAGTTATATGACCGAGAGCATTTACCCAAAAACAGACACACATGGGATAGAAAGTCCTAATATTCTAACATCACTAGTTTCTTATCTTTACCAATCCTTTAGTGTGTTTTAATTGTGTATAAAATGAAAACTGACACTAAAGTAAATCCGTAATGTCGACTGTTAAAACTACTAATTTCAGTTCAATAACAGCCTCAACTGTCTGAGTCAGTCCCATTATGATTTATTACACAGAAACATCTGACGAAATGACATTCATGTCCAAAATGAGCTAATTTAAAATGTTTTAATTTATCTGAAAAAAATCTATACATATAGAATCGAGCAATTCACATTTCCCACAATGCAATTCAAACAGTGAGCAATACGGCCATGCATATAATTATCATTCATATTTTCATTCAATATGGTCAAATTACAAATGTTTTAAGAGTTTTTGTTTTAATCTTCAAAACAGGAAGTCAAAGATATGTAAAACCGTTGTTTTTATATGTTATGATAGGACAAGTCATATTTTCAAGTGATATTCCTATTTATTGAGATGAATGTCATTCGTCTATGGGAGCAAGTTATCAGTCTTCGGTTGTTGGCCCTAATGAAGGCATCAGTAAATGTAATGATACACACTACAGACTGCTTGTCCTGACATCCCAACATCATGCATTTCATATGATATTTAATCAGGATGATTTCACATTAGTACTTCTGCTTAACTATAGGGGGCAGTGCTGAGCACACATGGTTTTTTTTCATTCAATTTATGCACTTCATGATTGTGTGACATAACATGGATTGACTCGTCTGAAATATGCATGGACCACAAAAAAGAAAGAAAAGAAAAGCCCTTTTCATCTCATCGCAAGTGATTTTTACTTAGAAACCTACATTTTGCTTTCTGGTAGTGATAATTAAAAAAAAAAAAAATCAATTCTCTTGTTTTAAAAACTCAAAATCCACAACTACACCAAAACACAAAACACTGAAAAAAGATTCACACACATGAGTACACTGGCAGCAACACAGTTTACACCAAATCTGCATGTTTGTTTACCTTCCTCCTTTGTTTTCACCATACAGGACAGAATTTATTTGCTTGGACACTTTGTAATCAGAAATAAATCAAATGAAATTGAAGGATACAGTCCGCTTTGCTGACAGGAAGTCGGACCTGTTCCCGGTGCATGTTGGACTCTGGCAGGGCTGCCCTTTGTCACCGTTTCTGTTCCTAATTTTTATGGACAGAATTTCTAGGTGCAGCCAGGGGCTGGAGGGGGTCCGGTTCGGGAACCACAGGATTTCATCTTTGCTTTTTGCAGATGATGTTGTCCTGTTGGCTTCATCGAACCCGGACCTGCAGCATGCACTGGGGCAGTTCGCAGCCGAGTGTGAAGCGACAGGAATGAGGATCAGCACCTCCAAATCCGAGGCCATGGTCCTCAACCGGAAAAAGGTGGTTTGCCCTCTCCAGGTCGATGGAGAGACTCTGGCCCAAGCGGAGGAGTTTAAGTATCTTGGGGTCTTGTTCACGAGTGAGGGACGGATGGAGCATGAGATTGACAGGCGGATCGGTGCAGCATCTGCAGTGATGCAGTCGTATCGGTCCGTTGTGGTGAAGAGGGAGATGAGCCGAAAGACGAAGCTCTCGATTTACCGGTCAATCTACGTTCCCACCCTCACCTATGGTCATGAGCTTTGGGTCATGACTGAAAGGACAAGATCCCGGATACAAGTGGCCGAAATGAGTTTCCTCCGTAGGGTGGCTGGGCGCTCCCTTAGAGATAGGGTGAGGAGCTCAGTCACCAGGGAGGAGCTCGGAGTAGAGCCGCTACTGCTCCACATCGAGAGGGGCCAGCTGAGGTGGCTCGGGCACCACTTTAGGATGCCTCCTGGATGCCTCCCTGGGGAGGTGTTCCAGGCATGTCCCACTGGGAGGAGACCCCGGGGAAGACCCAGGACACGCTGGAGAGACTGTGTCTCTCGGCTGGCCTGGGAACGCCTTGGGATCCTCCAGGAAGAGCTGGAGGAAGTGTCTGGGGACAGGGAAGTCTGGGCATCCCTGCTGAGACTGCTGCCCCCGCGGCCCGGTCCCGGATAAGTGGTGGAAGATGGATGGATGGATGATACAGTATATTGCAGTTCTTTTCACAGCTACTAAACCTCTTAAGATCCTCTAAAAAGTCCTTAATTATGACAATATCAACTTCAGGAATTTCATATAAACGCATTTCTGTGATCACAGTGAAACACTAATATCACCTGATAGAAGCTACTGTTTTTTTTCTTTTTGAAATTCATAAAATCATACAGTGAGATCTATGATAGCTTATTAAGAGACAGTCATTTAGCTCAGCAGTATTTTACAAGGGAAATTAGAACTGGATCTAAGATGAGTGGACTTCATTATATAACTCCTGAAGGAATTCACTGTCTGGGAACTGGTTCCCTTTTGAGAAACTCCCACTTCCCAGTTTATCGTGTTCACGAGAGACAAACCAGTTGTTCAATACTTAATATCTAATCAAACGGGGGATGAAATAACACTCTGGAAGTACAATTTATTCTCACGCACATGTGATGTACAAGTGACTCTGTTTTCTTCTATTACTTTCTTATTTAACAATTGTTGCTGTAAAGCTACAAAACTTCAAGTCTGTCTCACTAAAGTTGTGAGAGGGATTTCTGCCTCTGACGCTGCTGACCTCAGCCAAAAACAGGAGGAAAGTAACTTATTTATGCGATCACAATGTACGCTACAAAACATCTCACTCTCCTGGTGGGAAACTCCCATTTGACTGTGTTCAAATATGTTTTTTCCCATCGAGAAGTGGGATTTCTCCAATTTTCCATTTGGAAATAAACAATCATCCACCGAGCCAACAGAGCAGACAACAAAAACAACGCATGTGATGATAAATCCTTGCTCTTGTTGACGAACACCTATAGTTTCAGCTTCGATGTCTTGTTCGTCCTCCACTTTTCTGAACTACACAAGAGCAACATTTTCACTTTGGACCCAAAGATTCTCAACTTCGTCTGGTTTGTTGGGTGTCTGGATATCTTCATCAGCTCCTCTCAATGCTCCATGAACTCAATCACCTCCTCTACCTTCCTCCCCTGCACCCAACACACCATCGTCATGTTTGGTTCTGATACACATCGGCTTTGTTTTTGCGGCATTGACCTTCACCCCGACCTTTTAACCCCGATCCTGCAAAGCCTGTGTCTGAGTATGGAGAGCAGATATTAGTCAATTATAAAGAGCATTATGTCAATAATGATGAGTTTCAAAACTCCAACTTTGTATAGATTGAACTCCATTCCAGCTGCCGTCGTAACACTATGAGGAGCAAAGATCAATCAGAGACATACATGTATTGATCAGCAGTCAAGCAAAGGCACAAGCTCAGACAGAGATATCAGGGTTTACCAGTGGTTAAGTGCAGTGTGTGTGTGTGTGTGTGTGTGTGTGTGTGTGTGTGTGTGTGTCATTTGCATTGAGAGGCGTGAGTGAGTGAAAGGCAGTGTCATATTGATTTACCCTTTCAAAACAGTGCTGTGAAAGGGCCTCGGTGTGTTTTTCTTTTCTTTTCTTTTTTTTTTTTCAGGAGTCATGTGTGAGTTGAGGATTTGGCATGCAAGACGCTGACATATTGCATCATGATCAGTCATGTGATACAGGCGCTGCACTTTTTTTTTCCCTCTGCTGTTTGGTTTTCTGCTCCAGTGAGTTGAAGTATAAATGTCACTTTCAGGCCCCTTACATACACGGATCCTTCTCTCTTTTTTTCTTTCCTTTCTGTTTGGACACCTATGTTTGTTCTAGCGAATGTGCAATGTTGAGATGAACGTCAGGCCAACCTCAATACGCCTTTTTAATTGCTGGTTTGCGTTTAGATAATTGGTTCATGTTTGCACTAGAAATACACATTCACATTTAGATTGATTGACACTAATGAAACTAAGGTGACTGCAGCTGTTTCTTTTACACTTGACTGACAGTTTGAGTGTCGAAGCCTAATAACTGAGAGCCGTTTGGCTTTCTTCTCATGCAGCATATTTGCTGCGTCAAGGAACACCTCTGACATGTTACTTTGTTTTTCACAGTCAGATATAGCCTGCACTGGCATGTCAGCACAGTCCAACAAATTATACACAAGTGTGATCATCATGCAAATATTTGAGCTTTAATGCATGCAAATATATCAGCTTTAAAACAGTAATGTTGTGTGTTTGTGAGAAGTTCCTCCTTTCACGTCTGCAGGCTTGTCCAGCTGTCGCGCCGTCTCTCGAAGGATCTGAGAAGTAAAGATCAACCCCAGAATCACGAAGAAGACAAATCCTTTCTGATGAGGCAAGATTGTGTTAAGCAGTTACAATATTAGTCAAGTTCTGTGGAGCAGAAAGTTGCTCCACTGGTCAGCTGAGTTCAATATGAGCGATACATAAAGATGCACCATTGTTCAGCCCAGTGACACATAATGGAATAAAGACGTGGCAGAATATGCTGCACGACTGCGTGATAGGGTTACTCCATTGATAAATCAAATCTGACACGTCTGAGAGATAAAATCATTCAACTGGTCGACCTGGTTCTACAAAACAAGGTCATAAAGTTACACCATCGGTCAAAAACAGAAGGTACACCTGAATTTCAGATGAATTTCATGAGTCAAGGCCGAGCAGTACTGGAAGTAAGAGGTACTGCATTTACGTAAATCCTTAGCCTTTATGTGAATTTAACCATTGCCATACTGGAGGAAAGTGCTGCAAACATTTAAGTAAAAAATACTGATCTTTCAGTCACAATCTGATTTGCATATCATGAAGTATTCTCAGCATGACCTTTGGTGCGCTGCAGTGCTCGGTGATAAATTTCAAAGAAAGATGTTTCTTTACGAATCCAACCTCCATATTTGCTTTTTCAACATGATCTCCGTAAGTTTCACTGCATGGTGGAGACAGCACCAAGTGATCGTACAGAGATAGAATGAAGGAAGCAGTGCCTTATCTATCTGGAGCTCCAGGGCTTCCAAGGCCTGTGTCCAAACTGCCTCCCCACTTCAGACCTTTGGTGACCAAACGAAACATGTGTCAGTGCATCCGCAGTCGATACGCTTTCATCTGATGTAGCTCTTCCGGCTGTCTTATCTGGATTGTCAGAGTGTGCGGAAGTCCCCCTCGTGTCCCAAAAGACTTTACACGCAGACCACCATGATGGCTTCCACCACTTCTGTATTGTACCGTGAGGTATCGCTGAGGATCTACCGATGGTTGGTCCACATACAAGACAGCCAAACAGAACCGGCAGATGAGATTGATTGGAAAATATGTGAATCTCAGTGAAATTAAATTAAAATAACTAATTAATGACACTATTTCATCATATTTTCAATCACGAGGTTTAGGAGGCTTAGAAGATGTTGATCCTAGAAAAACAGATGCTAACTGACTTGTCTCATGCTGAAGTCTATCACTGTTAATCTGCGATTGGAGTCACTGACAGGCGCTGAAACCAGCAGCTCGGTCAGCTGGTTTCAGGAAAGCATGCCTTTACATAACTTTACATAAGCATCGCAGATGTTTGCACTAGATTACAAACCAGAGTTACAAATGCATGTCAAATTTTAACCAGAGAAATGGATGAGAACTGGACAGCGTTTCGCTCTGTTGTAAGAAAACAAATGATCAGATAAAGACGTAACTGGAGCGAGTCATTTAGCAACACAGGCTGAAACCATGTGGAGACAGCTGCCAGTTCTCACTCACACTCTTCAGCTTTGGGCTCTACTTTGTGTTTGTTCTATCCTAACTCTGCTTGTTTCCTGGAAACTTCTACAAGCCATGAAATAACAAAAGAATCTCAGTAAACTAAACTCTTTTTTTAATTGAGGTTGTTTTTGTGCATGTTATGCAAATCAAGGTCAGTGAGAAAGATTTATTAGTCATGATAAATAAGCAGGCGTGCATGATTCAGCTGTTTCATTTTCTCCATCGCTTTCACTTCCCCACCACATTTTTACTTTGTATGCCAAAGGTCAAAAGTCATCATGATCCCAGTTTGAAAATTCTAAGATGTATCCTTTTATATGTCTGGTCAATATTTTGATCATGTGGGATGAAATGTGGTAAATGTAAAATATTCAAAGGGCAACATATTAAGTTTTAGAAAAACAAAAGAAACAAGTCAACAAATTCCTGGAGAAGAATGCTAAATGCTAAATAGAAACACTTGGTGGCCCATCTTTCAGTTATCGTGTAGCTTCAAATCAGAATGCATTTCTCAAGGATTTTTTTTTTCCAGGTGGTTCAACAGTTCAACATGTTCTGCACGAAATACAACAAGGAAAGGAAAATAATCCAAACCACTAAACTGACCCTCCTGCATCTCAAGCCAGTCACTTTACAATTCTAAAATACAAAATAACCATGTGTCAAGAAAGAAATAAGGGGGAAAAAAAAAAATCACTTTCAGACCCACAAGAAAAAGTGATGCAATGCTGCGGCCAACATGTTCTAACTTTTTCCAAAATATGTGCTGTCATCAACCACGAAAGAGACATTTTTCCTTCAGATGCAGTATAGCTGCCCAGTTTCCACATGTAATAAATTGTCTGTGTCCCAGTTTCTGTAAAGTGTTTTTTTCCTTTATTGCATTTTGTATTTAAATCACTACATTTTTTTAAGAAATATAGTTTTATTAGAATAACAATGTTCAGAAAGTTAGGAAATAATTTAAAAAAAAAAAACATCATGCTTCCTCTCACTCACTGAAAAGTCTACTTGGAGGATGCTCTTCCTGTTTGTTAATGCCAACTCTGAGTCAAAGTTTATTTTTAGATGGAGGATCCGTACAGTGATTTTACCATGTGAAATGACTGAAGAACAGCTTCCTAGTTCTATTGTTTCAACTTTTTCCCCTTTGCGTCTTGCTGGGAAGGAAACCTGCACAATCAGGCTCCTAATTTACTGGAAGCGCTTGTGCGTTTCTTTATCTTGTGTTTCCGAATCTGAAAATCGGAGGACAGGCAGACTCAAAATTCAGTTCACAAAATTATTCTTTTTCATGGTCATAACAAGGTCAGTGGAAGCAAAATGCTATTTTTATAAGATCAGAAACCAGACCGTGACTCAAACAGTAATTAGAAAGTTGTTTATAGGAAAACAAACAAAATCAGTGCAGTCATCAAGAGAATAACATGTACACCAGTCCTCCATCATATCCATCTATTCATCTATTTATGGCTGCAGGTTGGAGAAGATCCTGGCTACTGAGGGAAACGGAAAATGGAAAACATGAGCATGGAAACTCTCATTTCCAAGTGCAGCAGAAAGCCATCAACTCAGGACAGACTCATGATTCATAGAGGAACTCATGTGATCCTTTTTATTGTTCTAGCGGGAGCCCATATCTACACCAGGGGTGTCAAACGTAAGGCCCGTGGGCCAAAACTGGCCCGCAAGAAGCTCCAATCTGGCTGCCAAACTACCAAGCAAGATAACAAATAACTGAATTGAGTTTGTTAACTGTGGCCAGTCCCCTGGGCCGGCTATGGGTTGGGGAGCTGCTGGCTCCGGGGGGTTCATGTCTGTCTGCAGCTGTGGGGGATGGGGACATGACGGATGGATGACGCGGGAATGTGAGTTTGTTTGGGTTAAGGTTGACTGGCTGGGTGGGTTTTGGGGGGTTGTGATACCCTGGATCTTGGGGTACGCGGCTGGAACACTGGGGGGGGGGGGGGTCGCTGGCCTGGGGCGGGTAGCCACCCGTGTGAGCCGGTTCTCCTGGGTAAGGTCATGGTCCCCTGCCTGAGTGGGTGGGGTCGGCTCTTGGGCTCTTGGCCTCTCGGCTCTGCCTGCCCTGGGCGTCAGGTGCCTGGGGGGGCCGGCGCCTGCCGGTCTTGGCTCCCTGTGGCAGCCGGGGCCTTCCCCTGCCCCCTTCTGGACCGGTGTGTGGACGTCTGCCTGGGGGAGTGGCTCAGATCTGGGTCCTGAGGGCCTTTCTGGCCTGCTTCTGGTCTTCTCGGGTCAGAGGTCATATAGGCATGATCACTCTCACATTTGCAAGAACACGCTGATCTTTAATCACTCTTCATTTTCTGCATTTGGACTCGATTACCTTGTTTTCTTGTAGTGGGCTGGACTGATGGCTTTCTGTGTTAGGTCTCTCCTGATGCTCTGGTGTAAATTCATACCTTGATCCTCAGTTTGCACGTCCCCCGGTTCATGACCAGCTATAATCTCCAACAAAAGTCCGTCGGATGCCCTCTGTCATATCTTTATGCAGCTGCAGTAGCCGGTTGTCTGGAGAGTCGATATTAATCAAAAGACCATCAAATCTTTGCACTTTCTTCCTTCTCTCCGCTCCTTTTTTTGTTGTTGTTTGCTTGTCTGTTCACTTGTTTGTTTCTTTCACTTTCCGTCTCGTCACCTGTCTTTCTGTCTCCCTGTCAGGTCCAGCAATATCATTTATCAGTGCACAAAATAAATAAATAAAACACATTAAGAAAGCATGTTAACAAGAGGAGCTTGATACTTATAAGCTCCTCTTGGAAGAGCAACTCTGTCGGGCACATAACAGCAGCCAGACCTCCATTCTGCCATTCTGCTGCTTCCATGCTGGACAGGACAGGTTAGAAGAAAGAAAAAAAGAAAAAAAGAATTTGTTAAAAGTGACACTCAAACTGAGATATCATTGATGTTGTAATGACAGCTCGTTGCGTCGCTGTGAAAAAGCAAAGTTGATCGATGTTAGAGTCGAAGCCATGGTGTCAGAGTGAGTTTGTCACAACATCCAGAATGCAGCAGCTTTAGGAGAAGTGTTTTGGTCATTTTACACAGTTTTGCACCAGAAGATTTAATTAGACTGAATGTTATGTTGAGATATTAGTCAGTTTTGGAAGCAGTTGTTTAGTTTTGTGAAAAAAATAAGCATTTTTCATCACGTAACAAAGAAAAATATGTACATTTAAAAGTGTTATGGCTACTATTATGGTTACTATATTACCAGTTCTGTCACTCAGGATGAAATTGGGCTCCATGCAGCCCCTCAACCAAGACGAGTTTGGCACCCCTACTCTCTATTCTAGTGTTACAAAGAGCCACTGACCACACACACGTCCAGTAAAGAGATTTAGTTCAGTTTGTCAAATGCTTCGTCTTGAAATCCCAAGGTTCGAGGGCTCGATCGGGTCTTTTGCATACCGTCCGTGTCCACGTGGAAGTCACTGAAACCAACATCACGCCCTGGCGTGTCTGAGAAAATGACATGTCAGTGGTTGGAATCCATGAATAAAGAAGTGTACCATTGGGTGACATCTGTGAAACGCACCATCTCAGTAAAAACCCGTTTTAAAACACTGCAAACTCCAAACCCAAACTGCAGTTATTTTTCATTGCCTCAGCATTAAAAATTCTTCCATTTTTAAACTTTCTCCACACTATTATAGAACAAAGAGTTACTGTCACCCTAAAAAACTATAGGGAGTACTTAAATAAATTTAAAGGGAAAAAGTGTTGAGTAAAGTTAGAGCCTCAAGGCAAGGTGCTGAGGTTTCACTGATTTATTGCTCTGCTGAACACAAAACCAGTTTGTTGACCCTGAAAATAAATGCAGAGGTACCTACTGATGCTAATTTAGTTTTCGATGATCTGGAATTAAGGAAGGAACTCATGGCAAGAAATTTCACTTCATGCTGATTGTCCAGGTTTGAGCTGCAACATTTATTGAGTATTTTCGGTGTCATCCTGTCCCGAGGCTTTTTACTCCAGCCAACCACAGCCTGGAAAATAGCAGCATCCACCACAAGCTCATAAAAGGTCTGCAGTGTAGAGCCACATATGCACGCTTCGTGTGACGCGCCACAAGAAAAAAAAAAAAAAAAAAAGAAACCGTAAAGTGTCTCTGCGAACACATTCCACTAAATCAGCTTCACTACTCCCCGCCATTGATTGTAAATGTCTGAAAAACAGCTGGAAGCGAAAAAAGCTTTCTATTTAAAAAACAAAACAAAAAAAAAAAAAAACAGAAGTTGACTTGTATTTTGATGATGCAGCTGCTGTTGACTGAATAAACTAGTGATTGTTTGTTTGTTTGTTTTTAAAGGTTTTGTGCATCTATTATAGCAGAAAAGTGTTTAAAATTGTGGGCAATTCATTCTGGAAATTCAGGACACACAGAGATACAAAGCAGCTGCTTTTTCCCAACATGGCTGGAATATCATATTTAGCCACAGGACTTCCCTCACGAATGAAATTAGGATAAAAATATCATCAAAAAGTACACTTTACCACTCTCTTTGACAATTACTAAATGTTTATGTGATGCACTCACAATGTGTGGTCGCAGCTGTGGATGTTTGAATATTAATATTGAAAAACAACACTTTCAGTTTAACATTTTCGGTTGAAATTCTCAGTTTATTAGTAAGGGAGAGAGCGGAACTGATGTGCCCAGGTTTTGTTCACCCAGGTTCCTTTTAGGTGTGGGTTTTCAGCCATTCTTTAGAGGAACTTTGGGAAGAACTACTGTTGAATCACAATCTCTTTGCTAATGGGGTCACACTCGTAACATTTATGATCATTAAGAACAGCAGGCCAGTACAAATATCTAAAATGTAATATATGGTCTCCGTTATCGTGAGTTACAACATAAATGTTAAACTGAATGTTTGAATTATCTGTGTTATCGGCTGGAAATGACTCCAGGAGCTGTTGATGCAGCTCCACCTGTCACGTCAGCTGATTGGGAACTCGGGGAAATCCTGAGTCTGCTTCCTTGTATGCAAATCAGCAACGTCCTGGACTGTAAAGTCACGAATCAGCAAGAAAAATGAAAAATGTGTATGTTATGTCTTGATGGATCTCATAGTAAATGTAATGAGGTTCTTCTGTTGCTGAGAAAAACAGGCTGAACTCACTCAGCGTGTCCAGCCTGTAGAGGAGGGGTGCTACGATATATCAGCTGTTCAAATGAGTGAAACTGAACCAGTTCCTGTTTATTCAGTCAGAGGTTAACAGAGGCATCAGATCCCTTTACAAAGTGAGGTTTTACTGTAGCATTTGCCTAGCAAATCACATCACAAATCAACAAATTCATAGATTTTCCACCTGTGGTTCCTGCTGAGTTCTGGATTCTGTATCGCAGCATGGAAGCGGCGTATATGGAAGGCTGTGGATGTGCTGCTGCTTCAACGCGTGTGGCTTCCTGTGAAAGCGACAAATCTTGTCAAGAAGAATTAGATGCAATAGAAAGCATTCCCTTGGAAAAAAAAAAAAAAAAAAACACACCTCTGGCTGGGAAACGTTTGTAAAAGCATGCAGAGCTGCTGACTGAACGCCGCAGCTTGTTTATGTTGCCGCGCTCTCCCCGCGCACCGACTCGCCGGCATCACAGAGACGGTGTAAGCCGGAGAGGAAATGCAGTGGGGTGAGCTAAAGCATGTCATTGGCTGGGGTTACAATCTCCCCACTTCAGTGGCACATAGGCGACTTTACCGGATCAACTGTTCCCCAAACTCAGATTAACGTTGCCGGAGCAGGGGAGGCGCTGAGGTCCCGGAACGAGCCGGCTCGTATCAGGGTCCGAAGTTTACTCTGATTATCAGGAGCTATATCTCTGTGCATATCATTTAATAGATATTACTCAAAGAATTACTGAATAATAAAACTGCTAACCCCCCTGACATGTGTTTTTGCTTGACCTCTCAGTCTGAAAACCTCATTGTTTAATAATGATAAAAATACATTTTCCATGCATTTCATAGTTGATGAATGGCTGACACAAAGCCTTCATTCAACAGTGACCATAACCATAAGTTATAAACACAAGTAAGTGTATTATTACGGGCTCATATGACAACAGTCACAAGTTTTACAAGCTGAGGAACAGTCGGTGTAATTCAGTGTATAGACATTCTTACGAATCTTTGCCCTTTACACTGACAGACAGGAACATGTGAGCGAGGGGAACACACCCTTTATCAGACTGCAGTATCTTACAGGAATTCTCACACAGGTCCTCATCTTCTGATGTGCCGACAGGTTGAAGACGCACACAAAAAGGAGATTTCATTACATAAGTGCGCACATGACCTGACGGAGTTATGTGACTTGAGCGAGGGCGACAACAGAGAAAGCATCAGCAGTGGAGCTGAAGTCTTCAGGACACAATGCTGTGTTTTCTGTAAGCTATTAGCCGCTTTTACGCGTACCAGCAAACCCCATTAAACCCGTTTGCAAGTGAGAAAACAGTAAACTTGCTCTAGTAAAACTTTTTAATCAATCATACGGGCTTTTTGATTGTTCCTGGTAACCCGGGCGGGGAGGGGACTTCAGTTTTTTCTCGGGTTTACGACGCAGTTTGACACAGTTACATAAGAAATGCTGCACGTTCAAATCACGCTATCTGTTTTGTAATGGAAATTATTCTTTTCACCGCAGTCCACAGTGGGTTTTTCGTAACAGTGTCCGATCGAGAATTGTTTGTCTTTTTGCTTTATTAACGGAATCTGAATTGGCATATTTGTCACCGATCATTCTGCCAAAACGTACGACAGATTCTTGACAGGGCCACTCTCACTTGCGTGCAGTCATGATTGTTGAGTAACAGCTGAGAAGTGCTCAGTCAACACTAACTACCAGCAACATGTCATTTCTGCAGCAGCGCAGACCGTCATTAGCCAGAGCTCAAGCTCCGCTCTGTCACTGATTCTCATATTCATGCTGCGCACCGACTTTATCCTGCAACCGATCTGGAAAAAGTAACAACAGAATGTTAGTTGTTGAGTAGTGTACCATGACTTTCACATCCATTTTTTTAATTTTTTTTTTAAATCATTTTCTGACTGCTGAAGCAGGACGCTAAGAGGAATTTACCTCCAGTTCGACTCGTCTCTGAAGCTCTTCAAAGCACTTTTACTTGATCGCTAAAGTTTTTTTCTTTTTGTCAAAAGATTTTCTTCAAACCACTTCACATTTCTCCAATTTAATTAAAAAAAAAGATACATTTCTTCGGTGTTAGGGCTTCACATTTGCTCATAACCATCCTCACTGTTACATGACAAATATTTCTCCTTCACTTCAATGTTAAACCACTTGAAATCATATATTGGATCTGTGTGCGCACACACACTCGGACGTCCAGTCTTTAGCTGATATGCAGTGTACTCAGTGTTCTTCAGAGAGTCCGACATAAATGTGCAAACATGCCACTGGGTTCGCTCAAGCGAAGGCAAATTCTGGCAGACTGAACACACAAACGGAGACCCCAAAAAAAAAAAAAAAAAAAATTCATTTTTTGTGTTCACGCTTGCAAGGCTGTAAAGTAAGTGACACCGAGTCTTTGTAGTTGTAGAGGTTATCGGTGAGTGTGTAAACAGACCACTGTTTCAGCTCAGCTAACCCAGAAATATGTTGAAATTTATGGTCGTTGCCCCGCAGGTCACGTCAAGGTCAACCTTTATGTTCTGTAATCTATAACTTCCAGTTTATTGTGCTTATAACAAACACATAGTTGTTCTGTGATGAGCAGATAGAGGTGATACGAAGACAGCGATCGCAATCTTCACTTTACTGATACAACATATAAAATACATTTTTATTGCACTGTAGTACAGGAACAGGTGAGGAATCTCAGAAACAGTCAGAAAGTCTCTGCAGCCCGTTGTTGTCTGACTGTATTATGCAAGACCGCAGATCTTAAGTCACCTGACGGGTACTGAAATCCTGCCGGAGA
Organism: Salarias fasciatus; assembly: GCF_902148845.1. Classification (NCBI taxonomy): domain Eukaryota; kingdom Metazoa; phylum Chordata; class Actinopteri; order Blenniiformes; family Blenniidae; genus Salarias; species Salarias fasciatus. Next base: position 20,357,488 of record NC_043763.1, on the reverse strand, counting down.
AAAATGTGAATCTCCAGAAGAGGCTCAGATCTCAGTCCAGCAGGGAAATTGAAGGTGCCCCTGATCAGTGTTCATTCATGCCTGATCCCAACAACCTGACAGCGCTTGTGCAGTTTTGCACAAAAGAATGCAGTCCAACTGCACTTTTTGTTCTTGGCAGTCGATTTGAAGTCGATTTAAACCACATTACATAATTCTGCACTTCATTGTTTCTGTTCAGCTCTCGATCTTCCAAATCAGATAAGTGAGAGTTTTTAAAATTACCTACAAGAAAGTCCTAAATCCTGAATTACATAACGAAAAGAAAACTTCTGATATTGTCAAACCTGTAGCTGCAGTATTTCGGGATCTTCAGTGTGTTTGGTCAAACTATGGATGGAACTTCTCTTTCTTCATACTGGCTGCAGCTGCAGCCCTTCACCCGGCTGCACATCAGAGGGACTTTGTCAAGTTATTAAATGCTGAATGCATTTCGAATGGATCCTTTCAGTGTGAAAAGTTACAAAAGCAGTGTGATGAATAAATGTCACCCTCTGTGGCTAATCCAGCATCAGAGTGGGATTTGGGTCATTCTCATTCTGCGTAAGAAACCGCATGTTCACACTGAATTCTATGCAGAAAATCTGAAGCATGTAGGTGTGTCAGGCAATGGAATTTTCTTGCAACTGTCTAAGTGTTACTCAGGAAAGACCTCCTGCCAAAACCATTACAGTGAAGCCAAATACTGGAGACACCCGGTACCGACAGCAGAACCTGCTCGAAGTTCTGGAAAGTCTCTCTTCTTGGGTTTCTTTGCATTGTGGTTCTCTCGTAAGTGCTGGACACTGACTTTGAACAAGAGTGAAAAGAGAACCACCAACACACACCCAACATATACCAGAGCCAACAGGTGAAGACAATCACACACTCAGGCACAGGTGAAACACATCAGGGCAGGAAGCAGCAACCAGACACCAGACGAGGAGCGGAAGTCAGGGAGCCTGAAACCAGAGACAGAGTCAGAATCTCAAAAAAAGGAAACGTTAACCACGACATTTTGGATCCAACAAGAGTAGTATGGCCCACAAATAACATGAACACACACACGTATGCATGCCGGGACATCATACTGGTTCTTAATAAAATCTGTGTTCACCATATTGATGCTACTGTTGTGCAAACTGATGCTTTCATGTCAGTGCACAGCAACAGTAGTGAGGGATGTTGTTTTTGAAAAACTGCTCACCGGCATCATTTCTAGGAAAAAAAGTACTAAAAGTGGATCATGCTGGAAATAACAATGCTTTTCCATGAAGATTTCCAGCATACCTTCTTTGTTTAGACAGGAATTGTGCCAATAACTAAAGTTTGGGTGACTTAATATATGACTGACTGTTGTATAAATATTTTGATCTTCAGCATTAGTAATTTCGGCCTGTGTCTCTACTCATGAATCATGTGCTTCCATAATCACACTGCTCTCAGTGAAGACAGGGAGTCATATTCACCATTCATTACACACTTATACAAGACGTTTCTTACTTTCTCCTGAAGTTCGTACAATGTACGGAACCGAGAGGGCACATAGGAAGTGTCCCGCTGGCACGACGCTTCAGTTATGACACAGGCTTTCTGACTGTAATGTGGTCTGATTCACCGTAACGACCGGCAAACAAGGGCACAAAGTCATTTTCTTGGTTTCTTTGGCGTCGTTTGGCACCGACAGCAGTGACCAGATCCACTGAAAACACAACTTTTTGAAAACGCTCCGACTCTGTCTCCTTGTAGACGGAGGAAAATGCATATTTATTGAAATGCATCCAAACCGTGAGCTCCTCCATCATTCTGAATCCTCACCAACCATCAAAATGCACTTTTAGGAATTTTGTGTATATCTTGGGACTGTGTTCCAGAACAACTGAAGCTACAGCTATCTTACTTTATTTTTCTTGTATTCTGTTGTCTTTCAGAACAATTTGAGGAATTCATTCTAGATGGTATCTTGTTTTGATATAAACAGTAACCCGTGGAGAACCTTTACAGCCCCTTATGTGTACTTACCACATGGAAGTGACAAGAAAAGATTACATTTCAGGTCTTTAAGAGAGATTTCACAAAAAAGGCACTTTTTCTTAAAATAGTTGGAAAAAAAATAGCAATGGCATCTTTATGCATGTGGGATCGTGATATTCCCTCCGTGTGTTTTCTGTCTTCATTTTCCTCGGTATGTGCTGTTATGAGTTGTTTTTCCAGTACGTGTTTCCGTGTATTCCATGCATAGTTCATGTTTTGGCTGTAGCCTGATGTCTGTTTCCACTCGGCGTGCCATGTTTCCACTGTTCATCGCCTCGTCACCTGTCTCTGGTTTCGCGTTTGGACGTGGTCCTGCGCGCTCGATGCCTCGTCGTCCCGCCGCCGCTCGGCGTGAACGAACCTCGCTGCGTTCTCGTGTCTCTGCTAATTTGTCTGTTCTTCATCTTCTTCCTTAATCCTTTGAACGACCTGCTGCTGTTGCTCGCTTTGTTGGTTTTGATCTGCCTTTAATATTGTTTTGGGACGTGAAGCCTCGGTTTGATCACGTCTGGACCTTTGGTAGTTTTTCCACTGATCTAGAACAGTCGGGACGAGTTCATTTCAGTTCAGTCACATTTCAAAACAGCAGGAGCTGACAAAAAAAAACTCAGGAAGAAAAACAACACAGCCTTGAGTTGTGAACAACACAACCTCTCACATCGGATCAAGAATAATAAAATCCAGTTTGAGCAAATTTAAAAACTAAAAGAGCTGCTTCATTGAGAATTTGTTTTTCCTGCTCAGTCTTAAGAAAGTTGCCTCCCAATTGAATCCAGGGCTCCAAATATTTGAGTGAGACGCTGAGCAACTGCTGAGGTTTTGGATGAATTTGCCACTGACCTTTGTTGACCTTCACTGCATATTTCTGAGGTGATTAATCATTGATGAGCAACTTTTGAGCCACATGGGTAACATGAAAACATCAGGAAGAAGATAAGTGTGAACTGGAAAGCCGAAGTAGGACTGCGGTTTGAAATATGGCTGCTGTAAATGACGAACGCTGCGGCGATAAGCTGGAGGTCGAGAGTGATAAAAGCAGTAAAAAGAGTCGTAAGGAAAAGTAACAGGTGTAATTTTTGAGGTCCAGTACAGTGCTGATAGCATTAAATCCCTCCTGAAATGGAGGCGGGGGTTCTAAGTAGGGTCAGTTCTGTTTTCTTTCCCTTTTTTTTTTTTTTTTTTTTTTGGGTCACATTTCCTCTTTCACATCTGACTCCAGTATTAGTCAACTGATATGTTTGCCTTATGCGTGGCTCCCTCTCTATCCCACCCATTGGATCTGAACTCGAGTGTCAAGAGCCAATGAGAGGACAACATGCTCATCCTACCTCTAAAATCCCGCCAGTTGTTGTTTTGTCTCACCTCCTGCTCACCCACATCTGGCTCCTCGTGACACGGTTTGCCCTCTCCGAGCACATCTGACTCAACTCCCAGCCTCCCTGTTTACACGCATTTTTTCGTGAGTCGAATCGACCGGCGTCCTTGTTTGCGTTTCTGCGCGTCCCGAAAGTCCACACAATTACTGTAATCACGGCGAGAGCGTGCGGCGGGGGCTGCGTGTGGACGAGCAGCGGCGCTACATGCAACCAGAGGCCCGGGATGAAACCCGAAACCGGCCGAGGGGCCAAACGGAGCAGATGGCTTTTTCAGACGCTCAATATTTCCCTCACTTGCGTCATTTCCCACCGTCCTGCCGCGGAGTTTACAGAGCGCTACACCAGCTCCGGCAGCTGGATCACGCAGCAGCGAGCGGCGAGCAGGAGAGGAGGGAAACACACAGCGGTGTTTGGGCTGCTGGAAGTCCTCACCTCTCTGTGAGAAAGAGAGTTGATGTTAAATTATTGCATTTAGTTAAAAGGTTGAAAGAAAAGTCAAAGTGGACACCGAATTCCTCAAATACATGCGAAATATTGGCAGTTGTAAATGTAACGGGGGCTTTCTGCGTGGAGTTTCCATGTTCTCCCCTTGTGTGTGTGTGTGTGTGGTCTCAGCCCTGGTTGGCTGGGTTTGGTCTCAGTGCCCTGCGACCCTGAACAGGATGAAGTGGTATAAATATAGTGGATGGAAAAAAATCAACAAATGGACACAAATATAATAATTAAAAAAAAGAAAAACCGATCATGTGGAAAAAATGTGAAACTGCTGGACGTCACCATATTAAATAACATCATTTTATCTAATTATGATAAAAAAAAGCCAAAGCTCGCTCTGTCTTCTGCTCTCCGTCCAGAAAGCAGGACCACCAAAAAGCCTTCCTGGATCCCAACCAGTCCAGCTCCTCCCCGGACGACAAACCGACTCCTCCTTCTGAGACACGAAAGAACGTCTCAACCAGTCTGAACAAGTTGCGCTGTTTGATTTCCATCATGTGTTGAGTTATTAACGTGACCGCGCTGACTGGTGATGAGTTTAGTTGTGCAGGTTATTGAGTCAGTCTGTAACTGGTGTTCGCTGTGGCTCATCCCAGCACAGGGCTCTGCAGGTTAATCTCGCTTCATGAACCTGTAACACGAGTCGTTTGGATTCATCCACACACTGGCTTTCAACAGAGTTGGACCTAAAGAAGAGAGCATTTCAGACTATCTTCTGTCCTCTTTGTCTGGCAGCCACATGTCAAGAAGACTCTGATCTGTCATTTCGTTGTAGTCTTTTTGTTGTCCGCCATGTTGGGTTTTGTAGTTCACTTGTTTTATTCCTCTCTCTTTCTCACACACACACACACATACACACTCATATACACCCCAACATCTATAGTTAGAATCTGTGTTGTTTTGATTTCTGCTGTGATTAACTATAATCTTTGGAATCACACTGGCTGTTATTAATGTTTCACAAACAAACAAACAAAAAAAAAACGAAATGTCAGCTTTGTCTGTGTGAAGATCTCTGAAATTCTTCAAGCTTTACTGTTAACTTTGGTGATTGTTAATAATTTAATTATTAATCCTAATTCCAAATTAATAGTTTATCTTATTTCATGAGACTGATATCAACGAACTGGCTATCATTTGCTGTAAAAAAGGTGGAGCACCGAACTTATCTGACACACATCAGCTCCCAGCTCCTTTAATAATTAATAACTATCAGTGATAATCATTTGTTAAGGATTATGGATAACCAAATGGGCCATAAAGTTAAAGGTCTTAATATAAGCAACGTTGACATTTAGTCAATAGAGACATTAGAGCTGAGAATTAAAAAAGAAAGTGAAATATAAGCTTGAGAAATAAGTCAAAATTCTGTAAAGAAATAAAAAAAATAAAGAATACATTTTAAGCACTTAAGCAGCAAAGCTTTAATAACATTTTCTTCCTTGTGTTTTCTTCAGTAGTGTGGCTCTATGCGCCAGTTTAGCGACATTCGGAACAGTGCAGCAGTGAACATGTCAACACAGGACATTTGAATCCCTCCCACACGGCGGACGACGAGGCCGCGCTCGGACCGTCTCTGTAACAACAGAGCGGCGCAGACAGATAATGACGCTGGAACAGGCTGACCTCCACAGGGGCTGACCTCACCCTGACTACTCATTAACAGCAGCTCGTCCGCATGCCACACGGAGAGGTCAGAAGCAGCATGCGTCCACTCCCAGCTGCTCACTCCAGCATTTCTCAACAAGTGACCAACAGTCCTGCCGGCTGATGCAAGTGATGAAGATCACCTGAGTGCGATTGAGTGACGACACAGACGCCTTTGTCTGGACGACCCGGTAACTGCTCTCAGGCTATGTTTAAACCAGGAGGTGCAGAAGAAAACTGTTATTTTCAAATAATTACAATCGTCACCATTCAAAAACACCAATACAAAAAAGCTAGTGTAAGTCGCTTATATGTTAACTTAGGAATCAGCAATTAAGATTTTACCTCTAATAAGAAACTAAACACTCCAGCCAATATTTCAATCAATTGTTGATGAGTTACATTATTTATTTATTTATATTCTCACATACTTAACCAAGACTTCACCCTTGCTTTTCTGCATCGAACATTATTTTTGACCATGCAGTTGCATAATAGAAAAAAATAAAAGGACTGGAATGGCTTCTTATCACACAGCCCTGGAGAAGAGAACAAATTTTCCTGTTCTCATAACAGAAAGTGGCCATTCACACTCCGATAAGGACTCCAAACGAGTTAAAAAAGGAAAGTAACTCTTTTTGACATGTGAGGGACTCCATTTGAGAACGGTTCTTTGTTCCATTGAGACCAAAATGCAACATTCTGACCATCAGAGCAGCTGCTGTGTGAAACACTGTGAGGCACGGTGGCGGCAGCATCATGGGGCAGGGATGCTTCTCAGTAGTGAGCTTGTAAAAAAATCAATGAATGCAGGTGAAATGAATGCGGCACAATTTGAAAAAATCCTGCAGTTCACTGTGAAAGACTAATACACAGGTTCAAAGCAAACAGCAAAAAAATGAACAGGAACGGCTGAGAAACAAGAAGGGGGTGAAGAAATATGAAAACTGAAAGAAAAGCATGATTAATACATAGACATTTTGACAAAAACTATTAAAATTTGAATGAATTGCCAGCTGTAAGTATCTCATATTGTGCAGCCTGAGTATAAATATAATTACTTAAATGTATGAATTTGGGGCCTGATGTCCTGTGTTTTCTGTTTCGTTTCCCCTCAGTGGACGCCATGCGGGGCCGCCTCTTCTCCCACATACTCTGTCCTCAGTGAACCGTGGTCAAACGCTCTCACTCCATTTCCCCTCCATTATTCTCAACACCTTCAGTGGAAAAAAACAAAACAAAACAAACGTTCTTCACTTTCTCTCAGCTTCGTCTGCGACCCCCACCTCACGTCCCCGGCCCCGTCCGGCTGTCCGTCTCTGCACCGCCTGTCTTTGACTCACTCTGATACCAAACAGAACAAAACACACACTCCTCTTCTCACTGTACACATTTATTAGCGAGGAAAAAAAAAAAAAAAAAGCAATTACACTTTGACAAGTTAAGCTTATATTTGATCTAGATGAGCGCAGATCATCAGAATATCAGTGTAGCTGCACTGATCCAGCACATGGTATGTACAGGATTTGCTGCCTCGCTTTCAGTTTGGATGAATAATAATGAAGCAGCATCATCTAGTGGATACAGAGATGATGGCAGCACAAATCATAATTTGGATGGGACAAATCTGAGAAGATTTCACTGTTGTTTCACTTTATCACAGTATTGTGAGATGAATGTTAAAAATACTTTGCAAATGTGCAACATAAATACACTTCCTTGGTCTAGCCCAGGAATCTGCATCATTTAAGACCGTTTCTTTAACTTCCCACAAAATAAAAAAATGCCTGGATCAGCGACACGTCTTAAATGAAGAGGAAAAAAAATCCCATATTAAAAAAAGTTCATTCAAAAGTGCATTAATGACAACAAATTATGTGTATTCTATTATATTCCTTTGCTTTTGTAGCAATTCTTTTGTTATTTGTCATCTTTTTTCATGTTTTTTCCTCACTATTCATTTGAAATATTTTAGCCATTTATAGCTGCTATTTATAGCTGCTCTGCATTTCCTAATGTTGGAAATAGCTCAATATAATCGCAATTCAAAATTCTTTCATTGGCTATTTTTCCTGTTTAGTTTTTGAGTAGTTTTTGCTGTTTTCAGCCATTAGATTACAACATTTATGAAAAATAGTAGTGTGTTGTAGTGTGCACATAAAAAAGAGTGTTTATTTCCATAGAATTTTCTGAAAGCTTCATGGAGCCACAGGTTACAGACCTCTGGTGTAGTCTTAGCTTATTTTTTTAGCACAACACCATCACAAACTCAGATGTCAATAACCAAAATCAGGAAACATTCAGTTTATAGGAGCTCTGTTAGGACGATGAAGCGTTAGATAGCAAAATACAACATCGAGAATAAGGATAAAATATGGGGAAATAATTTGAACTGCTCATAATATAGTCAGATTGTTGAGTAAGTTCAAAATGAATACAAAACATCAAAAAAGAAGCTGGAATGGAAATGTAAAAAACAAAATAAAAAGGTGAATAATTTCTCCTGAACATCCACTAACCTAAATCTTTATTAATTGTACTTTTAAAGATGCCTTTGTTTTTTTTTTTAACAAGTCATAGTAAAATTGACATTAGAATCGCCTCCAACTCTGTGGGGAATGTAGTTATTTTCATTATGGAAAAGGAAATCACATTATTTACATGAACCTAACCCTCATTTTTATTGGCGATCCTGCTCTGTCCACCGAGCTGGCAGATCACTGACTTTCTGACCATCGCTGTAAAAAAGAAAAAAAGGTCCTGGGAGGGTTTAAGTGGATAAAGACTGACTCATGGTAGTTTTCCACAGGTCACTAACCAGCAGACGGCTGAGCCTGCTTACTCTCCTTTACACAGTTTAAGTTTAGTCACTCCAAGTTTTGCCTTTTAATAAGTATTTCTTTCTACTTGGCAGATCGAGCGGGATGCTTACAGATTGCGAAGCAGACTAAACAGCGTGCGGGTGCCGTCAAACAAACACGCCTGGCTCAGCAAAAATGAGTCAGTGATCAGTGAGGAGTGACGGTGGCGAAGCTCACAAACCATTACTTAGTCTGTTGACACAGAAACATCCAGAGGATTCCGCGCTCACATCTTCACCGCTTCCTGCCGGTCACTAGTTTACGGGCGGCTTCTTGATCTCGTCTTCGTCCTCTACCTGCGTGTCGGGGTTGTGGTCCTCGCCGCTGCCGGAACCCGGCTCCTCCGGCTTCCCGCCACGCCACTGCAGCTTGAAGTGGCTGTTGAGCCGCTCCAGGATGTCCAGCGAGTGGTTGATGATGAGCGCCAGCCAGGCCAGGCCGAAGAAGATCCAGCAGGCCATGAGGATGCTGTACCAGTCTGGGTAGACCTTCTCAGGATTGCTGTCTGGAAATAGCAAAGAGCAGAGCTCACTTCAGCCGAAAGGACCTGTTCTTGACTGAGTCAGGGTTTAGGGGACTGCTGCAACGCACCTGCCACAAAATCTCCAAAGCCGATGGTGCTGAGGGTGATGAAGCAGTAGTAGATGGCCTGTGAGTAGGTCCAGCCCTCATGCTGTTGGAACACGAGCATTGGAACGATGAAGAAGAGGACCGTTCCGCACAGGTAAGACACCAGGTGGATGAAGAAGCGTGTGCACTTCTGCAGTGAGACACGAGCAGGGGTGGTCATGTAAGTCACACCGTCATCTCGACAAAGATCTCAAGCTCGATCTCAGAGGTAAACAGACTCTTCGACGTGCTTACTCTCCGTCCAGTCTTCTCCTTGATGTAATCGGACAGTTTCCTCTCCATGGCGAGCATGTACTTGCCCACCCTGTTGAGCACGGCCATGTTGAGAGGAATACCGAAGAGCGCGAAGAACACACAGAAGATCTGGCCGGTCATTGTACTGGGACTCATATTTCCATACCCTGAGGTGGAAGAGCGAAGGGAAGTTCATGGATTAGCTGCTTCAAACAGATGAAATCAAGAAGAGCACAATGAAACCAACTCTTCCGTTCTGATTCAATAGTATTAAAAACATGACAGAGCTGGCTGCAAAAACCTTGATTATTTCTGATTCTACCGAGATGAAGAACTGTTAAAAATATTGTACTTTTGTTGTAGCTGAACTCACGTGGCGAGACCTAAAAGCACATATCTATTAGTCTATGAGCAGCAGGCATATTCAGTGGCAATAACTAGAATTCAAAGTGGATCAACAACCACGACAAGTGAAACACTAGATTTCTGTCAGTCTGTAACGCTTTCATGAACCTGAATACAATAAACTAATCAGCTCAAACAATTTCAAATTGAATTCTTATTTACAGCCTGTGTAAAGGATGTGGTATCCTGCATTCTGTCTGTGGTTGGTTGACTTTTATTGGAGTTACAGCGCTTCACTCTCTAATATCGGGTCATGACACCAAACCCATACAATGAATTAGTGGTTTTTGCAGAAAGGATTTTTGCTTCAATCAAAACTAATATGACTTCTGATTCTCAGCAAGGAGATGTGCAAAATATCCGGATTTAGGCAAGAACCACAAATGTGACTGAAGGACTAAATGTAATGTAAACTGAGATGTTTTGTTCAGGAAACATCTTGATCATCCCCTAGTGGCTGGTTCAGTAAAAGACAGAAATCAAGGATGCTCCATTCCGTCAAAAGGCATGATTCAATCTGGAAAAAAAATCAAATAACTGAATATGTTTGTTAAGCTATGAAGCTGTTTTTGGCACATTTGCCTCAGTCTAAAATACAGGGAGAAAAAAACTTTTTTTCCCTCTTTCATTCCTGGAATGTGAATATTTCAAATGGAGATATGAATTAATGTAATTTGCAGAAACACAAATACTTTTATAAAGGTGTTTTGTAATTTTTCAAATGTCTATTACATGCTTGATATTTTCAGGGACTGTTCTACATCTATATTTATATTTTTTTGAAACAGTATATAATTGCACATTCTGTACCGATGCATTTAAAACACTTGCATTAAGGTGATTTTAATCAATTCACTTTATTTAGAAAATAATTGTTTCTGTTCATTGAGTTTGGAGTCACACCAGAGACTCCCAGTCCCATTTTAAAGACTTCAGCGCTGTCTTTCTGGATATATATATATATATGTATGTATAAATTTATCACGGTTAAGGAAAAAAGCGTCCTGAACTTCATCCTCTGACCTATAGTCGTCACCACTGTTGCAGCAAACACAGCCGAGCTGGTAAATTTCCAGAAGCCGTCCGTGGTGTAGTTGCCTCTCAAACTGAGGCCCACCTTTGATGCGTCTTGAACAACCTGAAACAAAAATGAACAATAACAAATAGAAACGTTCCCCTTAAATATTTTATTCATTGCGACTCGAGAGCCCAAGCTGATTCGAACAGGGTCAGGTGATGAATGAAGATTCTACAACAATTCAGCACTGTACATTTCAGTTCTTATTTCTTACGGTTACTTGAACACCATGAAGTTCTCTAACAGAACTACACTCAGTCTGACAGAAATAATTCTCAACAGTTCAACACAAACATGAGGAATTATATTATAACACGTGAAAACTAGAAGCTCCTGTTATTAAAGATGCAACACCTCCTGAAGCCACAGACTCGGACAGCAACAGGCTGAAATGCTTCGTGTGCACAGAGGAGGGCGAAGGAGTAGCTGTATGTTTAGACGAGTTGGAATTTGCATAGAAAAAGTTGCGCCTTTGCCACACAACCACCACTCTGCATTGTTTCCTTCTTCTTTTTTGAATCACGGACAGCTGTTTTTGCTTCAATAAGCAGAAATGCTACATGATTCTTCCAGTGCTGCCGAAGGCTTGAAGCTGATTTACCTTCGTTTGCTGTGAACAGTGAACCACATTTCCATCCAGAAATATGAAAATGCAAAAGAGGTAGGGTTATGGTTGAGCTCCTAATATAGTGGAACACAGAGTGTGAGGAAAAAAAAAAAAAAAACACAAACGGGTGAACACCGAACAACGCGTGAAAGAGGTGGTACGAGAGACAGAAGCTGAGTGAGACATCCCAGTACTTCTGATGACCTTTGCTTTGATGCCCTACCTGCGCCACAGCCTCCAGGCCCTCCTGGTTCAAACATGTGTACGTAGTAAGCAGCTTGTTTTTGTTCATCAGTAACTGGCTGAGGTCCTTCCGCCCCAGGTCCCCCTCCACCTTCCAGAAGATCACCCCTCCGATCAGCACGTAGGCCACGTAGACCACGCCGAGCAAGAGGATGGAGGGCACCCTCTCTAGACTGAGCTGTTTTATTCCCATCTGAGCTCCGGGAGTCTGTCCTGAATAAAGCGGTCCGGCGTCTCGACCTGTGCAGCCCGCGGACGGCGAGGAGTGGAGAGGTTAACCTGCTCGTCTTCCAAGTCTTGCATTGCAGGCAAATGAACCTCCACCCGCGCTACACTTTCAGTCACTCCAACTGGCCCGGCATGCAAATCCAGAGCGGCACAAGATGAGACTGAGACGGCAGTAAAGACTGTGGGGAAGGTCAAATATTGGCGAAAGGGCTGAATTTATCATTCGTCTTCAACTGAGATATAACACAGTGGAGGAGATAATAGTCAAAAATAGGCAAACTGCACTAACCCGAACCGAAGATCTCGCACAAGACGTCATTTTGATAGTTTTTGTCATCAAACCGGGATCCTTATTTTCCAGCTCACATCACTGGCTTCATTTATGTGTTTGTTTAAGATAGGCCTCAGTGTTTGACTCTCTGGAGTTTACCGTCAGCACACAGACACAGATGGAGGTTAAAAGAAAACATTTGCTGCAGTAAGCAAACAGAAATTACAACTTCGGATGTGAGATTTCTCTTTCAGCTCGTAAAAATGGACACATGAATGAAGGGAGGGCTGATTCATATCCATGTGTGAGCTGCTTCTGTCGGACTGTTGCTGAAAGTGAGGCCTTGAGGTAGAACTGCAAAGTAAAATCCATCCGTTAGCTGGTTTTTCCCCATACAGAGTCACAGTTGGGTGGAATCTACTCAAGCTAACATGGGAAAAATACACAATTCTATCTTGTATTTCTAACCTTAAGTATTATATAACCAGGATGTTTGAATACATAAATAAACAAAAACAACCTATAACGATAAAACATAAATTAAGCTACTGGTGGGAGGCCCAGTCAGATCTTGGAGATGTCCTCTGGTTTACTGGAAGACACGTCCTCCTCCTCTTCCTTTTGTTTTTTAAAGCCTGGGTGAGTGAGGACGACCACATGCTCCATTACTCTGGCTCCCATATTGAAGATAAGAGCCAGCCAACCGAGAGCGAAGATGATCCAAACGCCTGCGAGGCTGCGGTACAGAGAGATGTACTCCTTATCTGGATCCGTTCCTACAGAAAACAAACAAAAGGCCCTTAGAGCATCTTCCACATTCCAAAAAAAAAAAAGATAAAATTAAATATATTGTACTAGCATGTATGAAACGAGCATGTTCTGCATGTTTACTACCACATTCACAGACGTACAAATGGAAATTCAAACCAAAATCAAAAGGCTGGATTGAAGATGGACAATGCAAACAGTTTTTGGAGCCATATGTGCTTCTTTCAGAGACAGTTTTACCTATTTCACTAAGATCAGGGGTCTGAAACCTGCGGTTCTGGGGCCACACGTGGCTCTTTGGCCAAATCCCAAATCTATGGATTTATAAAAAGGTACAGTAATCAAAATGAAAAAAAAAAAAACCCTCACAAGAAATCAGGAAGAAATACTGACAACAATTTCAAAAAGGAGAAAAAAAATTGAAAAATGGGGGAAAAATATAAACAAATTAAAATGCTTAGAAAACAGATTAAATGGCCAAAAACTCCTTCCTTCCTGAGTCCATAAGGCTTAGTAACTCCACCCTATAAACACTGTTTGTAGAATTTTGGTTAAATGCATCCTTTCTGTGCTCATATTAGTCGCCGTTAAGCTTTGTACATACTGAAAATTAAAAATATGCTTATTTTAATGCTTCTCTTAATTTATATTCTATTGTCTATTGTGTGAGGAGCCTTGCTTAAAGGAATGTCCCTCTGGAAAAGTATTTCTATTCATTTCTATTCTATTCTAATACGTCAAAATTGTCATAAAAATGTTGAAAAAGAAGGATGAAACTTCTAAAATCAGGTACAAAAACAGCTCAAATGTAATGAAATGTTTACCATCCAGTTTTTGTACATGTTTCAAAACTACTGTATTTATATGAAACTTCAGATTTTGTGTTAGATTCCAGGTGAATTTGATTTGGTGGGAAAAAAAGAAAAATGTTTCTTTTCATTCTAAAAGCTGCAGACCCCTGATCTAGACAATTTGAAAAGGCAAAGGGTTTAAAATTTGTATCTCTCTGAATTTTATCATGATACACACTTTAAAATACTGCACAACTTCGGCTGAAGTGTTGTCACGCTCTGAGGCCACAGTTCACGGAAGGTGACCGTTCGACTCTTTCCACCACATTAGCAGCTGTTTGCTCTTCTTCACTCACCGACCACGTAATCCCCAAAGCCAATGGTGCTCAGTGTAATGAAGGCGAAATAGAAGCCTTCGCCAAACGTCCAGCCTTCCACGTAACTGAAGAGCAGTGGAGGGATGACCAGGACGAGCAGGCTGCCCACGAAAAAGAAGAAGCTCACTGCGAGAGCCTCAACGGCTTGCTGGAGGAGAGCAGGAAGAGTGGGTTACCCCAACGTATATGACTGAATATGAGTGAATGATATTGATAAAGCCATCTGGTACCTGCTGAACCTTGTGAGGGACAAAAGACACCACGCCCCTCTCCAGTCGGCCCAGGTGGACAGCGAGGCACTTTCCCAGCTGCTTGAGGAAAGCCAGGTTCAGAGGAATTCCACACAGAGCGTAAAACACGCAGAACACTTGACCGGTCACGGTGCTCGGGGAGAGGTTACCATATCCTGTGAAACCCCCCAGAAAATTGGATATTGGTCAGTAAGATTCAGCTCAGACGGTGAAATGTTTTATACTGAGTGACGGATCCTCACCGATAGTCGTGATGACTGTGCCAGCAAAGAAGAAGGAGCTGCTGAAATCCCAGTTTGTGGGATTTGTGGAGTTGCCAGAGGGATTAACTCCCTTTTCCCAGGCATCTAGAATGACCTGCACACAGAAACCCAACACGATATTCATTTTTTCAGTTTTCCAGATCATTAATGTCAGCTCAGTAATTAAAAGTAGATTTGTCTGTAAAGCCACAACATTGCAAATATTGTCAATGAAAACACATTTCTCTGCACGATCAAGAAAAAACATGAGCTTAAACCTGGACAAATTTCTCCAAAGCCGGTCCGTCGAGGCACGTGTAATTCGCCAAGAAATGCAGCTTCTCCAGCTGGAAGTGGTTTCGGTTGTTGTTCTCAGCTTCTCGCTCCAGCATCTGGAAAATGGTGGCTCCAAAGAGCAGGTAGGTGAAGTAGGCCAGAGCCAAGAGTGCGGTCCTGCTCACTTTGACCTGGGCAAGCTTGAACCTCGCCATCAACTCCTCCAAGGCACCAGAAAGGCCAAACGCTGATGCTCAACTTTAGGAAAGAGGGTTTCTTTTTTCCACCTCAGAAATGAGAAAGATTGTTGATCAAATGCAGAAAACTCATGTTCAAGCCTGAGGCATTCCTCTCCACAGGAAAGATGGGGGAAGGCGCTTTAAGTCAGCGAGAGACGGCTCTCAAGGCGCTCCTACAGTAAGTTCTTCACCAGAAATGGAGGATGTTTGGGTACAGCCGCTTTTCGCTCTGACTGGGCAGGTCATCCTCCCTCTCTGATTGGTCGGAGGGCCAGACACGCTGATCTCTGGGTTGCTTGGGTTACGATCAAACTCCCCTCTTTTCCATTAGCGCGACATCTGGACACACATTGTCTTTCAACTGTTTCCACTAATAAGGAAGCAGTGGCAGCATCTTGTCAGCAGAACAAAAGTTAATGTTTTACAGGACACTGCTGATTCTGGGAGCTTCTAATGCCAAGATGGGCTATTGTGTGAGCAGAAAATACACTCGTATGCCAACCGCAACTTATTTTAGACCTCAGTCGATGTGATTGTAAATTCAGTCAAGTCGAAGGTGATCATTTTAATTCACTTAAGCATGGATACTTTGGTGCATTATCTCTATTAAAAAAAAAAAATCAATGATTCCTGGAAGTCTGCTCGAACAGTCATCAAACAATTTCCACCACATTCGGCTGTGAAACCTTTTTATGGTCAGATGGAGAGGGAGGAGACGACGCTTTGGAGTGGTGTAGAGAGCTCATTGTGATGATTGTTGATTGTGAGCCATAAACCAAAGAGTCGAAAGAAGCCTCCCGAGAGTCTCTAATGGCTTTCGTGTTTATGAAACTGGCAGGAGCAAAGAATGAAACCTAAAGTGATTCAAGGAAAGCATCAGCTATGGAGTAGACGCCTACAACAGCTGACAAAGAGCACCTTTTCACCCCTCATCTTCTGAAGTAAACCTCTCTAGTGGCCATTGAAGTAATTGCAATATGATAAAGATGTGAGGTGTTAGTCTGCATTTGGATGAATGGAATAGATGGATTATACACACTGCATTGACTCATTTAGATCCAGTAAGGAGATAAAAGCATTTATTTTAGGTCATCCAACTTGGGGTAAAAAAAAAAAAAAAGATTTTCCCAACTAGTTTTTCAATTTTGAAAGAGGTCAGTCCTAGAAATGTCCATTGAATATGTTTCCATTGTAGCAGCAGTGACATACATTGACCAATCATCTACCACTGACAGTGGAATATAATGCATAAGAGATCAGAAAACTGACAAACAGGCAGTGACGGGTCATTGCCATCCCACGCTCAAACCCACTGACTTCAACCCACTGATTCATTCCCAGAGGGACTGCAGGGCGAGCTGCTCCAGTTTATACAACAATGACACTAAAAGGAAAACCGGGACTTAAATTCAGTGATTGAGAAGTATGGCCAAGTGTGTCCCTTCAGAGTGAATATTCATTTGTCTTTTTTACTCACTTTATTTTCATTGGGTTGTTTCAGTGAACCTCCAGGAAGGGCAAAAGAAGTGAGTAACTCAGATATTCTTCCACGTTTTTCCAGCTCCTTTGAGGGGATCCTGGGAAACTGCCAAAGTTGAAGATTGAAATCGAACTGAAATCGAACCTTGGACCCCATGTGAAGTGGTGATTGGTAGGTTGTCAAGTGGCCAACACCAACTAAATTCATCATGGATGAGTGGTACTGCAGTGGAAGAGGTTAGGAGCTTCGACAGAAACAAAATGTGGGAATTCATGAAAGGTTACCTCTAATCTTAAAACAATGGAGTCATTCGCTTAACTCAGTTCTGCAACTCTGAGTGATTAAAAGTCACTGAAGTAACTTGGAGCGGTAACACACACCCTGGAGTCCAGACAGGAATTTCTCTCCAAAGCAACTAAGCCCGGATGCAAAGCGGGCTGCCGCCTGTCATCTGTCAAACAAACCAATGCAAAGCCATGCAAACATGTCAACAGGTTGTCTCTCCTTGGGTCGGTTTCTAACCACGGCTTTGGACAGAAAGATTCTAATTACAGACCCATGGAGACGCACTGTAGTGAGTTATAGAGATACAAGTCTTGGTTGGTAATTGATAATAATCTCCAAAATTAACCATCAATTATATGCTCAATGTGAGCATGAATCATTATTGATCTAAATACACAATGTACAGCATGTGCCACACACATGCTTGTATGCTTTAAGAATTTCATACAAGGAGGTCTCATTACGACTATAAATCATTTATACAAATATCTACTCATAACAATTGCAAGTAAATTTCATAGATAACCAAAAGACTGTCGATCCACCTCTTACAATGTGTACTGACGGTTCATCTCCACTAATGTGGATTCATTTTGACTGCTATCGGATTGTAATTCCAGTGTTTTCACAACTGACACCAGTAAAACTTCACCCTTCAGGTCTGACAGCGGAGCAGAGCGGCGTCCAGAGTCCGTTATCCTGGGTGACACTCCAGCTCAGTTCCAGAGGTAAACAAGCCACAGGAATCCCTCAGAGGAGTCACTGAAAGAGAGAATTCACATTCGCAATGGTAAAAATTCTTCCACTGCGTGTGCGCACGGTGAGATGTGAGCAGTTAGTGGACTGTCAGCGCTTTGTGAAACTATTCTGAGGAAACGGTACCGAACAATATAAGTGAATGAGTGCTCATTACCTAGATGAACAACAAACAAATAATGCACAAAATTAAACAAACATCAAGTGGTTCTTACTCAAATAATATAATATTCAGATTTTGTTTAGCCTACCAACATATATTTCTATCTTACTCATTTATTACTAGCTTTCAAAATGTCTTTGGAAAGAAAACTCCACTGGAAGAAGTTGTGCTGTGATGCACTGCACACTAGAGGGCAGCACTGTTCCTCCTGCTAACAGCTTGAGTGTGTGTTGTTTCTTGCCTTGTGTGTGTTTCCAGTCCTGCTGAGGAGGTTTTGTCTGGCCCGGACAAAGGCCAGAATGTCAGCGTCGACCTGCTGGTCTCCGGTCAGGGGGATAGAGGAGGGGGTGGTGGCGGCGGCGTCAAGCGCCCTGAAATGAACACAGCGTGAAAATACGAGCACAAACTATTCAAGGTGACAGATCTCCTGGCACTTTTTTGTGTGCTTCGAGGAGAAAATATTCCGCAACACTTACACACTGCTGTAAAATGTTTTAGCTGCTCAGGTTCCAAATAATAAAAGAAAAATAAATGAACACAGTATATAACAACACGCTCTCTGTATTGCCAGTGGCTGCAGGACAGGAACAAAAGCAAACACGGAGCACGCTGTGTGTTTTGCTGCGGTGGAGACCCAGAAGTCTTTGATTTGTTAAGAGAGTCTGTAGACGTTACTTCACAAAGACCTAAAAATTTATGGCCTCTCTCATAAGTGGAGAGAAAACACAGTCCTGCTATAAAATTCACAAGTCCAGACAGCATGTAGCCTATAGGTTTAAGAGCTACTGCAAACGCATGGGGCACGGGCATGAGAGACACGTCCAGCACAGAGGACTTCTGTATTACAGGGAAAAATATCTGACATCAAAGAATCTTGGTTCTCTTTTTAAAACATTGGGTTTGATCATTCCGGTTTATTAATGGGCAAATGCAGACATGTGGTGGGGGACGTCTCTCCTTGTGAGAATTGAAATACCTCCACTCAGAAGAAGGAGAAGGTTCGGTCAGCTTCCTGTCTGCGGGTGTGTTCTGCCAGACGACTGCAGGTGGTGAGTGAGGTACGCTTCTGCTTTTAGGGCCATTACTTCTGAAATCGCAGAAATGTGAACACTCCTTATTGTCAAAGACATCGAGCCGAACGCGAGAGCCGAAGAGAGAAGAGCGCAGCTCACCTGACATCTTGAACAAAAGACTCTACATCAGGGTCCTGACCTCTGGAAGAGTCTTTCAAAGTACTGCTCAGTTCAGAAACACTACAACAAAAACACCAGAAGAGCATTTAATAGACCGACAGCAGATATCACAGCACTGCAGCCTTGCATCAACCACCAGAGGGAGCTACAATACAGAGCGTTTCTAAACTGAAGAACTCTGTGAACTCTGAAACTTCAGGAGGAAATAAAATTCACTTATAAACTGTAAATGTGATTCAAAATTGATCTCTATTCTGATCGAGTTGGGTGACGGTCATCCTTCGCCATTCAAACGTATCGGAGCAGAGTAACCTGTTACTTCACAGGACAGATTAGCCCAGAGGTCTGCAACCTGTGGCTCCGTGAAGCTTTAAGAGAATCCTATGGAAATAAACATTCTGATTCTTTATATGTGCATTGCACACTGTTTTTTAAATATGGCCTAAAAACATCCAAGATTGCTAAAAACTGATAAAACTGCTAAAACAACAGCAAAACAATGGAAAATGGCTGAAATTGCAATGATAAAATTATTAAAAAGCTGTAAAAATCCATGAAAAAAGAGGAGCAATTGCTACAAATTGGCTACAACAGAAAAGAAATGTCATAGAATATATCTAAATTGTAGCGAAGACACGACATGTTTTTTTAATTCAGATAATTGACATTTTTTTCAGCTCCAGATGAATTTTATTTTAGTGGAAAAAAATGCAAAAGCCTCTCTGACGGTTGCAGACCTCTGGGATTGCCAAGTCATTCCTGCAGTTGCTGGAAATGACAACACGACCAGCAGATTCTCACGGATCACAAATCGCCCGATTTGTTTGGTCCATCTCCACGGCCTGTCAGGCAGAGAAATGGCCTTTTTAGATGGATAATATACTGAGGAGAGGCTCTTTAATCAGCAAATCACTCATAAGAGCCATTAACATGGTGAAGAAGAGGAGGGGAGGTGGTGCATAAAACCCACATTCTGACAAGCAGATGTTGACTAGAATTCAGAGGAAAAAAAAAAAACATCCCTCTGAAGCTGGAATTCCCACTTGAACTTGAAAGAACTCTGAGAAATCCAAGTTCAGTTTTTACCGTTGCTTCCCGGATTGTGACATGTTTGTGTAAACAGTGTTGTTTTTAGAACAACTGAAAGCATTTTGACCTTCCTTCATAGTGTTGCCTGTGGGCAAGAAGCTAAAGCGTTGCTCTGAAAGCATTTGTTTTCCCAATTTGTTTTGTTATGATCAAGTGAAATGCTGAAACGTGATCTGGAAACTGGACTTCCAAGATCCAGGGCAACTGGAGAGTGTGTTTAGTGCTCTTTCGACTCTGATACATTTGACTGTTTTAGCTGTAATCCACATCATTGTTACAACTTGTACAATTATGATAAGTCAATCCAATTTTTGAATGTGATTTTAAAAAATCCTTATCGACTGATCATTGGCTGATGATCTTTCTAGATGGCCGCGAACACGGACATTCAGTCACAGCAGGAAGTTGTTGTTTGCTCCATGGAAACAGGCATGGTGGGAGCTGCAGGTTGTTGGCCAGCGATGGACTGCGATCCGAGCACAGATGGAGAAAGGGTAAAAATAACAGAAATGACTGGAGCAGAGGAGTCGGCGAGAGGCTGGTGGATCTCCGTACGGCTTGGCTCGCTCTTCTCTGTGACCACTGAGCTCAGGGGGGACTGACAACGACCTCCGAATGACACCATGTAAAAAGTAAGGGTCCAGGTTTGAGTGGGTGCCGGACCGGCAGGAAGCAGAGGAGCAGCTTCCACGTCGCTCTTACCCCGATCCCAGAGGGCCAGGTGAAGGAGGCGGCAAGGTTCCGGTGGGCGACGCTGAGCGGCATCTCGCTTCATCCCCTGACTCAGCATCCTGTTCACAGTGATGAGAAACCACCCGGTTATTTATGACGTACGCTGAAACATACTGAAACGTGTGGTGCACATCCAGACGGAGGAGATGACCTCCACGTTCTTCACCAACCTCCTGTCCTACAGCGCCAGCCATTACACGGCTGCTGACCAGAAACAGAACAATAAACGTTCGGACACAGACGAGCGTGGAGAACATCAGCTTCCTGTTGAGTGTGCACGTGTCCGTCCTTGTCTGTCAGACTTCCTCCCGCAGTAAAACATTCCCAAAGCGTGTGTAGATGTGAGTGAGATATTATCCCCCTCCCCCTTTTTCGTGAGATCAAACCCCAACGGCGTCTGCTCGTCACATGTTACTGCTTAACGTCTTCTTTGCGGTCGGTTTTCCGAAATGTGCGCGACAGCCAGCGAGGCCGGGGCAGCGTGTGAGCGGAGAGACGTCTCAGCGCGCTGGAAAGAATCCAGCCCACTTCAATTCATTAAAGAGAAAACAAAAACACAATGAACTATAGATGGCTTGTTCCAATAAATGAAAAAATCTGCACAAATAACATGTGTAAATTGTTTTCAAGTATAAAGAATCAAGTATCCAACTGTTTGACTGAGCGTGTGTTGTTGATGCCAAATGCTAAGTCTTTTTTTTTAATCACAACATACATTAACTGAGTAAAGACTATTCAGTCAGGAGGACCAAGAGGGAAGATTTAACTCTTTCAAAAGGCGTCAGAAAAAAGAAATCCATTTTTATTTTAAAACTGCCAACTTTTTGCTGACATATATCCATGTATTTAAACAATCATCTATTCCATTCAGAAAAATACCTGAGAAAAGGGTTGGACATCATTTGTTTTCAAAGAAAATTCAAACAAAACAATCTGAAGTACACAAAGACACTGAATACGGTAAAAGAATAACTTTGAGAAATTGATTCAAAGAAACATTGTGAATTTTGTTTTTTTAATTAAACTATTACTGATAAAGCACAATTTTCACAACAGTTTTTTTTTACTTTCAAACTAAGTAAATGAAAACTAAAACTAATTACGTTTTTATTTAGTCTTTTTGGCAGGTGCAATAAAAAAACTGAATGATTAAATTAGAATGAACAAATTTCGCTCTCTTACTAAGATATTCACTTAATGATTGATTGTTGTGTGATTATGAAACTGTCACAACAAATTTATACAAATAAATGTGTATGACTGTTTGTGGGGCTAAGTCATCTTTCTCTCCAAATGTTTTTAAAATCCATCTTTCATCGCACCATAAAATCCTCTACGTCTCCTCCAGTGATTCCCGTCTGGCCTGGACGCTGACTCATCTCTGAACCCCCCACCGTGTTCAGACAGACTGCTGACACCGTGCCGGGATGTTTGCCGCTGTCTTCCCTCTGCGCTGCTCTTTTGGGCCGCATGGAGTTCTGTTCTGTTAAACTGCCCTTACATGTATCTTCCCTCCAGGACCCGTTCGGGGTGATGCTGAACAGAGGCTTGCTGGGGTCTGACCCCGTGCTGGAAATGCAAGTCAAAGACACGTGCAGATCGGCTTGCACACACAGGAACATGTCCGCAGAGGCCGGAATTGAGAAAACACACTAAAGAAAACATCTATAAATACAGAGAGGAAAATAAAGACACAAGGCTAATGTCAGAAACACATCCCGTCGTCTCATAACGGAAGCTTTATGTGGTGTTGTCACATGCGTTGGAGGAGAGAAAGGTGAGGTCAGTCACCTGCAGATGGGAAGCCTGCTGGTCCCACCACTTCAGGAAGTCCTTGTGGAGCTTCACCTTTGCCCTCTCCAGCAACAGCTGCAGATGCTCGATCTCTGTCCGCAGCGCCTTCAGACGACCGAAGGTGCTCTTGCAACTGACAGGGAGACATTAGCAGCACCAAATTCATTTTCTGCCCGTGATTCACAGCGTCTGCTGTGTCCAATCAATCCGAGCAGGCTCCCGGGAGAAGCTGGGAAAATGTTTGGAACGGCAATTTATTAAGGTGCACTTCAACTCACGTCTTTCTTTCTTGCTCAATGTGTTTGTGCAACCTTTCTTCCACTGGGTCTTCTTCCTCCTCGGCCTCAGAGTGATTCTCCAGGACGGCTGCAGGGAGAAAATCACATGAGATTTTCAGGGTCGTCAACATTTTTCCCTGCAGGGAAGCTTCTACAGACAAAATGAGATAAAACGCCACTTATTCAAATATTTATGAAGTAGGTCTTTGTTTGAATCGGTACCCAGAAACGCTAATGACCGGTGAAATAAAGACACTTTTATTCAGTTGTTCTTAATCTGGTTAGATTTCTGCTTGGTTTAATTTCTTTTTATGACATCCAGTCGTACTTCAGTGTATGTTTTCATGCGTGTGTTTCCTTCACAGGCGAAGGTCCAAGAGTGTAAGGGAAGCCAAGCTGCTGCGAGATGTTCTCTGACGCGGGAATAACAAGAGAGATCTCTGGTGACTGAACCCGCGGAGGGGGGGATTTTTATGTGATTTCCTCATCAAAGCATTTCTGTCACTGATCAGACCAGAACAGAGGAAATGAGGGAGCGTCCCAGTTGTGTCTTTGGTCGTCCAGCTCTCAGACTGTGAACGCTGAAGCTTTGAAGTGGCCACTGATGCACATGCAGCACAAGTGCACGAGCATGTGCAGAGTGTTTACTCAAATCACTCTGAGAGCAGCTCGGTGTCTTAAACACAATAAATAGACTGGTTATGCAAAAGTGTGGTATGAAACTTTGATTGTGTTGTTTTAGGAGCTACAAAGAAGAGAATAACATGCAGCTATTTATCCATCATTCACTGCTTCATGTGTTCATGCATGCTGTTTATCCGTTGATGTGGGGAGATGATGAATTATTCAGCTCTTTTACATACACAAGGTGAAAACATGGCTGTGATATTCATCTTACTGTGAGCTGCCTTCTGTTTCCTCCGATGCTCTATCTGCTTCTTCAGCTCAGCTGAGAGAGAGAGGGGGGAGGGAGAGAGAGAGAGAGAGAGAAATGTTTGACATTAGCATGTGTTTAATATTATATTCTAGTACAACTTTACACAAACCTTTATACCTCTAAAGCCCTTTAATTATGATCACTCACATCTTAAACTGAGCATTACATGAAGTTGTCTATGTACGGTTGAGCTAATTTGAAGATGAAATGATTGGAGGTCCGTAGTGCAGCTACTGCAGAAAGTTGGTGACCTCCGTGAACTCTGCCCCTCGGCATCTGTTGACCCCGCGCTTTGACTTTTTGGTCCCAATTGCTTCCACTTTGTTCTGGTGCTACTAATAGTTGATTGTGAGGAAATAATTGCCCAGCTTGACTTATTGCAGAAGTGGCATTCTATCACCGCGCCACGCTGAAACCACCGAAACCGTGAGAGCGACCTATTCTTTCAAAAACGTTTGTAGGAATAGCCTACATGCAGGTCCTTGATTTTTTTTTTTTTTTCCCCCGTGGTCACGGAACTGATTGAAACACATGAATCCAACGATTTGAAGAGGTGAGCAAATACTTCTGGCAATACAGGGTATATTTGTGTGTCTTGTGGTAACGGTCAAGATCAAGTCAGGAAAATTAGATCTCAGTTTTGAAAAGAGACCTCAAAAAACATCAGCAGCTCTTCTGGAAATGTACTGAGCCAGAAAAAAAAAAGACAGATAGAAATCTAAACTGACTGAACATAATCTATTCTTCTGTATTTCAATGAAAGAAAACAAAAATGGGGATTAAAGACTCAGTCAGTCATGAAGGTTATAGTGTTGCATTTGTGGCTGAAGTATTATCAAGCAATCATAATCCTCGCTGGTTAAACAGAACAATTATGGATTTGCATCTTAGGTACAAATTCACCACAAATATTCTAGTTGTTGATGGAGTAGTTAATGTTTGCTCTTTCATTTCACTTTTGTTGAATGTTTCTGATCCAATGCTACTTATTGTCTCTAAAGGCGGCTACTTCGCCCATAACCACAATATATTAGGAATCTAAATTACAATAATTAACATTTACACTCAAGCGGTACCACTGACTTCTTTTAAAAACCAAAAGGAGAAGAAATCATACGGCTGTTTGCAGACTTAACCGTACTCATCAAGCGGAGGACGCTGGACTTAATGTCACCAAGATGTTAAATCTCTTCTCCCCGGTTGGTCTTTAGCAGTCAGGCCTTTTGCGCTGATGAACTTGTCAGTGAGTCTTTTTGCAGGAGACTTTCTGAAAACAGAACATCCTGCTGAGTTACAAGCTCCCACCGTCCTGCGAATGAACTCTTGTGACTCCGGTGAGCCAGGAAGCAACATGGGGGAGGCTGTTGGGTCACTGCCTCTGCCGAGGCAGCGATGCTCGGTTAACACATGCGCAAGTAATTCATGTCTCTGTTTTTGCTGTCTCTCTTCCTGAAATTGAAGCAGTTAATTACTCCATTGAAGAATATGTTGATGAAATGCCCAAGTGGCACCAGCCAGTGGTAAAGCAAAAGAACAAAAAACATATTGACGACTTTGAGACTATCGATATCTATACTGGAGGGTGAAGGAGCATTCGAGGATATGTTTTCCTAAAGGGGACTATTATACATTGAGCTCAAAGATCAGAGTGTCAGATAGGGTTTTCATTGAATTACCAGGGTAATTATGAGGCGGACGAGAAGATAAAAGAGAAATTGAATGGCAGTATCTTCTGTGGTGAGTTTCAGTTACAATCCCTGAGGTCTCAAATGAATGTAGACGGTGCTGCGCTGCGGCTTTTTCTGTAATATGAGCCTATCACCAATCTAAAAAACCGAGGTCAAAGCTCCAACAGTGAATATTCCAGATGGAGTATTGTTTTGCAACAAAAAAAACAAAAAAAAAAAACAGGGTGTGGGGGGAAAGCTACCTTTTCATTCAACACCTCTCCTGGTACCGTAAAACAGTGGGAGCACAGATCACGCTCTGGCAAAACAGTGTGGTTGTGTTTTGCATTTGCTTGGCCCTCGCTCAGCGAATGCATTTTAAATTGTTTAAAAAGTGCCCGTGCAACCAGCTCATCTTTCAAAAGTCCTTACAAAGACCCTATTTTGAAGAGAACCACTTTTGAGGTTTTCAGAAACGGGGAGACGTGAATAGATGATGTGAAGCGGTATAAATGACACACACATGAACATATTGTGCCCTTAATGACTGTTTTTTTCCAGATGCCTATGGGTTGAGAACCTCAGAGTGGCTGCGATTGTAAATGAACTGAGACGCTCCGCGGCTTGACGTTGTGGTCTGAGTTTAGAGCTGGAGTCGTCTCTAAAAGACACAGCCCCCTGAACAGGAGCCTCAACTGACTGACACAGCCTCAACAAAAGCATTCAGAAATATATATATCCAACATGAGCACGCCATGATAACAAGGTTAAGAAAGTAGGCCATCGTCATGACGATCGGCCACGAAGGACACTTCCACTAGAGACACACATTGATCAAGACATTAGATATGTTGCCAGTTTCAGTTTGGATCCTCTTCAGCATTAGAACACCGGCAGCTACATTCAACAAGGTGCTGAAACATTAATCAATGGTCAGCAGCAAGGCGACCTTGATTATTGTTCAATTTTGGTGAGCCTGTGAACTGTAGCCTCAATTTCCTGTTTATAGTTGACAGGAGTTCCGATGTGGTCTGATGCTGTTGAGCATTGGCTTCAAAGCTCGATAAACGGTGCGGTCAGAGACGGTCTTCTGTGTGATTCGGTGGTAATGAGTGGTTATCTGAGGTACTGTTGCCTTTCTATCATCTTGAACCAGTCGGACCATTCTCCTCTGACTCCAACAATATCGTTCACTGAATATTCTCTGCTTCAGGCACTTCTCTGTAAACTCTACACATGGTTGTGCACGAAAATCCCAGAAGATCATCAGTTTCTGAAATAGTAACTTTCTGAATTACTGAAATACCGATCAGTTTGACAACAACAACCCCGCCACAGTCAAAGTTTAACTTTAATGTATTTCCTTTTCCATTCTCGTGCTCTGGATGAACTTCAGCAGCTCATCATGGCCACGCCACAAGCCAAATCACAATCAGCTGCACGATATGATTAGCTGGTTAGCTATTTGCGATCATGAGCATTTGAAGACTCGTACCACAGCGTGCACTGACCCTGAATCGTCTCAGTAAAATAACACAATAACAGAAAAAGAATCATTTTGTTGCATTTCAGAAATGTTGCTGCATTTAGATGCGATTAAGGGAGGCTGAATTAGAGGCAGCAGGATACCACAACTGTAGTTGTATGAAATCCAAGGTGAACGTTTTGCTCAACCCAACCAAGTAGTTTTGGTGACAACTAAATGGCATAATGAGCAAATTCATCACACGAGCTTGCACGATAACTGGTTGACTATTATTTTGTTGGGGTAGAATAGAAATGGCAGAGTGACTGTGAGCAATTAGGATCACTTCTTCACTTCTTTTCTGGATTAAAGGCCAATAGTTTGGTCAGAAAGCACAAGAATATGCTTGTTGATTTTACTGTATCAACATTTTGTCAGATGTGCACAGGCCTCTTTTCATCATCTTTATAACCAGACTTTTTTCTATCACTTTCTCAAAGACCAGCAAAGGAAGAAATGTTTGTGCACATAACCAGAAGAGCGGTTGGGGACTGAACCTGTTAGGTGTTACTCTGAAAGAGTAGTGTCTGTTGGCAGTTACTCCAAAGTACAGAATGAAACATGACATTCAGAAGGTAATAACGATGGTAAAATATGTAGACGACAACTGTGTAAAACATTGTTTTCTATTCTGAATAAGGTTCAGATCAGCTCTTCTTACCATCAATTCTGTGCTGTTTATACTTCAGGTAATTACAGCCAGAGATGACATTTAGTCTTACAAAGAATTTACGGAGAGGGTGGAAATCATCTTATTTTGTTGTTTGAAGCTAATAAATATGGTATGAAGACTATATAGAACCACTGATACCCATGTAGCCTACATCAGATGTGAAAACTAACATTTTGTTGAATCACCTTGTCCAAGCTAAAACGCACCACATCTATAGATGGAAACACTTCCCTCGTGTTCGCTCCAATTGTTACTCCATGTGGACATGGACTGAGTAGTGGTGTAATGGAAGGGTTAGTCGTCTAATAATCTCCTCAGTGATGACAAAACAGCCACAGGTCAAACCAATATGGGAGTTACAGACACTTACAACAGCTCAATCGCTTCTCTCTGAAAGCTGCTGATCGAGATCAACTACGCATGTGATTTTGATTGCAGTCTTGGTATGACGTTAGCTGCTGCTCTGATTGGGGCCCTCGTCAGGGTTGTTATGATTGTTGCTTTGAAACATTTAGCAGCCCCCAGTCCTCTTGGACAGACAGGTTTTATCTGGTAAAATTCCATTGACTTTAAACCCTGACTGATCAGTTGATATTGGTAGTTAAACGTAGTTTTAGAACACACAGCTATATGCAAAACAGCTGAAATTCAACAAAAAATTGAGCCAAAACTCTAAGCAAAAACCATAACAATGTATTATTCAATTCAGCAGTTATCAACACCAACCTGCCACAATATAAATATAGACTGGCGAAGTGTTCCAGCAGAATCTATTGCTCTCCACAGGTGGTTTTGGTCTTAAAGGAAATGGCTACACAATATGAGGCAAGTGGTCATAATTCTATGGCTGATTGATGCACATCACCAAAGCTCAGCTTGTGGAAGGGCTGATCAAGCAATAAATACAAGGCGTAAGGTGTTTAATCTTTTCTGATGATGGTACGAGCTGAACTGCCCCGTGTATAACGATCCAACACATCAACTCTGAAAAGAAATCTAGTCAAGCTCCAGAGCAGGCGACAAGTTTAATGAGTATTTCTGACAGAAGCTGAGAAGAAATCCCATAGAAAATGAATTTGCGTTGGTGTGGAGTCATCGTGGTATGCGGTGTCCTGACAGCAACATTTAACTGGAATTCAGTGCTCCTGTCCCCGTTCCAGGACAAGACTGTGGGCTTGACACTGCAACCTCTTCCAAACCACACAGGGTCCCCCCGCCCCCCCACCATCGTCAGGAGACGTGCCGCCGTCTATAAGGACCGGTTTCAAGCTACAAGCCTCAATAAACACTTGGTGATTTTTGTGGCATGGAGATTGAACGTGATATGCCGCATGAAAATTGAAGTGTGCTCACGATGCAATCATCATACATACAATCCAGCTCCTCAATGTCTGCGTGGGTGTCGATTTCAGCAGACATTCAGAAAAATGACATTCATGAGTCCCACAAAGCAGTGCACAGCTAGTACTTATCAATGATATCACTTCACCGCAACTGGTGATTATACTGATAACTCATTTTAACTGTTGGTAGTTTCTTGATTAGAATATGTTGGGACATCATGGTAAAGGAGAAGATGAATCTTAAGGGGTTTATCCTGTAAACAAAAAAAAGCAGTGTTGCATTGAGGCTATGTTTTCAGCCTTTACTGGAAAACAGTTTGTGAGCATTTAATCAAATATGATTAATTAAGATCTATGAGATTTTCATACGAAACTGTGTGTCTGACAAAGTTTCTGAAATCCCCTCATCTGCACCAGTAAGTACTTTGAAGAAAGTGAAGTCAGTTCATCCAGGCAGATAAATCAGTATAAAGGCTGGACTTCAGAACCACAACACAGTGTTTGAAGTAGAATGCACCGTTTTTGTTTCAGAGAAGTTTAGCGTTTACATTGCAGCATTTTTAAAACGATTTTCATTTATATGAAAAGACAGAAATGCTGAAAACAATGTAAATTTCATGTAAGAGCACTGGTGTGTGCTGTTGGTTGCACACACATGCACGGAGAGAACAATATGACATTAAAATTAATAATGCTGTCCCGGTTCTCTGCTCTGCCTCCTGACTTTGTTTGCTGTAGCTTGACCACTTCAGAAAATCCAATTCTTTTTCAGTTATGAAGTCAATCTCTGGTGTGTTCCCAGTTTTTTAATTCCAAATGTGAAAACAGCATGGACACTGCAATCTGCTGTCAGAACATGTCATCTACATGCTCATATGAGGTGTTTGTGAGAATTTCAACAATCCAATTTTTCCCATTTTGTTTGGATGGATCACTGCCAATCATCTGTTCTTGTGTTTTACCAATCATTACACCCTGGAGTCCTGAAGAGGGAGGGGAAAAGTACCTTGACGGGAACGGGGACCCAGAGCGTCTCATTAATGGGAGTTATGGGAGCTGAAATGGTCCTGTAGCACATCATTAGACTAAAATGACACAAGGTCACTTCGGAGCTAAAGCGTACAGTGACAGCCGGGACTCTGGCTGTCATGGTAATACAGTAGAATACACTTGTATGTTTGGGAAACAGTCACTCTTTGGTTCGATTAAGACTGCAAAAAACACTTGGTTAGATTTTTCAAAGAAGCTTCGCAGCACTGCATTATGATATCTAATTTTGTCTAATTTTGTCATTTCACTGGACCTTAACCTCGGATTCCATCCACAACATTCTCCTCCTGAATCCATATTTTTAACTTCTTATCCTCACACAAGCCAGTTTTCATAAGAGTCTGGTGTGTTTTGAGGGCATAACCTATAGCAGGGACTTTACAGAAACCACTTTTAATGAAAAACTTGATAACATCAGCGCTGCAAATAAATTGCAGTAACAGGCTTGTAAAATCGAGTTAAAGATGCAGTAATCGCATTAAATTCTTCCTGCGAAATTCCTTCTCTAAAGCTTTGGAACAATCTTCTCGGTAATGACGTACATTCCACGCTCTGACAGACCGTTCCTCGAAATCTACCTCAAAATCCTGCTGCCTCTGGGCCGTTTCAGCGAAGGTGAGCGGAGGATGAAAGCGGAACTCCAAAGCAGAGTCCAGATGCTCCACCTGAAACGATACCGCATAAATCCCCCCAACATCTGGCCAAGCAATCAACAGATGTTGCTCATTTCCAGATGCCCTGCCCCTTCCATGCTGTAGAAGATGTGCATCAGTGATCCCTCTGAATAAATATATATCCTTGCACTTTTTGGACCTAAGCGCTCAGAACGTATGCTCCTCCAGCGGGGATTGGATTCCACAGTCGAATTCATAGGCCAAGAACAATAGTGTAAACCATGCAAATGTTTAGACGCTGATGTTTCCTCGGGCTACCACCTCTCACTTTCTCTCCCGCTACTGACCCTCATGCTCGGTACATCCATCAGGCCAGGCCCTGTCTATTTTATGCTAAATGTTTCCATGTTCTGCATTAAGCAGGAGACACAGGTGGTGTAATATTTCCAAGCAAGGTCTCCAAGATGGCAAGGAAATACACTAAGCCAAATATTATGGTACAACTTTCCAGCCAGAAGACGCAACTGCTTTCCACTAAAAACACTGCGTCTCATCTGGGAAGAATGCAGCCCCACGCATTTAGCAATGTAATGATATCTGACAGCATCGAGACGTTTTTGGGGAACTCTTCCAAAACTGATCACAATGAGGAATTCGATTGCTAAATTTTAACCGCCTCCATAAAAAAAAAAAAAAAAACCAGAAGAAAAACTGTTCAATTAGTCAAAATTCAGTTTTTCCTCACTTCATCCTAACTGGGTGGCCCACGCTGTGCTGATGTCTGCAGAGCTTCTATTGAATGCTGTATCGGTGGTGTGTGTGAAGTATGACATGCGCAGCTGTGTCAGCACCTCGTGGAGTCATCGCTCCAGAAAAAAGAAAAAAAAGAATCAAATACCAAGGGTGTTAAGTGCTTGCTGGCAGTGCATGAGGGTAAGTGGCAATGGCTATCAAACCACCAAGCGTGATGTGAAGCAGCGACGGAGCCAGGTACTGGTGTAAACCTATCCATGTTAATGGCATGTGAAATGAGCCTCAAAAAACACACAGTCCAAGGAAATTCATGAAAACCAGCCTGCAGCAGTAAATGCGAACCAGATCGAGCCCTAATATTACATTTCAACTGCTCGGTGTAGAGTGGAAAATTCTACCAAAACACAGTGATATCATTTAAACGTGCCGCCGCCGGGGAAGAGGCTTGTCTTATAGTATCCTTTTGAAAAGAATCGAATTAGGACTTGTTTTCACAGATTCCTTTTCCTTCTTAATTTATTATCGTCTTTTTTTTATGTTATTATTTTTGTTCATTTCTGTGTCACAAATTATTAGATTGGTCACTTTCAGTGTGTTCACAGACACATCCATAAATCTTTTATATTTGTGTCATCTGTGTAATGGAAGTTTTTCCAGAACGGCACAGGGCAGATGTTATTTAAGGGGGGGAAACTGAACTCCGGCCTCCTGTTTTTGAGGTTGACCACTTGTTTTTTCCTTGTGGTGAATCCTCTCTATTAATTGTTGTCTCTCGTACACATACTCCGACTTCTTTATGGAGCGTTCCTGATCCGACCAACTGTTTTGGAAGAGAATGGTTCTGTCATCCATCACACTTATTTTGTTTTTCGTATCTTTTGGCTCTGCGCAGCTCACCAGTGTGTTCCTTCTTATTAGCAATGGAGCGGCTGATTTGGCTGATGTTGGGTTGTTGTGATTTTCAACCCAATGATGGTTTATTTCACAGTTCTTTTTTTGCCATCAGTGCGAACTTCAGACTACAAAGACATTTTAGTCTTACTTCTTGTGCCTATATAAAGTTGGAGGTGTGTATGAGATGTGTTGTGATTTATACACATTTGACATCTATGCCCTCATGTAAAGCTGAAGGTTAAACCAATTCCTCATTGGAAAGATAAAGTTGGATTCCCATGACCACCTGTCAGGGATATTACCCAGAAGGCCACAGGGGTTCACGTACAGAGTTTTCATAAAACAGCCAGAGACATTCTTGTAAAAAGTCCGGATTGGAAGGCTGAGCTGAGTGGAAATCCCAACACATCTGGGCCACGGTTGGCTAAAGAGCAGAAATGCACTGAAAGACATTTCTTCTGAAACCAAATAGCGATCTGCCCATTCAGGTTTTCCCTGCCGTTGTCCGGTACCTTAAAGATGAACGTCAGTGTAATTGAATGTTTTTTTTTTTCTGAATCTGTGGCAACTTACTGATTCTGTCTCTGGCGTCGTTCAGCTGCACCCCGAGCTTCTTGGCCTCTGCGGCGCTGCTCGAAACAATCCAGGTGTTAAGAGAGTGAGAAAAGCTTCAAGAGACGATGCAAGAAAATGAAAAGAAACAAGGGTGACAGAACAACAAAAAGTACAATTTATAAAGAGAAACACATACACACAGTACAGAGAATGGAGGCGTTGAACATGTGCAGCTGCAAATAATCCACAATCATCAGTGATTCTGTACCTATGTTGGCAAAAGTCGGCCGTATTTCGCAAAATTCCTGCAGTGTGAACGTTTTCATCCACTCACCCTCACAATATGGACTTGATGCTAGAAGAATCGGTGGCAAGTATTCAGCGGTTTACTTCTGGGTGTCAGTGTTGTGGGATGTCTGCTAATCCCTCTGAAACTGACACCGTACACAATGTCCCACATCTGCCCCGGGACATTTTCAAAATGTGGCAATCTTGCAGCAGCCGTAGTCGAATACAGCAAAGATATTACTACAAATTAAAAAAAAAAAATACTGTCTGATGAACGAGAAAGTGTTTTGACCCAAAATTATACTTAGGAGAACCAGAAACTATGGACTGACTGCGGCCTCATCTCCAATGATCAGATTAAAAATGAGAACACATTTATGACTTGTATAAACTAAAGACTATTCTCAATTTGCACAATTTCATTTAGTTGGGGATTTTTAGAAATACTCCTTTAATAATTAGTTTTAATGAAAGTTTCTGGGGGAGTAGCAATGACGTATGAGATGTGAAATGACTTTGTTCCCACCAGTGATTTAAAAAAAAAAAAAAAAAAAAAAAAAAAAAAAATCAGCATAGACAGGAATACATACAATGTAGATCAGAGGGATGAAATCCCTTTAATCTCTCACCACAAATCCCACTCTGTTTATACGCGTGTTTTAAGTTTACATGGAGTTTTCAAATGACAACTCATTTGTTTCCTTTCTAAATTATCTGACATATGCGATGTGTGAGAGCCAAAAATAAACACCGCATTTTCCAGTGGAACAAACTGCACTGGATGTGGGATTTATTATAATTGTTTGCCAGAGCTGCAATGATGTGACCACTAACCGTTGTTTAAGTAGAGTGAGGTTGTCTTCCACTGTCAGATGGTCCTCCCGATTCCTCACAAATATCTCAAAGGCCTCTTGTTTTCCCATCGATAGAGTCGGACCTGAGAAGAGAAAAACAAAACAACAGAGGATGTGATGAGACTTTATTCGTTGTACCGCTGGAACACGTCTCCGAGCCATGGGAAATTGAGCCGAGTCCTGCTGGGCAAATTAGAGCAGTGGGTTCCTCGTCGTACATGTTCCCACATCCCATAGGTCGTCAGCTGCAATCTGGCGGCCAGATGCGAGCAGTTACAGCCCCCTGCGGTTTCGCTGACCTCCCACCTGATGCTCACAACAAAACCCCAGGTCTATTAACCTGCCAACCAATAATTAGAGAGAACATAAACACAAATATAAACAGCAGTTCTCGACTTGTCAGCAGCGCACGGCGGATGCCCTCCCCGCCACATCGCGCTGGCGGGTTGCCACGTGTATCTAAATTATTTCGAGCGCAAGTTTGCTGACTTGCATTTTTACTGTGCTTGTATAATTGCTTAACGAGCATTTTTTATTTAGGTTCCTCACATCTGCTTCAGATAGCGGGAAAGACTTTCACCAAACAATACACATCTGGTCACACGGGTTAGGAGCTATTTTGCTTTCTTTTACCTGAGCACATTTCATGATAATTGTACAAAAATACAGCAAGCAACTCAAAGAAAAACTATGGAAGATGTTCTAAGACTGACAAATTATGATCAGGTTAAACTTTAAAAATTCAAGTCGACTTAAAAGAAAATGCAATGGTGAACTGGTGAATGCAAAATACTTCCCCTTGAAAGACTCTCTGTTTGATCCATTCACCATCCTAGCATCCTCTGTCACTGTGTCATTTCTTTACCTCTCTTTCTATTCATGAACCGGGCAGATAATTAGAAACAAGGTTTTATCTTCAATGAAGATGTTGCAAAACACATCCCTTTTGGGGGAAG
Source organism: Salarias fasciatus (assembly GCF_902148845.1). Taxonomy (NCBI): domain Eukaryota; kingdom Metazoa; phylum Chordata; class Actinopteri; order Blenniiformes; family Blenniidae; genus Salarias; species Salarias fasciatus. The sequence continues at coordinate 20,322,538 of NC_043763.1, read as the reverse complement.
GTGAAGAAATACAGAAAAACAAAAACACAGAAGATCCAAACATCACTGCCTGACATGCCAACATAAGTGTTACTGTTGCTTTCGAAGCACAGAGTCTCACACACACACACACACACACACAGCCCAGCATTGTTGCCTTTGCACACTAAGGCACAATGTTTTTGAATGAAATGTAGAGTAATATTTAAAAGAGTTTACTCAAAAAAAGATTTTTTGGACACTCCTATATTGCTTTTAGACTCGCAAAGCAGTGTTATACCAAGATTCTGCAACCTGTTTTTTCTTTATTTTTTACAAGGCACTCATGCTATTTTTATATTTATAGCGGAGGTGGACACTCCTGGTGCTAGAAGGCTGGTCAAGTGTTTACAGACAGGTGTTTTGAATATGAGACATGCTGAAACCAGACAGAAGTCTGATTTCAACCTCAGTACTAAAACCAGACTTTTAGTTAGAGGACTGTGAAACTGTTGATTGTATTGTGGATATTCTTTTCACAGGAAATGATGACTCTCCAAGTTATTCATTTTGGGTTCTGAAGCATCATTTTCAAATGAAAACACATAATTTTTATGTTTTCATTTCAGAAAAGATTCCTGTTCGCATGGAAACATATTGAAAATATGCAGAGACAGTAGAGAAGCTGCAAACGATTTCGTTTTCCTGTATGGCCAGAGGGTACCTACACAGGGAGTCGGAGCAGCGCAGCACAATGCAGAGCGGTGCTCACACAGCACACGGAGCGTCGGGGTGCCTATACCCACAGCCGGCCCTGATTGCACTACTAATAATAAAAAATACAAATAATTAAAAAAAAACAAAAAAAAAAAACAGCGCAGGCAGGTAAAACAACACTTATTTTTTTTCCTACACACTGAAACACAGACTGGAACAAAGTGTCGGTCACTCTAAACATCAAACAAATGAAGTATAGTTCAAATGACCAGAACCAAACCCACTTCTAACAAACGGGCTAAAGCATGTTATTTATTTGTATCTATAATCTCTGCAGATAAGCTCACATTTTTTGGCTAAACAGTTTCTCACATTATCTGCTCAAATTAAATGAAAGGCTTAATTGCACTGTGTCGGGTCCGTTTCGCAGCGCAACATCCATGCAAAAACATCACTAAATTAAATAGAATTAGCCTTTTAGATAAATAAAAATAATAATATAATAATAACCTAAAATATTACAATTAAACGAAATAAAAGTCAGCATTAAAAATGAGAATTGAATAACAGAACCGTCTTTTAATAGCCCAATTATCTGGCTACTTACCCTTTAATGTGGAAAGCCATGTTGTTGTGAAGTGATATGAAAGGACACAATTTGCATTTGACTTTTTTTGGATCATCTTTGACTTGGTCTGAAGTTCTGTTTTTTTCCCGACATTGTAAGACTTTTAAAGTTAAGCCAAATCACCACCGAGATGCTGCTCTGTGACGGAGCTCTGCGCAAAATGGGATTGTGCCACTCACCATGGTGGTTGATTCACAGACACTAATTAGATAGAATATTGAATAAAACTACAAGTTAAGTAAATTTTTCCACAGTATATTTGATAGGCTAACATGTATATCAAATAGGCTTTATATCGTGTTTATTTGGGGAAAAAAACCCAAGCAATTCTATGTAAAATCAGTCATTCAGCACCCCCATACAGCTGTAATGGAATGGTCCTCGTTTAATAATCACATTTTTTCGATGCTTCGACTGCGTGATTGGTAGTCGAATCAGGCCCCCTCGAACAATCGTGGAATCGTCGACTATCTGAGGACACCCCTAATGGCCACTAGTGGGTGCTGCTGTTTGTTTTTGTAGTGAAACCATGCATGTACAGAGATCGATATAAACATTAACAATGGAGAGGAAACAACAGTTGTATGGACAGACGACCAGGTTGGATTGCTGTTTGGGGGGGAATATAACTACAAAACCTTGTTGGAGTCAGAGCGTTATTGAAAAGTTCCATCTTGGGATCCGTTTTCAAAAATTGCATTTTCAGTGGCTCAGAGTAATGAACCCCATTTAAAGTGACCTGAGATGAACCCTCCCATAAACAGAGCCCGAGGCAGCTTAGATGAAACATTACTACACATGGTAAAGGTTGTGATCAGACATGATGTTAGCCACATAGCATGTGCACCCATGAGAGAAAAGTAGTCATAATTGCCTTTGTTAACATTAATTGTACGTGTTCTTCATCCACGCTGAGCTACCACCTCTAGAATGAATATGTACTGAACACAGGTTTAAATTAAAAGCACACAATAAACCAAGTTTACAGGCAAATGTTCAGAAATGCTCGATGTATCACAGTTGAGGCATTTCTTTCTCGTAACTTTCGCCAAGAACTTGTTTACCCGATCTAGTATTTTTCAGCTTTAGTAGTTTTGCTTTTCTCTCTCATATTTTTCCAGCATGTCTGTTTCCAAACTTTAAAACACAATACAAAACAACATCATTTCACAAGATTGCCCTGGAAAATCCAAAACTTCCAAATAACTTCCAATAAATCCAGCTTGTTAAATCGTGCGCGCTCCATGGCAAAGCTGCTCTAACCGAAGACATACACGAGGCAGCGCCTCATGCGAGATTAATTGTGGGACAGTCAGGAATTTTATTTCTTTATTTTTGGAAAGTCCTGATTGAAACCAGCAGGCGTCTCGCAGACATACATCGCCAGCGCCAACCTCAACAAATCAGCGTGAGGGTTTCTTAAGGGAAACGCACTCCGTTCGACTCTTGTAAAAAGCAACATTCCCCAAATATCTAAGAGTGATATGACATCATATTATGTTGTACTAACATAATTTGTGGGGTAATGAGATCACGCTAACCTGAGGCCAACTTTCCTAATTTTCTTTTCCGTGCTCCAAGTGCTGACAAACCTCAGAGGTTTTGAGGAGGGGAGGAATGTGTCGTGGCTATTGTTGCTGTTTCAACACATTTTAGAAATAAAACACCAGCTGTGCTGTTACATCCATTTATTACAAGATGTTTGCCAAATCCAGAAAACCTATTTCCAGACTAAAGTTCCACACATTATTATTGCTCAGTATGGAAATTTATCAATCAATTAATGGTTCGCAGATGATTCTCCAGGTCTATTATTATGAGTTTTTTCATGATTTTTGTTCTATGTGTAAGAAGTCTTGGTACCAATGGTTTAGTTTTTGCGGGACATATTAAATCATACAGGCCATCAGCACTTCTTTCTTTTCTAACCACTTTATAAACTTAAAATTTTTGGTTCATATTTAGAACACACTTATATGACAATATTTCAAGTGGAAATGCATGGAATTCATTTTTTGTTTCAGGAAAGTTTAGAATCGACATGGCAAAATTTTAAAAACGATACACGTTTACACAGAATTGGCAGAAACACCGAGTTCTCGAGCATCATCCTCCATTTACACATAGATGAAGTCGAAGTGTTTAGTTTGGGGAGTTTGTCCCAAATTTGTTTGGGGAGTTTGTCATGCAAACAGATCCTCATAATGCAATGAAAATTTGGCATTTTCACATGAAAACAGGAGTATAGGTTTCTTGCTCTGTCTCAAATTCCTCCTGTGAACTGATATTTTCTTTCTCCCAGGAAAACATTACAAATAGTTTAAATATTCAACAATAATAATAACATATTCTCATTTCAAACACTGTTAAAAATCCAGATTATAGTCACCCCCATCCGGATAGTCATCAACACTTTGAATACTTGTATGTTTTGTTGACTGCGACCTTTCTAACAAACCTACACTTTACCTGTCATCTGTGCTGTCTCTAATTCATGTGACGGAGATGTTCCTATATGGAACAAACTTTGGAAGACAGAGACGTGTGGAAGTGCCTGCTAGAATCATCACCGTCTCATTACATGAGAACAGGATTTACGTTAAGATATAACTCTTCCTGTAAGTCTCAAGTCTCCTTTCAGCCCCTGGTATGCCTAATACAAGTCATCAGAAGCCTTACTACAGGAACACCTTGTCTATCCATTAGCCGTCTTTTGCGCTGTAAAAACAATCTGAAAAAGCACAGGAAGAAGATACTGTCCATCTGGACTGACATAAGACAACAAGCAAATGTTGGGAAAACTCTCAGAGCAGCCCCGCATGGCAGACGGCTTCTGAAGAGACGGTGGTCATCGGAGAGCACGTCCCAAAGTCCATGTTTTATTCTGTGCTGGCAAGCCGAAGCGCTTACTGCAGATGGATGTATTATGGAAAGAGTAGACTCAATTATATGCCATTCAATCAGCACAAATGGTTTCCATGGAAAGTTCATCATCATATTTGCAGTTAATCTTCGAGGGAGGACGGCAATCACCCTCTAGGTAACCATAGAGGCCGCCGGCCACGGCAGCACAACCTCAGATTAAAGCTAAATTAAAACATTCATAAACATTCGGTGACCCACTGAGCATGAGGAAAGGATAAGTGTGGCGCATTTGTTTTGAATTACAGGCCGTCTATAGAACAATGATCTAATGTGCATATAGTTTGGTTATGCATCTCCAAGTGGGTCACGGAAAAGAGCGGCTCCAGATGTGAAACACATGATCGAGTATGTGGCTGTGTGTTGCTGGAAAAAAGAAAATAACTGTCAAATGTGTATTTTTCTGACATTTTTGGCCAAGATTTGTAATGAGCAAAGATGTGTGACAATAAAGGATCAACTAATTAAAAAATAAACAACACCCCTAATAATCCATCAGAATTCCTAGTGAAGGTAAAAACCAACCCAGGTATGAGGAAAGTCCTTTTTGCTTCACTTGGAGCTGTTCAATGTGTCCTTAGAAATTTCTTGATGCTTCCTGAAGTGTAGCGTCTCTCTGGACAACATCAGGTTTTCCCCTGCCGGTTCGCAGCTCACACCTCTGCTGTGAGTGCTAGTTACAAAGCAGGCAGGAGGAAATTTCTCATGAAGTGTGAGAAAAACGGCTGAACATTCCTGAGAGGACATGTAACCAGTAGCAAGGGACTGCAGGACCTGGGAGTTTTTCATGGACGTAACAACATTCCCACAACGGACTGGACAACAACAGTGTTGTTGGAGAGACTGCATGGATTGCACTAATTTTATACCACCCAAGTCCATGGCTCAAATACAGTGCTAAAATTCACCCTGTTTTTTTTTTCTCAAGCATGACTTGTCAAGAAAAGGCCAGTCCGGTCACAGATACTTCACTTCTGTCATATTTAGGGACTTTCCAGTTTCCATAGAGGCGTTTCCATCCTTTACAGAATGCCCCAACACAAACAATATGATTCCATTTCTGAGGCATCTGCTTTATGTTCTTTGAAGAGGGACGACACAGCGCAGCGTTCAGAGTGGCCATGCTGGATGAGAGTGCTCTTCAATGACTCATTTACTTTTGTGGGTCAGTGAGTCAGGCTGTGTTCGGGGCCCGGAGCATTTTCAGAGGGGGGATTTGTGAAGATTGTCTGACATCTCTGCTTGGTGCAAATGATGATGCCTGTTTGGCACCAGAACGTGGACGCCTCCAGCCGTCTCCGTAACCGTTTGCAGCTGACAGCGGAGCGGTTTGTACGTGCAGCGCCAGCCCCGTTCTGAGTGCACGACTTTTCATGTACCCTTTGGTTGGGTGGACAACTGTTTCCAGTCATTTTTGGAGTGAAGCATGAATTCAAAGTCACTGGTACCAATGGCAGAATAGCAGCTGAACAGCAGATGGAAGTGCTACTACTGTTCTTTATAAATATATGCATTTGAAAATATTCTGTGTGTACAAAAAAATGCTTTGAGTGAAGTCCTGGAGATAGTCTATATTCTGTATACGGGATCTGAGTGGTTTAAACATACATAATGTCCACGACTTACTGATTCCGAGTAAAATTCAAACTAATGGCCATTCTAGGATTATATATTGAAACAAGAGCTGCTCATATGCATAAAATCAAGACTTGTAACATGCATGGCGTAACCTATTACAATGACCACCATAGGTCCTCACTGTTCATGTGATGCTACATGCGTCAGGAAAATGAGGCCAAGTGGAAGATCGCTTGCTAAATGTCACGGTCGTTGTATCACGACTTGGACTCAGCATCACTGGTTCAAACAAGCAACAATTTCATTTTGTTTGGTCCTCTCAACATGAGCGAGAGCAGCACTGAAACCGTCAGGTGATGGCTGCATTGCCAAAGCTTTTGGCTTGCCAGAAGCAACTCTATAAGTTTTCTTCAGAAACTCCAACAGAAACCAGAAGCATACATCAAAGTGACTTGTCAGTTTGACGGAAATGACCTGTGTCCTCTCAGCTGATGAAGAAACATCTGGATCGTTTGCATGCAATATCTCAGTCCTCATATTCAGCATCGGTTTTGAGGCACGCTGGCTGTGTTCAGTGAAAATGAGGTCAACGAAAACACTATCTTTCTGGGCTTAATAAATACACAATACCAGAGTGCATATTGTGCAAAATAATGCAAAGAAGTAGTAAACCTTCGAGGATCTTCGTTCTCTAAAACCAGAACAAGAAAGAAGAACAAAGTACTTCTAGGGCAGGACTGAAACAAAATGCCTGCTGGGACAACTCCGAGGATAAAGTTAGTGCCATACTAATTGAAGTGCAGTACTTTTCTGCTATATGAACACATGCGGTGCATCATTTATCTGACATATTCTGAGGCTATACCTCCCCAAGCTCTTTGTCCCTTCTGAAAATGACCGATTTCCTTGCTAATCTTTACTGGAAAAACTTCAAACGTGTTTGTTTTTTAATAGGCACTTCTTTCAGAAATTCTATTTTATGACCTTATTACCGCACTGGGCACCATTACACAAAAATGTCAGAGAGGATGAGGGAGCTGTGGTTAGGACAGACAGGGCTGCAGCCTCACTTTTGTTGGACGGTTCTGTTCCCAATGGCTATGACCGAGCTCATTATAAGGGCTCAGGTTTATCATCACACTTAAGGCTCCACTAAACCAAAATTGAACAGGAAAAGCCAAATAACTGCTGCCTCTGGCTGGGGAGCACATCTCAAAGCTTCAGCGCGCTCGACTTTGTGCAACCTCTGCATCGCTGCTACATTTCAGCCAAGTTCATGTGTCAGAGAGTTACGAAGAAGACATAATATCAAAGGAGCTTCGGTCTGAAGCCTCTGCCGCCACGTCTGACTCACTGCTATCTTCAAAGGTTAAGAAGACGGGACAGACATGAGAAAGATAACCTAATCAACTTGAATGCAGTGATTACACTGCACAGACCCACAGCTGGTTACTCAACTTAAACAGGCAGCTGCATATTTAAATTAGATTTTTTTTTGCAAGATGTAGATAGATATATTCGATTAAAAGAAATCGTAAATATCCTCCAGCGTGTTTACTTGTGGTATACATTATTGTACAGAAATGTAGGAATATAAACAGAAAGTATTTAGTGGTTCATTTTCCTCTGACATGCACAGAATGCTGAAGTCCACTGGTCACAATTGAGTACTGTCTCCTGTGTTTATGTTGCAATGTCCTCGGCGCTTACGATCAAACTCCATGTTCCTGTAAGTAATACAGGTTTTAAACTCATCAGCTTTTCATCGGCAACAAATTACAGGTTTTCACGGACTCCACCGCTGACGTGACTGCATCAGGCCACTTGAGTGACCTCCAGGAGGAGACTCTCAACAAAACACACGCGATCCTGCTGATGGCACGGTGCAGAAATGAACCGATGTTAGGACCTCTGGGACGTCTTCCCCATGCAGTATAATCTTGAAATCAAGAATTTGTTATGGCCCACAGGCGCCCGCAACAGGCACATCGAAAATCCGTACCACCACAAAAAAAAAAAAAAAACTGCCCACATTCCAACTGAGAGAGATCACCTGACTGCGAGCTTAGCACCTAATTTATCACAAAATCATTGCTTCTTCCAACTCAGAAAAAAAAAAAAAAAAAAAAAGGCTGACTGTCCCACTTTAATGGAGGGAACATCTGTGAAAATTTGATTTAATTGATACAGTACTTTATTAGTCCCGGTGGAATGGAATCCACTCCTGCTATTTAGTAGCAGCGAGCAGCCAGGGTCCAGTGCCAGCAGCCGACGGTATTTCTGAAGAGTATCGAATGTGCGTGTGAGAGGAAACACATGCTGGCTGCACACAGAAAGGCCACGGTCGGCCCAGGCCGGGTTCGAACCTGGAACCTTGTCGGTGTTAAGTAACAGCGAAAATCAGCGAGCTGTTAGGGTTCGAAAATAGTGCAATTATAAAGGGTGGTTCACCCCGATTACAAACAACAACAGCCAAAACACTCAATAAAGCTCATACCTCAGCATGAACGGAGGGTTAGTTTTATGTGCCGCGCTACTGAAATATGCTGTTTGACAATTTGCCACTGCCCTAATACAATTAAGGTGGAACGCTACTTGTTTAGCTTGCAGCATAAAAAAAAAAAAAAATGAATAGATAAAAGAAGAAGTCATGTTTTCACATTAGCTATTTGTAGCCCAAGGAGTGCAGCAGTGGTTTTGGTTTATTTTCAGTTTGAGGCCCTCCTGTGAGAAGTTTATATGTTTCTGTGTGTGTTTTTTTTTCTTCATCCGTGTATGTGCTTGTTCTTGAAACTCCGAAGAAATTAAAGGCCCGCATGCTACCTTTGACTGAGTGCTGAGTTTTCCCATGTGGGATGCATAAAGAGTTATCTCATGCGATAACCGGTGCACATTTTTTTCCTTAACTTTTTTTCTGGGGGGGGGTTGGTTTGTATATACACATTCATGCTTTATGTGTCCATTGTTTTCTTGTTTCAGGCTCTAACTTAACTCCTGATCATTGTGTTCTCTGTACTGTTTGCAGCATCCCTCAGGCAAAACAATACAGTTACCATGCCAGACACAAAAGTCAGTGTGTATGTAACACATGTTAATGAAGGTTAAAAAGAAGTAAGATACTGAGAATACCTTTCCTCATGTGCTGTATAGCGCGCCCTCCACGGACCTCCGGCGTGGCGTCGATGCTTCCCTCCGTCGGCGTCAGTGAGACGATCGAGTCCCTCAGAGAGGAGAGACTCTGGTCCTTGGTGATATTGGCTAGTTGAGCAATGGCATCCCGGGCTCTTGTTTTCTCCTTCTTCAGCATTTTAACAAGAATACCTGAAGCACCCAGTTAAGGATTGTGATTTGAACACATTTCAGGAGCATGTACTTAAATAGCTTATTTCAATTTTTTTGTGAAGCTGCAAGTTTAACAATGCAGTGAATGCCTTCCCAAATCAAAAACAAATCTCATCCATGTCACAAGTATATTTGTGGAAATTGCTGGGATGAAGTGCTGATTAGACCCACAGTCTTTGGGGCTTTTCCTGTATTCACAGTCAATGGCAGCTTTTAGGGAATCTGCATCTTGATTTGGAGGAATACTGAAGTGAACCATGTTCTGTGACAAATAATCAGAAAAAAAAAATCCACTGAAGACTGAGGACTTCCAGATTACTATCCCTCCATCAATCGAACCAACTTCTACACCTGCCTGCTCCAACAGGTCATGAAGTGTCTTGACTGAAATATTGAAATAAAAAGTAATGCATGCACTCCAAACAAGACTTCAATTACTCATCGCCCAACAGCTAGAAAGCTTCAGATTTTTACGCTTTTTTGGGAATGGAATTGGGGACAACACATGTACTAAAAAAAGGAGCATAAAAAAAAGCTTCTGAAATGTCAGTGTATTAACACACACTCAGCATTTGACCTTAGACTGTCGCAGTCTGCAATGAATCAGTGGGAAGACGAGGAGCCAGAGTGGCTGCAAAGACCCTGCCAACATTCCTTAAAAACTCCTCTCTCCCTGTGATGAGGCTGGTTGTAGGTGTGTGTATACATATGTGTGTGTGTGTGTGTGTGTGTGTGTGTGTGTGTGTGTGTGTGTGTGTGTGTGTGTGTGTGTGTGTGTGTGTGTGTGTGTGTGTGTGTGTGTGTGTGTGTGTGGTCTCCACTCCAAGCATAGATGTGTCAGTAAATGTGAGAGAGAATAACTGCCTGAAGGCAGAAGAAAACTTATTTACATTCATCCCTCTAACACCTGTACGTCCAACACACATCTCACATCTCCATATCCAACGTCTTGGAGCATGCGGACAGTTATACAACCGAATAACTGTTTCCTTACACCTGGTTCGACATGTTGGCTTCTTGTGCTTTCCAGTGTTTGATTAACTGTCTCCTGTATTCAACATTTCCCCAACATTTTATTTTCATCCAGCCTTCCAACAATAAAGTTGCGGAGCAACATTTTCCCTTCCAAATGGGACCATCGGAGCCAAGTTTCTGTGATTTTCACCCATTACCTGAAGCGAAGAACGTCATGAAGACATCTCAGAAAAAAAGTTTTGATCACATTTTGGAACGTAAACTTCATTCACTGTGTCCAACTTTTAACTTTAAATTGTTCCTTTCATGACCTGCATATGAATAAACCATTACATTCTCATCCCTTTGTCTGCTTTTTTCCACTAAAGAAGATGGAAGTGAGTCTGATGGTCTAATCACAACCCATAATTTAGTCATACAACACATTAGTCGGCTCCTCAAGCACCCTACTCATATGAGATTAACAGATGTCCAGTTGCGGTCAGACTGTAATTGTGGTGGCCATCAGATAATTTAGAACGTTTCATGTGAAAAAAAAAATTGAATGTCATATTTCTGAAGGAGCCAGATAAGTTAATCCACATCCCTGTCAGCCAATACAAAGAGGATGTTATTGCGAACAATAACACAAAGGAAATGAGTCTCCATTTACAGTTTCCAGCTAAATCAACCATTAAGTCGTCTCAGAAACCGCCAGAATCTAAACCTGACACAATTCCAAATGACCCATCGAAGCCAAGTCTTTACAGAATGGTATGGCTGCCCTTTGGGGTCCTCTGTCATTGTTTCATACAGGCCATTGCTTCAGACTTCCAGGTTTTTCCATTATTGAAATCTCTGGCATCTGATATCTTCATTTATGCTGAATACTACCATCGACCACAGCTATATCATGAAAATTTCTCCGGCGGGATTGCATGTGAGATCTGTGGGCTGCTTCACATGCCGTGCACTCGAAGAGCTGTGGTCAGACTCAGCTAGCGTGTGCGCCTTCTCAGCTTTCTTGTCATTCCTGATTATACAGTCCAATAAAGCAGAAATAAAGACAATCGTGCAACTCTTGGAGACTGTTTATCATACACTAAAATGACATATTTCAGATCATTAGTTGTCTTCTGTCAGCTACCAGGCACCATGTTTTCTGGTAATTCACCAACAGTGACGGGATCAGACAGAGAACTCTTGGCTGGCCTTTTCTGATTCCTCGCAAGTCAGCAATGGGATCTTTCTGGTATTTTACTTTCTTAGGTTTGAATCCCACAGCTGATAGATCACCATTGTGGGTCTCTTAGCAAGGCCACTGATTCCAAATCAACAGACAGGCTGTAACAAACAAACTGCAACACATAAACCACGACGGAAAGAGAAGGCTGTATAAATACAGATGACTCAGCATGGAAGCTCTCTTTAAACCATTTGTTAATATTATCACAGTCTGCATGTTTCCATAAATGTCTTGGAGATAGAGCAGCAATGAGATCAGGGTTATCTCCTCTCACAATTTGCAGTGGACAGAGCTTTTTAAAAAGATATGCAAGTGAAGCCATCTGTCCAGAGCACATCAAAGACATGCCAAAGATAAAGCCAGATCTTCTGTCGACAGAGCAGGAAGAACTGCGGCAGCATTCACTGAGAATCAGCGTTACCCAACAACAGCGCAATAATGTCAACTAAATGTCCTGTTTAGGCAGATCCATTCAATCATCCCTAATTTGAATGCATGTTTAAAGAATGTGCATACTTACAATTTCATTTGCATCTGTCTCCGACATTTTGGAATTGAAAGCATGTCTGTATGGAGACACAATTGTCACAAAAGCCAACGTGTCTGAGCAGAGAGCACCAAACTATTAATCAGGGGACAGCAATCCATGAAAACCACTTGATCTTGATTTGAGAAGATAGCATTAACATATTCATGAACACCATAAAAACCCTGAGTTGTTTCATCAGATGTGTCCAAACACAGCTTTCAAACAGCTGAACTCACTTCCTAAAACTGATCAAATACATTCAACACTGAAATCCAAAACAAGCTGTTAGTTGTTCTGCATGTGTTTTCTGGTAGCTCACTGCACTCTTGTGACTACATGTTATGCAATGATTTAGCCGAAAACATTCAGTAAGTCAAGCTGCATTTGCTTATGGTCAACCCATAGTCAACCCTAACCCTGACCCATTATTTAAATGAGTGTTGACCCAGACTTAAGATCAGGTTCGATCAAGTTCTGACAAGCAATGACAGTGCTTCTCGTTAAACCACAGTGGTGAAGAAACATTACACGGTGGATGCCCAAAGTCCTGAGCCTAAGTCCATTCCACTCTTTCATTACTGACGAATAGAAACTCTCAGCAGTCTCAGAGAAAAGCTACAGCAACTGAATGTTCCTTTCACTATGAAGCGTACCTATGATTATTATTAAGATTGTGTTGGACACCATCTTCAGTTTATTTGGAATAACTAGACCATATTTCAAGTCATTTCAGCATTTTTGCTTCCACTTCCACTTTGGAAGCTGTTTAAAAAAAGCTGGTTTTTCAGTGGGTTATTGTCTTGTAACCCAAAACTCAATGAAACTTTTCCACTGTCACTTGAAAACGGCGTGTAAACACCAGCCTAAATACCACAAGTTACACCATAATAACATCAGAGCCGTTGTGTTTTATGGTCTAATTTGGCAATAACTGGTAAATTGGAGTAGCGTATTCGATTTAGAGGATAAATAGTTGTTAAAAAAATCCCCGCAATTTAGAGAATTCTGAGCAAAGTAACTGAGCTCAGTTGAAGCTCTGCACATCAAAGGAATGCCAAAGATAATGTCAGATCTTCTGTCTGTTCCTCCTCTGCTGCTCGACTTTTTCATTTACCGCAGGCTGATAGCATCAGTGCTTGTGTGAATTACGCTCTATCGCACAGCTTTATCCAACTTTGTGGGGTTTTTGTTGGACTTGACTTTGACGAGGGCAGAATACACCTTGGAGAGGTTGCCAATCCATCAAAGCAGAAAAACATATAAGTGCACACAACTACGGGTGATTCAATGACCAATTAACCCCAAACACTAGTCTTTGGACAACATGCAGAATATGTAAAACAAAAAATGTAGCCTGGGCTCAATAAGCTTCTTGCACTGCACCTGACTGCTGCCATTTTTTTCCACTCTTTCAATGCATTATATTCAAAGTTGTTTAAGTTTTTAGGATTCCTTTTCCTGGAGTTAAAACGTATTTTCTGTTGTTGTTGGATTTCTGTCAGGACACATTGCTGACCCTCTTTAAACCTCCCATTGCTTTCTTTCCCTCTGCGCTGCTCGATATGTGTTTTGGCTCGCTGTCCAGCACAGAGACCCAGGAGCTTCACCTCAGCGTTGAGTTTCCAACGCTGGCTAACACATAAAAAAATATCGAGCTAATTTTCTTTTTCTTCGCTTTTAATTCCTTTGATATGTTCGATGCTTCCAAAGCCAGAGGCAGCAAACATAACCAAACCACAAGATAGACCTTTGCTTTTTTTAGGAGGTATTAAGTTCTTTTCTATGGACTTCATTTAATCATCTGCAAATTAACTGATGCAGTTTCCAAATAGCTTTACTCAGACTTTCCTTCAAAAAATTTAAACACAACCTCGAATGGTGTGGTTGCTTACAATGTATATTGACTATAATGTGACTATATAAGTAAATAGTCTTGTTATGTTTTTCAGTCAATTGATCCAATGTAACGGAGCTCTGGTTTAATACTGATTGTAAACGTCTCTTTTGCCTTTATCTCAGTAATGATATCCTCATTTGCCTTTGACAGTGCAGTCCGAATCAGAATCCCTTTATTGTCATTATATGGTGACGCATAATAAAATTAAAAGTAAAATTTTTTTTTTCCACATCTTGTTGACTTTAAAACAGCATTTCTGTCACTGGACACAATCTGTCTTTCTTATGTGGCTATGTGTATTTATTTGCAACATAATATGATTTCTGTTTTCCAAAAAGCCATGTGCTATCATCCCTGAGAACCACTGCGTGACACATCTTCCCATACCAGGAGTTATCCATTGTGACAACAGACTAAAAGTCGCCTGTCATTTTAAAGTACAGTACAACTGCATGTGCCGTGTTACGGTTAAGGCTCTGCAGTGTTTGCTGGTTTTCCTTGTTGCTCTGTCATTTTAGTGGTGAATATATCATCACTCTGGCAGAGTCAACTAAGTATTACCAGGTGCCCTAACACCCATGCAGACTCATGGAAACACACAGCGGTCGTGGGTGGGGATACACCCTTTTGTTTTACAGGGAAGTTTTTTTTTTCTTCCCACAATTACCACAATGGGGGCTCGTTGTGAGCGGGCGACCAGCCGGCCTGACGCTACGAGCTCCCTTAAAGAGCTTTAGCAGAGCCGAGGGGGTCGGGACAGATAGGCACAGACAGTGTGGTGATTAACTCGCGTTTGAATCTGGACGGTCATTAGGGCTCGAGCTGGAAATGACGTCGCTCCTTCGACAGACTATCGCGTTACAGGCGGCAGACGGACCACCCTGACGAAACGGCTGACAGTTTAGGCTACTGCAATTTTATATACAAACGTGAGAATGAAAGCACATCGACCTGGTCTGCGGAGTGTACACATTACTGTCTGGAATACGTGCTTTCAATCACGCACATAGAAAAGCTTGGCAGCTGCATTTGCATCATGTGAAAACCAGTGTTTGACATTTTGAGTGGGACAATCTGCAAAGGGAGGGAGGAATTTGCATTACAAATATTTGGTCCAAGAAATACTACACTGAAATATCTGCATGATAATATTCTATTTATTTTGGATAGCTGAGGTTTTTCTGGTTAAATAATCAAGCAGACATCTCAATTTTCCAACCGATGCACTGATCCAATGGCAAACCGCTGCAAGATGGGCTGAGGTAAGAATAATCCCATAAAGCCATTAGATATATCATACTCAAACTAAAATACCAAAATTATGATTAATAGTAATTGTGATTAACTGCATTCATTAGAAATAGAGCTATCTGAGTACGCACTTTACAACATGATCCCATGTCTTTTTGTGGGGTTATAATATTCAATTTAACACTACTTACATTTTATTATTTATGTGCATTTTGAAGCACTTCAATCCATCTATGTAATAGTACAGACTGCATGTCTTGTCTTGATACTGTACGGATTCAAGAGTGAAACGAACGGGACATCAGATTGTCTGGGGCCTTGAGGTTAACACCCAGGAGCTCCAATAGACCAAACCTTGCCTCCAAAGTGAAAACAACATAAGACTAGAGTCACAAACTTCACAAACTTTTTTTTTTTCCTTGGAGCCACTGATTGAATCTAGGAAAGGTTGATCTATAATTTCCAAAGACATTATGTGTGGCCAAACGCTGGCTACACACCCAAAACACTGAACAACTGTGGGACAATAATACAATGACTCAAAAGGTGCTGAAACACATTTGGAGGGATGTTCGACTTGTCACTTGATATTAAGAATAAATGAGTAAAATATTTAAGATTCTATAACATTCTTACTTTTTCATACCTTTGTGCTTTGTGGAGCTGCTGTGATAGCTTAATCTCCCCATGTGGGATCAGTAATAGGTTTTCTTATATTAAAGAGCATCACTTTTGATTAAAGTTACTTGTATGAAAAAAAAAAAACTCCAGCCCATTCAAGCAAATCCTGAGATGCTGCCCTAAAGGCCTAGTATAGAGTCTGTGATGAAGACATGACTTGGTCCTCTGTACAACATCGTCTGTAATTACAAACACACACACACACACACACACACACACACACACACACACACACACACACACACACACACACACACACACACAAGCCATTACAAAACATATTTGCTTTCTAAACGAATGGGTAAAGCTAAAAGCTCAGAACTTTAAGTTATCTCTCCGTGATGCATCGACTACTGCAACGTTCTTAAGAATCTGTGAACTCTGACCTCAGAATGGAAAAGCAACTGCAAAACTGGCAACATGTCACTGGTGAAGTGGGAAATTATAGAGGGCTCAGAGAAAACAAGCCTCAATAGAGACTTAAGGCTTAAAAATAAAATCTGTATTATCATGTGTGTTGAAATGAGATATAATAAAACAAAAATCAAAGTGTGGCTCAATATGCATGATAAGCACGATGTTTGCCATTTATCTGCAGTGTGTCATGGGTTGACTTGTTTTCTATTATGTGAAAAATCAATCGCAATAAAACACTACAAACCTGGTCATTTTAAATAAATAGTTTTTCAAAATCTAAAAAGCCAACAGATCTGTGTTGCTGTCGCCATTACTCTCTTATAATATAACCTTTCATACTTGTCTGTACGGACATGTACAGTTTTATGCGTTAGTCTAAGCAGAAGTCTGAAAATCTTTGAATAGCCACGGTGATCTCGACATTTATATAATTTGCTTTGTACATCAGTGACGGTTACAAGTTGCATACCTCGAGTAGTAGACTCGACTCTCTGAGGCTCACTCTGGTTATTAATTTGACATCCAGCAACCAGCTTAGTCTATAACTGCAAAGGGATACTGATCTCAGTGTCGCGTTGTTTCAGCCTCTCGTTCAGTTTGTCCACTTCTGCTGCTCTCAGGCGGCTTTCTTCACCGTCTTCTTTCTGGACCGCCGGTGACTCCGGCTCATTGAGGTGTCGTTTTGTTCCTCTTTGGTTGTCCAGAACCAGTGCCTGTGTACAAAAAAGAAAAGAAAAAGAAAGAAAGAAAATTAAATATAAGATTTCACTATTTATGTTTTTCAAAATGTATATTTATTTTGTGCAAACATTGTATTTGTTTGATTATATGCTGCCATTGACTGAAAAGGTTACGTAAGCTCACTACATTGTAAAGATGCAGTAACTTTTCCATGGCTTTCCACAAAAAACATGGTTTTCCAATACCTACATCTTCTACATTAGGGCTCATTTAGGATCTTTAGGGAAAAAAAAACTCCAGTTTTCTGCTGCTTTTGGGTTTACTTTCATGAGAAGAAAAAAAAAAATCACAGTCTAAACAAACATCTAATGGCATGATTGCAAACAAACTGGAAAATACATTGCGGTATCATCCATGGAAAGTTAAGCTCTTCTAAATTCCATCCCGGTCCCTAAACATTAATTAAACTCCCCCTTTTTCCCGCCTGCAATATAACTCTGAATTTCTAATGATAGTCTGCGTTTGAAGACAGGTGGGAAACATGTTAAAAGGCCGGAGGTTTTCCACATGGAGAAGGTCCAGGTGGAGAGGAGGAGTGAAGCTCGTCTGCGGAGGTGTATGTAAAGAGAGCTTTCAATTTTTTGTCATCCCTTAAACAAACGGAACATCTAAGCTTACAGCCCTGAAAGTTTACCTCTACACACGTGAGAATTGTCCTGAAAGGACAGTTAGGTTAGTGAGGTTTGTTACAGTCGAGAGGCTTTGCGTTAACAGAGTTGACTCATGTTTAACATGGCTGGAGGAGACAAGCACTAGTTGTAAAAAAAATATATCTCAATATCTATTCCTTATGTGGATCGATGATTCAGAAGTTCATGATAGGGTTAACAAATAAATACAAAAGCAGAAACACACACACACACAAACACTATTGGAGTTGACAGGGTGTATCCTGCCTTTCGCCCATTGTCAGCTGGGATTGGCTCCAGTGACCCTAAATTGGATAAAGTGGGTAAAGATGGATGGATGGACTCATTAATTCACTGACCCCGAAGCACAAAACCTTCACCAACAAAGGCAGTTTGAGTAATTCTGATGACGAGGTTCTGTTTGTTATGCCATAGTACACAGCCCGGCTTTGTTTGACTTGGTTCGTAACAGCACACCCGTCTGCACTCCGGTGTGTGAACATCACCCTGTAATGAGTCCAAGCAAGTAGTTAAGCATTGAGAACAAAGAATAAAAAAAAAAAGGTAATTCAAACCAGACAAGTTCTCCCAGGACCGCTGGAGTGTGACTGGGGTGATGCTCGGAGGAATGTAAACTGAACTGCAGATAGAGTTTGCGGATCATAACAGACTGAAGCGGAGATAAACAGACGCTCAGGCGGGATCTGGAACTGCTTCTGGTGGCTGCTGCGACCCATCCGGAGCCCAGAGAGCTGCGGCTCTCTTCCCGTTAGCTGCAGCGGGCCATCAGCTGCTGTTTAACAAATTACTTCGCCTGTAAACAAGAACTATTTTATTTACATTTTCCACCAGCATTTTGTGCACAACATGCACAGGCAATATTTTTTTTGTGGCAGGCTCCACAACAAATATGATAGAGGGCCTCACTGAAACTATGCCCAGGCTCCAAAACAAGCCATTCAATTGATTCCTTCAGTCTGAGCATCAGCGGCCAATGGGAAGCACAAAGCTGGAGCACAGTGTTTAATCATTGTGAATCATCACTTTATGAAGGAGGGCGGTACATACTCTCTCAGTTAACGAGAAAACACTGAGCACAGTGAAGAATCAGACATGGTTTTGTTTATTCATCACTCGCTTTCACCCCCAAGACAGTAATTGATTATTTATTATTTATATGAGACTGATGCAGAACCAGAAATGGATTGGTTTTTAGTTTACAGATGTCAGAGAGCAAGGAGAAAACACATTGCTTCATCATATCTTCACTTTTCAATGATAGTTTAGTCATGTAGCTCAGGCAAATTCTAGTTCAAACACACTCATTAGGGAACACGGCACCTTGTATCTAATGACATGGCAGGTCACGGCAAAACAGCAAGAGTTTAAAACATAGTCGGTCTAGCAGAAAATCAGCAGTAATGGGTTGAATCAGCCCCTGTTAAAAGAAATACTAAAATTACACACAATGAGGCGATCTTGTGAAGTTTATTTCATGTGAATGCTGATGACTGATTAGCATTATATGATCATTTAGGCTGAAGAAAGAAAGAATAATCACTTTGGGCAAATTGCTCTTCCTCAATCCATCTTATTCATAGTTAATCTTAACTACATATGCAATAAGCAGTGGGCTGCGACCATGAATCTGTCATCATAGATTTAATTCTACAGCCTCTTGCACAGAGGTGTTAAAACATAAAGCCCCTCGGCCAAAACTGGCCCGCAAGAAACTCCAATCTGGCCCGAAAAACCAGCAAGCAAAAGAATACCAGTATTTTAAAGAAATCATGGATTTTTTTGAGAAAACTTTTCAAGTATAGCAGCTACAACACAACAGAAGATCGAAATCAAATCAGTGATGCTGTCATTAAAGCTGTTCCTCGATAGTCTCAAACCCATGTGAGTTTGGAAAAACATGCATGATACAACAGCATTAGGAGAAGCTTTGTTTTGGACATTTAACTGTATTTTGACATTTTCGTCACATATAACACTGCACCACACCACAAAAATGTTAAAGTTGTGATATTTTACCAGTCCAGCCCACTGAAGAGGAAGTTGAGCTGTGTGTGAACTAAAATGTATTTGACACCTCTGCTCTCGGCTACCGCTGGACCCAACAGTAAACAGTGTGAATGCTAACCTTTTGCTGCTGAAATTAGGTGATGTTTTTCATTGAAATCTGATAAGATTCTGCCATTGAGGGAATGAATCAAGTGAAACATAAATGGGGGAAAAAAGTCATCTGGCTGTTATCTGCAGAAGGCAGTAGGGGGAGCTGTTTAGAAAAACCTGATAGTTTGGCTGACAGATGGAGAGAAATAAATACCTGCTCTGACTAACCATTCTGACAAACTTGTTTTGTCTCCCAGCCATGCAACAGTAAAGACGCGATTCAGGTACTAATGAAAACAATTCCAACTTCAGCTTTGCGACTCCAACCAGAAGTGAAAATATCTCCGGGCGACAGGCGCAGGAGTGGCATGTGGAACTGCTCATGGAAGCAGCTACACGGAGCGATACTCACAGTGAAAAAAAGACAGAATGGTAGGGGAAACAGACACAAACACTGATGAAATACACAAAATGGTCACTGTGAACGTATTACCTTCAGCATGGAGAAGCAGTGGTGGATTTTTCTCATGTCTGGTCCTAATGACAGCGTCGCCTCTGGATCAGGGTTCTCCAGGAAAGCCTTGACCAGCTCTTCCAACCTAAACACATTTACGCACAGCCTGTAACACTCTACCAAACCTTAAACCGGGGTCATATTCTATGACGTTGCCCTTCTCCGGCACTCAAACGGTTAAGATCTAAATTAGCTTCATTTAAAATGTGGCTCCGGTCAAAGAAAACTATTTACCTAAAACCATTCTCCAGCTTCACTGAGCTGGGCTGTTGATAAACTATCACTAAATGATAGTCCAAACATTGGTTCTCGGAGATCTGGAAGCAACCGCTGAAAAAAAAAAGGAGCAGGAGGCACGGGTCCAGGCGGATCCGGTGTAGGCACGGCATCGTGCGGTTTTTATTTTCTGTTACGTGTTCGGCAGGATAAACACGGCAGGTTTACATGATGAAGGAGTTCAAACAAACCGAGTGGTCTTGTTTCAGGGCGCTGCGAGACATCAGTGGTTTCGTGATACAAGGTTTGAGCCTAAAGAATGTCCTTTGATGCCATGTACAATATTTAGCAAGAGAGAAACGTCATTTGTCTGTTTTCAAACTACAATCTGATAGCTTGAAAAACGGCGTTCCAAAGTGTGAAATGATCTGCCGACGAGTAAATACCAACCGACATTAAGTAGAAAAAAAGATAACTGCACTTTAATTGCCTGAATGTGGATTGGTACTGATTAGACAGAGCGACGGCCCTCTGGAAAGATGCTGGAGAGATAAATGGGGGAGGAAACGGCAGCTAAAAGGTTTGCGTGTCCAGTCGGTGCAGCCACAACAGGCATCATTAAAGGTTCCCAGAGTGAGTGTGACCACAAGCGGAGGGGGAAACACGTGGCCGAGGAGGAAACCGGGGGAAGCCGAGACACGGGAAATATATCAGAGCTGGCGAGGCGATCTGCCAAATCCACCATGGAACCTCTGGCCTGAACTCTGGCCCTGAGCGACTGCGTCCCTCTGCTTGAGCGCAGCAGCAGAAATACTGCACCGCTGGCTGAGACAGAGTCCAGGGAAACGCCATTAGATCTGGTTAAGCCTCGGTGAGTGAGGCTTCAACTCAGCATGGATGCTAAGCCAAAAACATAAGTTATGGACGCACTTTAGGCAAACCCCAAAAGCTTATAAATCTCGAGACATATATTTGCTGAAGAATCTGTGGCTTCGAGCATTACAAATGCAAATGATAGCTTTCTTCTCTGGTGCTGAGAAACACTGCAAATGGCTGAAGAACCTAATGGTCTGAATGCTGACAGTAGCATCCCTGATCATAAACTTTATTTTTAAATTATGTAGCAAACATACTGTCACAACTTAAATATGTTAACTGGTGTCAAGAAATAAACTATATATGGATGTAATGTATGTTTAAATGTTCAACTACAGATTATAATTCAGTAGTTTTTAAACTTTGCAAAAAAAATGAAAAAACACAAGTTAATATTCGTTGTGACGTACTTGTGGATCTCCTCCGCGGTGAGCTGATCACTTCTTTGCACTCCTGTCACGATGGCCAGCTCCTCTTTCAGTGACACGACTTCTGATTTCAGACGTGCAATGAGCTGAAAGACAAAAACCTGGGTCAGAGATGTACACCACAGGTCAGAGTTTAAGTTCAGACGTCATGCTGCAGACGACTGAACCCTCAGGAAGAAAATACAGGAAGTTAAACATGTAAAGACGCTTCTGTTGTTACATGGAGCTGATTTTCTCCTTCTGGTAAAGGAGACATGATTTGAAGGAAAAATAAAAGCATGTGTTTTAATATTAAATGATATTTCATGAATAAACAAATGGGTTTGGCACTGCTGTGTTTATTTATTTAGTTTTTAGTCTGATGAAGAAATTCTAATTATTTTTAATGGTTCAGAGAGAACCAACTCATCGCATATTTTCTGTCACTGTAACATTGTCCTGTCTGCTTTTGTCGAGCTTATCAAGCCATTTGTTGTAGCTGGGTTTTTCTTTAAAAATCATTTTTATTCATCTTATCACAATAAAAAAAAAGCTAGTCTGGAAACTGCATGGTGAAGACAGAAACCAGTTCTAAAAAGCAGAAGAAAAAAAAGTGCATTCCAACCCAACACAGCCAAACAGAGAAGTGTAATCACATGTTAATATTCGGGTGAGGAGATCAACAAGGAAATCAGTACATGGTGTGGTTTTTGAAAGAAAGCCAGAGCAGTTGTTATAAATATTCCACACAAAACCAACCATGAAAGAGCGCTCTGAATACAAGTGGCAACTGTTCTTTCTTCATTTTTTTTTTTTTTCCTCCACATGATCCGCCTCTTGCCTCACTGTAAATTCCACTATAAATATCACCACTGGATCCGGCCATGAAAAACCCGGTGACCGAGAGACTGCAATTTGAACGCATATTCAACGCTAAATTGCAAAAAGCCAAAGGTCAGTGACAACTCAATCAAGGTCAAAGGTCAGAATGAAGTCACCTCACATGGGAAAGGAGCTCCGGCTGACAGAACTTGTAACTTGAAAGCCAAAAGCGGTCTTGTGCTCAGACATGATCAGCCCGAGATGCTCTTGAGGAGAAGCAGACCTGTTGTGTGGTTTTGGGAAGGGTGCCATTTAGCGCAACGAAAACGTTGCTCCTAATCCACCCCATATCGTATGTTTGCACATTAAATGTCATGAGTGACCGTTCTCCGGCGGGGCCGCTCCCTGCCTTGGAACCCACGGTCTGATGTAATTTTTCCCAGCTGTATCCTCAAAGGCTGACCACCAGTTGTTGGTCAGCCGGATCGTGCAGTTTATTTCAGAGTGCAAAGCCCGCAGCGGCACCGCAGCGCCACGGCAGGCTTCCATACCCTCTGCAGAAAAACTGACTCACATCGTGCGACTGATGATATCAGCATATCTTATGCAAACCGACGCCTGTCCAAAATTGCAGCAGGTTGTTATGGTAAAGACAGAAGAAATGTTCCAATGCTGACATGTGAATTTTCTCTCTTTTTCTCCAACCAGGCAACACAAATCACTTTGAAACATTAAATGTGTTCGTAGAAAAAGCCCTAAAATAAAATCATACACTTGCCTCTTGAATACATACCATCATCCGAGCCAGAAAACCACCCACGGTAAAGTGTGAGCGCTGCAGTATAACAACAGGTTACACTTTAAAATGCATATGTGCAGCATTATGCAGTCAGAAAACACAGGGCTTATTATGGGGCCTCTTTTTTTTATGTAGGAAGAGGAGTCAAAGCTTCCTATTACACCTAAACACGGGCTAGGGATTTATGCTGCACAACAAAATGATAGCACATGGGCTGTGCTCCACTGGGCCACACTCGCAGCGTTGGCCAAAGAAGAAAGATGGGGGAGAAAAAAGCTGCAAGGTGGACAAATCTGGTGGCATACTGCAGTGAAATTCAACTGTTTCTAAAACAAAAACGCAGACAAAAATAGATCATTCTGAATTATTAGTAAACTGACTGTAGCTGTTTGACAAAAATAAAGAAAAAAAACCTTGTTTTAACTCAGTATTACAGTCATTAAACTGTCAGAATGTGGAGCAGATAAGGAGGCAGGGAATGTAAAGAGGCTGGAACAATGTGGAGAGCCGCTTTCAGTCTTCACCATCCGCCAGGCACTCACCCATGGAGGGCGGCGAGGGCCAAAGCCAAAGAAGACAGCACTACTGACAGAAGGAACAAAAAGCATGACTAATGTTTACAACAAGTATCAAGGAACAGCAGCAGTCTTTGTGGGATAATGCTCGATGGACAGACATGACCAAAGAAGAGCTGTTTGGGTTGATGAAGTCCATCATGAAGCCCACTGCCAGACATGATGAAGGTTCTGTGGTTGAGTGTCATTAAATGGCAGCAGGTCAGGTGGCTAAAAACATAAGGCCCGTGGGCCAAAACCGGCCTGCAAGAGGCTCAAATCTGGCCGACAATACACCAAGGAAATGCTCAAAAATTTCAAATAAAACTTTGATTCTCTGTGATTAACCTCTTAAAAGTAGATGGGAATTTAGAATTAAACCCCTGTTTTAGATGGATACTTGATCAAATTAATGACGGTTCCACATAAACGAAATATTAATAAGAGGGTGCCAATAACAATTTCACCATCTAGTATACCTTATGTTGACTATTTTTTACAACCAGGAAACTTTAAGCTCTGTTGTATGTTTTCAGATTTGATTAGATGTAATGATTCAACAGTTCATTTGCATTTGAAAAGTGATATGAACCTCACTTTAAAAAATACGGGATTTTGGAGTTTTGCTGAGCACCACACACACACACACTCAGCCTTCTCCTAATACACCGTTTGATGGGACAGATGAAGGACTGAAAAGATCAACCACAGGCACGACTTTCGACACCCACTCTCAAACATGTTTCTGTAGTTGGTGATAAGTAGGCTTCTGTTTATCTTGCAAATATGTGCTAATCAGGGCTGTTTTCTGAAGAGACAAGATGTTTGTGCGTTTAGGAATTTAGGGGTTAACGTACCACGCTATGCAGTTTACCACGATTTAACCCTATAACCTTAAAACCTCTTTTTGTGATCCTAAGGGAAGGCGCTACAGAATACACAACATGAATGAAGCAGACAGGACTTGGAACCAAAAAAAAAATCCTACATCTGCCAATATTCCCCACTTAGAAATGCAAGTTCAGGCCCTGCTTAGTTGACATTTCAAGTGAAAACATAGTAAAAAGGATGATAGCTGTAAGTATTTTCAGAAAGAGCTAAGACAAAAACAACTTTGCACCTGACTGGCAGCCTCCAATCCAGTTCATCTGAGGAAGAGGCATTATTCTAAGGTTGGAATTCTCAGCTCGGAGACAAATGAAAGCCTTACGAAGTGGGAAGCCAACCTTATATGATGTGGTCTCCGTGGCTGACATCTTTATTGTCAAAGGTCACTGGAATAAATGGAAAAGAAGATGGATGGATAGACTGACTTCCAACACCTGATTGAAACGCCGAATTCGTTTGGTTTCCTGCGTTTCAGGCTTGAAAGAAGCACATGCAGCAGCCTGAACGACCGCGGCAGAGTAGAATCTGGGCAATGCGCCGCACACCTTTGCTACAGCAAGGCTTCAAACCAATTAAAGTCAGCCAGCCCAAACATCAGACATCATTTATACTCTTAAGCTATACTTTCTTCTTCTCCCAGTTTTCTTTTTGGTGAAAACTGGGAGAGAGATTGACGGAAAGACATGCGCAAAAATGAGAACCGCACTAAAAATCCATAAACAGAGACAAGAAGTTTGCCCACGAAGTTTGGGTTTGCCTGGAGCTCTTACTGCGCTGGACCCAGTTGGGAGCAGCCAGACACTGTCACAATTACTGAGCCGGCCGCAGACTCTCTTAAAAATACCTCTGCCGGGTTTGCAAGTGGCCAGCCAAGACGCAGTAGCAGTAATACAGTAGCAGTTGATTCTGGATCATATCTGAGCGGCGGCACAGGAAGTCGATACGGCTGTGATGACTTGCTCTGCTGCGTTCCCCAAGGAGCCATTTCAACATCTACCAGGCCCGTTTCTTGGCACGATACAAATGGAAAAGGTGTCACGAGCACTGTATTGTAAAGACGGTGAAGAAAAGCTGCGTGAGTTTAAACCGGCTGAAGGTTTTCTGCTACTCATGAAAACCTATATAGATTAGGATTAGGGTTAAACAGAAAATGAAAGACAGACACAGCAGTAAGGTTTCCTATGTGAATTATGACCCTTCCTCACTGTAGAGTCAAGTCGTTTGACATTAGCACACACATTTGCAGATGTTGTGGTGATATGTTACCGTTGTAATAAACGTCCTTTTGGTATAAACCTTTGACCTGATCAGACAAACCACAACTTCTCTAGATGCTTCACAGCCATCAGAATATTTTCACACAATTCTGTTGAGGTTCGCGACTTCGTTTCCACATCCTTAAACACAGCACTGACACTGAACGCTGACCAGATCATTAGAACCACTGAAAGGTTCGGTGACTAACCTATAAAGAATTGTTTATCCTCCAGCAGTGTTGTTTGCTGAGAGGTGTGACGCATAAAGGAGCATGTGAAGCTTTTCAAGCTGATGTGACAGATGAAAAACAGGTATGTATGAAGATCTGCATTTATGCATTGATCTGCATGTGCGTGTGTGTGTGTGTGTGTGAGTTCAGGGTAACACGGCACTGGAGCCGGTCACAGCTGGATGGATCGCCCGTCTCTTACATGACAACCATACTCACACACACAGATTCATGACATGTAACTCCTCCAATTAACCTCACATTGTTTGTTGTTTAGGAAACCAGACTGCCATGGCACACAGGGAGAACATGCAACATCCACACAGAGAGACCTCGCACCAAATTTTCACTCTAAGGCAAGAGTGCCAACTACTATGCCACCACAAGGGCATCCGATTTCCTCCCACGGGTCCAAAAGTATGATTGAGTCACCTAATAGAGAACTCTTAAAGCACAGTGAAAACTGAACCATGTGGTCTGATCCGCTCCATTGGCAACAGCATTGCTTAATAACAACAACAACTTAAAGCTGAAAAATGCCCAGAAAACATGGATCAGGGATGATTTTAGCAACATCACAAAGAATTAAAATATTTTTGATCTCTTACTGATTGGAAATGTGGGAGATGAGCCTGGAAAACAGGCCAGTCCTTGAAAGCACGACTTCCAAAACTTATAGGATCTGTTTCCATCGTCTTGAAGTCTAATCCCAGTCGAGGCTTGCGTGATGACGGCTATAACTACCGTGGCACCGTAAATGAGGAAGATCATATACATCACTAAATGTGAGAGCATCTCTGTGTTGACGGTGAAAAACTGCTCCTTTCAGAATGACTGTATTAGACTGGAAAAGAAATTGGAAGAAATTGGAAACCTAAAGAGGACACTTAAGCACATGGTGGGTTCCACTTAGTTATATTCAGAAGCTGGATTCTCATTGCAGTCCATTCGCTCATCAGCTTCAGGTCTGGCAGCGACGAGGAGGGTCTGGCCATAATATTAAGTCATGCTTTTCTGTGGTGTGATTTTGTGGCCGAGCTCTGGTAATTGTAGCGACTGCTTGAAGTGCCGCGAGTGTGTCTGGCTGTCTCACCAGGGCGGGATCCAGCTCTTCATTCAGTGTTGCCTCGTTCTTGATGAGAGCCACACGCTGAGCGAATCGGCACGTCGAGATGGACTCCTGAGAAAACAGTCGTGAGAAGATGTCAGCGCTTCTCTGCAGGAGGCGGAATTCATAACTTAGAAATTCAACTTATTTGTGCAAGAAAAGCCAGAAAATGATCACAATCCATCATATATTTGCATTTTATTGTACCTCAGTCTGCCATTCTGACAAATTAGATATTAATCCCACAGAAACAAGTGAGACAATTCAATAATGATTCTAATATTCAATTTTGCAGATCCTGTTAATTTCCCAAAGGGGCATGTAGAAACACACAAACAAAACATTAGTTTTTCAGAGCACTCTGCATCAACCTGGCTTTATGGTGTCCATCCTTACATCAATATTCCCTTTGTCGACTGCCATATTGGCAATCATGGTGGTCATGCAGTTGCCTCCGAGGCTGTCCTTCAGCACAAGCGTCAGCATGGAGTTTCTGTACGGGATATGGGAGCGATTTCTCTCCGACAACGCAATGATGACCTGAGGAAAACGGCAATGGAAGAGGCTGACATGAGAAAACAAACCCGCACAGTGCCAGTCACAAGTTTAGCCACATGGACGTATGTACAAAGACTTATTTGGAAGATTGCTCATTATTTGTACAAGTTTCTTCATGGGGGAACAATAACGGAGGAAACTATGAGCAGCTTTACACAGTTTGTTATTCTCTCAACAAGTTTCATGAGGGTGTCACATTTTTCCATCAGTCCTGAAGGAATTCCCACCATATGCTGAACACTTGTTGGCTGCTAGTGCTTCATTCTGCAGGTCAGCTAACCCCAAATCAATCGTAGCTGGGAGGAGGTTAGGGAATTGTGGAGGTCGGGTCATCTGACGGTGGACGATGTGTTCGCCATGCTGCTTTAGGGTGTTCCCTTTAATTACGCAGTGTTATCACAACACCTCCAAATACAGAGGAACATCATCACTGGAAAACATGCGGATCGGAAAATACATCTCCAGAAGCTATCATGAACAAAGGAATGGTTCTAAAGGAAGAGTGTCAAACATAAGGTTGGCGAGCGAAAACTGGCCTGCAAGATGCTCCGATCCGGTCGCTAAACAGCCAAACAAATTTTGAAAATGTCAAAGAAAACATTAATTTTGACCTAATTTCTTGAGTGCAGCAGACACAACACAGCACTGAGACTGGAGCTGAGATATCGGTGATCGGTGAGTTTATTATTATGGGAATATTTTACTAGTCCGGTCTATTCATGGTGAATCTGTGCTAGATTGTGTATCACTGTGCATCAGTGTCACACCATGTGCAAATGAATTATTTTAATCATTTTCTCAAAATAGATGAAAAAGGGTTCTACCTGCTCCAGGAAATGAAGGGAGAGGTTGATGTATTTGGCTTCGGTGAGCAGCTGCCCGTCCAAACCAGTCTTGCTT
This sequence comes from Salarias fasciatus, assembly GCF_902148845.1. Lineage (NCBI taxonomy): Eukaryota > Metazoa > Chordata > Actinopteri > Blenniiformes > Blenniidae > Salarias > Salarias fasciatus. Next base: position 20,293,802 of record NC_043763.1, on the reverse strand, counting down.
GCTCGGTCTGATCCGGCCAGGTCCACCAGGTGGAGCTTGGACCGCCTCAGGGTGACCGAGCCGGGCTCTCGTCTGCAGACGTGCACGGTGAAAATGCAGTGGGAGCGAGTGGAGGCCTGGTTGACAGGGGTCTGTGAAAGACAAAGTGATGAGAGAGCATTTTGAAAACACTGCAATACTGTTGTAATTAAGTCTCTGTGAGAGTATTGCGAATCTTGAAACATTAGCACAGAGGGCGGGGGAAGAAAACAGAACTCACACACCATCTGCAGCACATTTTCATATCGCACAACAGAAAAACACGTCTGCTTTGATTCTTCTTTTCTCTTGCTCCCACTGGTTGGAAGATGAAAGCCAAAACACGTGACGCCACATTGTGTAGGCTTCACAAAAGCCGAGGTTGATTCTGAGGCGGTTAGTGGGACAGCAGAAATCAGGTTGAGACCAGGAGGAGGCAGAAATAGAGCGTGAGTCACTTTGAACAAACAAGCCTTATTAGAGTGGGACGGCTTACTCATGGCATCCCCGCTGAAACAATGAACAGAAGAGATGAAGAGTCACTAGCGTAGTGCTGACTGGGGTCCTTTATCTCCTTTATTGTTGGTGCCAAAGGCAGCTTGAACATGTGTTAGTGGCTGTAAATAGCATTTAACTGAACATGAATAAAAGCTCACTACATACAGACATCTTTGTTCAAGCGACATGCTTGGCTGGGATGTCTAACAGCTGAAGATGACTGTTTCAGTCTAAATGCAGACGTCCGATAAGCTTAAAGCATTTCTCTTATCAGTTATTTTAAACATGAGGATTATGCTTAATTTATGTTTATTCAGTTTTGTACGAAATTAAATATTTATAACCCTTCTCCACATACCACTAGAGGGAGCTTGCATACCACTGGGGGTGTTTCATATACAGTATACACACACACACACTCACACATACACACAAAACGTGGCTTGGGTAATGCGTAATGCCTGAATCGTGGACATCCACGTGGAAATTTCAGGTCATCCACTCTAAAAAGGTGCTCTGACCCTGACTGCTTGTTGGGTTAAATGTGCCAACACTTGCCAGTTATGAGCGTGACAGCTCCTGACAGATCTTTTGCAATCTTAACCCACCGCTGTCATCCCTTTCCTTGGTCCGAATTCCCCTCACTCTGCACATGTCCATGTTTTGCTCCGCAGGGTTTCCCTCAAAGTACAAGTAATGTTATCCAAGCCCTTGGAAAGAGGCAGGGGTCACATACCTGAAGGGATTATGTAAAGGGGAAGGGTCACCAATAGAGGAACCAGGCTGGAGCACTGATTTTGTTATATTTTTGTTCAGTTGGCTTGACTGAGTTGTAATACACAATAAACTCTCATATGTCAGTGGAGATTATGGTAAGAAGGATGTGACCAGCAAAAACACAATTTGCGAGGGGTGTATGGTTTATAACAAAGCTTATCACCACCTTTTTCCAGCAGATTGTCAGACAAAGGACAAAATGTTAGCCTCCAGCCTATTGTATAACAACCACTGACAGGTGGCATGATGAAAAGATCAGTGTTGATCAGATACCATGAACTATCACTGGTCAAATGTTATGGTTTATTATCGGCGGAGCTCTGAAATAAAGTCTGAGAACATTTGTAAAACGTAAAATTTTAATTTCCAAGAATTACGTTAATTGAAATCGCCATTTTTCATCAATATTAACAAATATGCAAAGAAGTATGCATCTTCAGCTGATATACTTCTCATAACTGAAACTGTTTATGACAGTCATATCTTCAAAAACACTGGCAGCTGCGCTTTGATAAGAACGGACGGTTATTCTTATCTGTAAAGGCTTTGTGTCCTTCAAGCCAAGACATTTATCACATTTATTCTCAGGTCTTCTTTTCTCCCAAAACTCTGTCACCCACAGCTTTTCAGGCTTTTTATGAGACCTTGTCTCCACAATACCCTTTTCTTCTAACTGTTCTGCCTCCAAAACAGCCTCACTTTCAACGTTACAATCCTGAGCGCTTGTAATTTCACACAAGCTTCATCTTTTGGAATATGATGAGTGGATCAGACGATCTGATTTATAATTCTGTGATGATCTGTCATTAGTTTGCACTTCAGAGACATTATTTTTCCTCCTCAAGTCTCACTTGACACTTGAAAAAAACAGTTGACATTAGTAAATATTTGTCAACCTGTGCACATTTCTTGACAGCGAAAGAAATCCTGTAACTACTCAGCGATGTGAGTTTAAACTGCAGAGTGTACATCAGGGGTGTCAAAATGCATTTTAGATCAGGGTCCATAAACAGCCCAATTTCATCTGGAGTGGACAGAAACTGAAAAAGTGATGTGATAACCTTTAAATTTAAACTACAACTGTTTTTCTTTGTTCTGCTGCAGAGTAAATGTGACGAAAATGTCTATATTTTTGCAAAAACAAACAATTACAACTGATTATTACTAAAATCCAGTTTTAATGAAACCTTCTGGTGCAAAAACAAACAAATATTCATAAAACGTGTCGTACAGCTGTTGTCTTAAGATTTAACAAACTCACCCTGACAGCATGGCTTCGAGCCCCACTCGGTAGCAGCAAGACAGCAAGTGTTCATGGCAGCGTAACTGATATCTCAGCTCAGGTCTCAGTGTTGCGTTGTGTCCGCTACTGTTAAGACATTTCTTAAAAAAAAAAAAAATCTGTATTTTCTTTGAAATTTTTAGAAGTTGCTTGACAGGACGGATTGGAGCCTCTTGCCGGCTGGTTTTGGTCCACGGGGCCTTATGTTTGACACTCCCGATGTACATAACCATGTCAGAACTACATATAATATGCCTTATAGCACTTCGGAGTCTTACAAAAACCATTATAAATCTGAAGTGCAGTGTGTAATTTTGTGTGATGTTCATGAACTGTGTGATGCCCAAAGAGACATCCGTCCGCCCAGGAGGGGCAACAAAAACAGCAGGACAAAGCAACCTCACTTGAGTCACTTCCTCTACTCTCCTGCGCTCCAAACTGACCACATGTTGATGTTGCAGGCAGCACACACTGGCCACACATGGCGCTGCAGCAGGTCAGCAGAATGGGCCAATCTGCTGCTACCAAATATTTTGATTGCTGATTCAAAACCGTAAGAGTCAAGTTTACTCGTCGGCCACATGCTCTGCACCTGACTCCCTCCTGCGAGTTTAAGAGACATTCAGGCTGTAGAGAGGGGGGAGGAGACCTGCATCAATGTGAAGAACGGTAAACAGAGACACAGATAAGGACCAGATGAGAGGAAACGCTTCCTGATCGAAGTTGAGCGAAGGGTGAGGAGTTGAGAAGGTGTATTTTATTTCCTGTCCAATAAAACTGTGGAGGGGATTGCCAGGTCTTCCAAGCAAGTGAGGTCATGGTCTGCTGAGTGCGGCGTGAATGGATGTGTCATCTTGCATCCACATGGCTCGGAGCAGGAGAAGAAACAAAGCTTTGCTCTATTTGAAGTCTATGTGGAGCGAGAGCTGCTGTGATGATTCTGGCAGCGGCGCGCCGTCCATGCTGACCGTTCCTTGTTTGCTTCAGGCTCCAGAGAAACCTTGTTGTGATGAAGTCCCAGAGAGTCAAGAAGAGTCTCTGTGTGGGCGGACAATGCTCTGATTTCTGTGTTTAATACTCTATCATGCAATAAAGTGTTTCCACTGAAATATCCCCTGAGGATTCAGCGCAGAGGACACTAGCAGTGTGTCATTCCTTCAGAGGCCCCAACAAATGCAATATTGTTCCTGATCGTGGGTTTGGTGGAATATCAGTCTTGTTTCCCATACATTGGAATATCACGGGAAAAACCTTGTCAGCTTTACAGAAAAATCCCACTTCAGGTCCAACGGCTCCAATGTCTCTTTTTGGTTATGTGTCACCCAAGAGTCACTTCCACATCAAAAAAATGACTTCTGGTCAAAACTGAAAGGCAAGCCTCTCACTGAAACTTAATTATCCGGCTCACTTTTACTGTCTTTTATTTACATGCAAAACTAGCAACCGGGGTAAACAAGGTGAGGCCAGCCCTGCGCTTCAACTCTCAGGCTGCACGACAACAGCTGACCCACTGCGTGTCTCATCTATGTGGGGAGTCTGAGCGTCTGAAGGTAGAAGAGGAAAAAACTGCCACAACATAAACAAAAATTACAGACAAGATGTTTGTTTTAGCTGGCGGCAAAAAACATGGTAAAAGACACCACGGTGATCCAAAATGATATTTTAGAAGGCTCTTTAAGATAGCTTTTCAGAAAGAAATTTGCAGTGGTGGATGAAAACAGAGAAATACCTTCTGTTCACTTAAAACAGGAGCAGAGAGGAGATTCTGCATCGGATCTCCAGTAATTACCAGAAACTCTGCATGTAGAGTGTGTTGACAAAACAGCTAAATCCACCCATTTCATTTCTATGCCTGCTTTATCCAACCTGGGGTCAACAGTGGTGTGACGGTAGACACACCCGGGACAGGTCAGCAACCCGTCACAGGGAAAACACGAAAACACACACGTTCACAGAGACACTGCAAACACAGAGGAATCGGAGATCTTCTCACTGAGAGGTGAAACCAAGACATCATTCATCTTTTCTCGTAGGAATCCTGATGAGGGTAAAGTTCCACCCATCCATCACTCCCGTTTCTTTTACCTCAGCTATGACTCGATTGGTGTCTCCCAGGAAGAGCAGATTCAGAGCTTCCTCCTCATTCGCTGCCTGCTGCACCGAGAGGTTCTTCAGAGTGATGTTCTGGTCTGGATCTTCCACGATCTTTACTTTTCTGCAAAAGGGAAGAGAGTTAACATGAAATTGTAGCTCATGCCATTTCTAAAAACAATAAATCAGGAAAGTATCCATTGGAAACCAAATGAAGGAACTAAATCGCATGTCGCCCCGCCTGTTATGCTTCAGTCACCTCAGCTTCAAGGCCAAACAAACCACAGATGTGGGCGAGTGTGCCACGGATCATTTTGTCACATGTGCTTTATCTATCTAGATGTTCATACCTTGATAAAATTCAAGGCTTGCTTTGCGAGAAAAAAAAAAAATTCAAAAGGAAACTAGAAACAACAAAAACCTAGGTGATTAGATCTTTCCCACAGGAGACAGTGAAACAGAGCGCTTTGGCAGGCGGGGGTTTAAGTGCCTCGTGCCTCCTCTGATCTCACCACATCATTTCAGTGCAGACGCCAGGGATGTGACAGTACGGCTACTGGACTGACAAGTCAAAGGGGGCGGAATGAATGGAGAACACATGTAGGTAATTACATTAACATGTGTTGATAATTGGAGGACTTTAATAAAACAGTATTAATCTTATTGTGGTTAAACGTTGCGTGCTGGGAGGATTGTTGGGGTTTGCTTTTTTTTCTAAGTATTAAAACATGTAGTGATTGAAGGAATATGCTTTTTAAAGGGTAAAACTAAATGAATGAAATAATGCAGTTTAAGGGCAAGAATGTCAAAAAAGGGCCACTACAGCCAGACGCTCAACAGTTAAAGAAAGAAATTTGTCAGCGCCACGGCTTCTCCTTGAATCAGCAAGTGTGGCCACGGCAGGGCTAACGATGGGTACTGTCTATTTCCAGAAGACTGTGATTTGTGGGTATCTAAACCTTGAGCTGGATGCTACGAAAGGAGAGGGGAACGCTTTAAATGGAACTGGTACATGAACATATGGGTACAGCAGAACTGATGAACTCAGATGATGTCTTGTCTTGAAGTCCATTCAGACAAAGCAAACCTCAAAACAGACGGAATTTGGAATTACAAAAGAAGATGACAGGGAGGAAAAAGGAAACAAAGAACAAGGGGCACGTGAATTAAATGAGTGACTGGCTAGTGGCTACGAAGAACCGTTTCTCCACAACCCTCTTAGCTTTTCGCTCCAGCGGTGGAGTCTGCCGCTGGGTTTACCGCCACCGTGGTCGTTCCACGGTCTGATGTCAGTTGGACGCTGATGGATAACTGGTAAATTCTCCAGTCTCCATATTTCACCACACAGTAACTGAGCGATGCCGAGACGGAGCTGGGGAAGAACGAGGCCCGGTTCAAACCACAAGTGTTGAGGAGAAGCAGTTACTGGCCTTCACAACTTTTCAAATGAGGCTGTGCACGTCTCGATGGGGAAAATGCACACTGTGTGACTTAGCCATCTTCAAAAGCATGCAGGCACGAAAAGAGCACTGACGGTAAGTCCTCCAGCCGGGAAGTTTCATCTCGCGAGTCCAGAAGGTCGTATCCTGTCTCGTTGTAAATTTCCAGGTAGGAGATGTGGATGGTGGAAACCATGCGACTGTCCTGTGAAACCAAGACACTTTGTGATTTACATTTCTTCCTCTGTGTGTGAACGCATCAGTCGAACTGGTCACCTGTCAACAGACTGACCTGGCTGAGGCGTTCGAACAGGTAGGACAGGCTGCGAGGAATGATTCCACGATCATCGTACCGTTCCGGCCCTCCGGTGATGGTGAAGGTCTTCCCACTTCCTGTCTGGCCATATGCGAATATGGTGCCATTGTAGCCAGCCAAAACACTGCAGAGGCACATAAAGGACACTCAGTATGTGCACATATATTATACATATATACAATATAATGTGTTAGATGACAGTGTCAATGTTTTTTTAATGGTAAATCATGAGTGAAATCTGTGTAATGCATCATAAAGAGGTCAGATTGATTTTTATAATAGCAATTGCAGTGGAATCTATACTGTGGCAAATCAACCACAAGTAGCAAATAAATCTATATTTTGAGTAAAGTGAAGCCAACATATGCAGTCAAACCACGAGTCTTTCCAAATCTATCTGGAAAGCAGGACTTTCTCCCCAGATAAGTAAGTAGTCTGGAAGATAAACCATATCGACTGGAGGTCATTTAATAATAAAACATGTTTATTCTTGTAACTCTGAGGATCTAAAATCACAGTCCTAAGTTATAGGTGAGACTTAGTGCCTATTTTGCGTGTCTTCTCATAATGACAATATCTTGTTTGTTTTCCCCTTTTTAAAAGATTAAAACAAGTCGGTTATGTTTGTTCATGTCTTTGGTGTTATCGCATTCACGTTTAGTCTTGCTCATTTTAGTTTACACAATGCACTTCTGGTCTGTCCCAGACAGAAGATGAGCAATTGTGGCAACATCTTTTCTTGCGGCTGGAAAACAGACATCTTATGTTGTGCAGTTCTCAGACGACGGCTGACACAATCTTACGACCAAAGACAGCAAGTAGATCATCTCCTGACAGTGTCGAACATTATCGCTGGACTGCATACACTGCTTCTTTTTTCTCTGAGCGCTTTTAGAACAGTGACTACTGATGGATGTTTTTATTACTGTTACCTTCAATTAATATTGTGTAAAACTTTATGAACCTTGTGTCACAATGTAGCACGTTAATTAACCTGTGTTTTCCAAAGTTATAATTTCAATCCTACCAGGAGTAAAGGTCCTAAAGTCAGTCTGTCTGTGTGTTCAGCTCTGCAGACATTCAAAAAAGAGAAAATCCTGAGAAAACTTTTCTTCGTCATCATGCTACTGGTAATGAAGGAATATGTACAATCTGAACTTTGAAGGGAATGCAGTAGGAGTTTGCATCAGTGTGTACCTCCTATAGAATAATTGTTACTCTATAGGAGGTACAGACTATTGCAAACTGACTCTTATTTATTAATAAGAATTAGTAAATGCCACCAAGCAACAGCAACTTCCCCTTAAAAATCCAGCTTCACTGACACCGATATCCAGGAAGGACAATGCATCCGTCTCTAAATGTCACCAAACTCTGCTCCTGCGCATCATGCGCTTCCTATGACTTCACCGCCCTCCCAGTCAAGACTCCTCCTAAGCAGACACAAGAGTGGAAACGAATTGAATCTGACACTTTAAATCCACAGGAACGGATGGCAGTGAGAGTGAGTGGCTATGGCGACAGACATCTGCTGGTGAGGGAGGAATGTCTCGGCGTGTGACTGACAGAAAGGGTCCAAACTCGCTCGGCGAGGCAGGGTCCGGTAAATTTTGGTTTGGCACGGCGCTGTCCTTGTGCACGTGCCACGAGCCATGGAAACCAATGGTGTCTAGTTCTGTTCAAATTGAATTAACTTCCAAAACTGTGGAATGTGACATACAGTATATGGGCATTAATACGCTTCTGTTTAGTCGGCTTGGAAAAAAAAAAAAAAAACTCGAAATGGTAAAATGACAGAGGCTCTTCTGACACATGAGCTCAGATCAAAGGTGTGGATCAACTCGGAGCTCTCTCACTTGCCAACTGCGAGGAAGAGGATATCTTTACACTATACTTTACGAGATGAATTCTAAGCAAACTTAAGCCTCTCACTTATTCTAATGGAACCGTTGACCGGCTATCGGAGCAGTGTGTGGGTTTCCCTTCCTCCACACCCTGCAGGAGAAGTGCAAGGGGGAAAAAAATCTGCATGTCAGTTTGTATGAAACACTCCGTCCACTCATGGGAGCGGCGGTCGGTTCGCCGGACTCGGACAGCCAAATGGCGGCCGTTTATTGCGGCGTGAGTCATGGTTGTGATTGGCAGCGTGGAGAGGGGACACAGGCTCAGTGTTCGGCTGAATGTCAGGCCTAATGATGCGGCCTGGGCCCCGCCACCGAAGCCTGGGCGTTTCCCAATGCTTGTTCCTGTTTACACCTCAGCTTTCCTGGAGATTGGCGACTGGAAATAAAGATGCTTGTTCCTCCTGTTGTTCTCGCTGGAGCTGGACGTGCAAGCTTTTTCTAAAGCTTAATCTTGAATCTTAAACTCTCGCCATACCGAGAGAGTTCACCCCGGCAGCTCAACATCACTACAATGGCTGCTCCTATCCTGGAGCTTCTAATGCTGGTTTGTTTTGAAACTACTGTATTGGATTCAAAATGACTGGTTTTTGGCTACGCCGCAGTGGAGACGGCACGCAAGTAAATGAGCTGGAGCTTTGAAGTAAACGTCCAACCACGAGAGACGGCCAAACAAAACAACAACCTGACAGTCATTCCTAGTTGAAAGGAGATGCGTCTGTGTGGAGAAACTTTCAGTGCAGTGACACTGAAGCGGCTGCAGCTCAGAATGATCTTTGACCGAATCTGAAGAAATGCTTCCCAACTGCGTGGGGTTTAAGGAAAAACACTGTCAGTCCTAACGTGACTCTGTTTGGGATTTCTGGGACTGGATGCGCTTCTGTCAGTGAGATTATGTCAATGTCAACATACTGAACTGCATTAGTGTCTCTCGATTTTTGTCGTTGAGCACTCCAGTCATTCATGCTTTAGACCAGGGGTGTCAAATAAAAGGCCCGAGGGCCAAAACCGGCCTGCAAGAGACTCCAGTCTGGCCCATCAAACAACTACCATTTGCAAAATAGCAAAACTGTAAAAAATAAATAAATAATGCAACAGCTTTAGGAGACATTTTGATATTTCACTGCATTTTGTACCAAAAACTATCATTAATATTGCCTTTATGTTGGGATTGTAGTCACTTTCCGAAGTAGTTGTTTGGTCCCGTTAAAATATAGACTTTTGCATCATGCTTACTCCGAGTTACAACAAAGAAAATCTCCTCACTTGTCTTTGTTTTAGTCACAAAGGTGAGACTGGATTTAAAAGGTTGAAACGTTTCTGGTATTCTGAAGACTGTTTGTAGATGGGAACCTCGCAGAGGGGGGACGAGTTAACGGTAGACTAAGAAATGCCTGATCGGGGAGACAGGGTGACCAGCGTCTAGACTGCAAACACTGAGCTCATATGAAAGACTGAAAAAGACACCGAGCTAAAATCAATATGGCCACAACTGGTCGGGTTGAATCTGGAGCTCCTTAACCTGATGTTTATTCTGTCACAACAAAGGGGGAACTGTGAAGTGAGTTAGGTGAGGAGGGCATCCAAATACATGGAATGAGTGAACCAGTGTGAGTCAGATCAAATTCATCCGAGGCCTCCGTCGAACTGATCCAGACAAGGCACTGTACGGTTTATTTGTTCCTTAATAGCATAAGATAATACAAACCACTTGTGGGATTCCACAAATAGCCCCTACTGTGACTCAGAGGGCTGGCTGGAATGCTGGAGAAGCTAAAGCTAGAGCCAGAAGAGGACATTTGGTGAGGAGGATCAGTGGAGGAACCTTCTCCACACAACAACAACAATAACACAAGCAACATTTGATCACAGGAAATTCCAACTAAATTCCCTCTGTTGTGGTTTTTCTCTTCCTCTGGAAGTCAGTGCTCATTTGGATGAACTCAAACAGGGGTGTAAAGCTCGGTCAGACACGGCCAGAATTTCCCTTTGTTGAAGTGGTAAAAACTGCATTTCAACAAAGAGTTTTGAATCTTGTTTTTGTTTTTGTTTTGTTTTTTCGGAAAAAAAGGGACCTGTGTGGTCTGCAATGATGTTGAGTCTGGTGTTATATGTCTAAGTAGCATCTACATCAGGGGTGAGAGTTTTTTTTTTTTGACATTTCACTGTATTTTGCACCAGAATGTTTTTATGTGGCACCTGACTAAACTGTGTTTGACACTCCTGTTTTAATGTGTCCGTCTGAGCAAAGTCTGAGGACTGAAATACTAATGCTTAAAACATGATTCGCTTTTTAACCTACAAAGGTCCATAAGAATTTGCTAAGTAACTCAAGATGTCCTGAAGATGCATCGGAGTGATTCTCCCCCCCCCCCCCCCCCCCGACAACAACAACAACAACGACAACCAAAAGGTCCGAGTGCTGCTCCAGAACACAGCACGCTCCTGTGTTGTGGTTTGAAAATGTTCTCATGCTCGTGATGGCACCGCGTGCCACCTTGCCTGCCAGCTCCGTCCACTTAGTGGTTTGAAGAAGGTAAAACAAGCCAAAAATCACAGACAGCCTCCATTTCCATCTGAAAGAAAGCCGAGCTCCACCGACTTCCCGTCAACAAGGCTGGCTGAGGCCCGAGTGGCCCGAGCGGTTCGAGCATGCCGGAGAGGCGGCTGCCGCTCAGCACCGGGATCGTGTTTCAGTGTGAACTCGCATTAATCCAGATTTGTGTTTGCATCAAGTGAATTCTTAGCTGGACTTCACCTGTCTGCAACGGGCTTGGCGATGTTTTCAAAGATGTCTTCTTGCTTCGTTGCTTGATCAAACACCGAATTAAACCTGGATGAGGAAGAGCAACAGTACAAAGCAGGAGACGACGTTAGGGATTACCACTCATGCACATGGATATACACACACACACACACACACACACACTCAGCACAGTTACACACAGCAGAATTGAATAAGCACAAAAGGCGACAAGTTTGTATTTTTCCGAGCGGCTAAGAAGGAGTTTAGTCATTCTGTTCTGTGAAGCAGCCTCAGCACCCACCATGTTTGATCCCACAGCGAGATGAGAGAGAGGTGAAAGGAGTCCGCCCAGGAAGACTGTTAAATGTGGAAATTTTACGTCTATAAGGGCACGAGGGAACCTCCGCAGGCTATAATAAGACCATGCGGTTTTCAAAGGCCCTCTGTGTCCACTGCTGTCTGACTCCCTAACTGTGAATTTGGGGCTTGGAAGCGTGGCATGGGCCCTGCCCAGAGGGTATATAAGGCTGCAGCTTTCACTACCAGCATTAAACAGATGTTCTGGCTCCTCGCTGACACAACTGCTGGATAAATTATTCATGGGAAAAGTTATTACACAACCATCAAAGCTTAAATTCTGAGTGCTGCGCCGTTCCGGTTTACCTTCTTTCCGCCGAACCGCTCAACGAGTGTTTATTACTTGAACAAAAATTTGATTTCCGGGATCATCCATCATAAATGTTCTATTTCCACAAACAACATTTTCCTTTTATTGCGGGACAAAAAAGATCAGATATTATCCTCGGGAGAGAGAGCGTCTTACCAAGCTAAGAGGAAAGCAAGCATGAATTAGAAATTACATGTGAATCATCCAAGTTCATTCAGAACAAACAGTTCAGGTCACTTCCTGCAGTAAAAATGTGAAATAACCCAATGTTTTTCATGTGTTATTTGTTCCAAGATTTTATATGATTTACTAAAACAAACCATGGAAAAGACAAAACAGACTACACAGAAACAACCATAAGAGACAGACTGGCTTTCATTTGCTTTGTTTTTTTTTTTCTTCTTTAATTTACCTAATTTGGACCATTTTAATGGTAATTCTCAACCGAAGCTGCATTTTTACATTCTAAGAGGATCCTGAAAGCAACTCCTGCTGCTACAATCCTGACTCAGAGAGATTAATTCATCAGACACGAGTTCTGATACAGAACTTTCAAACTGAAGGGAATAGCTGAGAAGAAGTTTTGATATAAAATAAACAAGAGGGAAAGGGGAGGAATATAAAAGATTTACAACCACAACCATGGAAGTCGATTCATTTTTGATTTTCTTACCGGTTTAGAATTATTTTTACTTTAATTCCACAAAACCAGCAACTCATACAATGAAACTAAAAGATTATGTTTAACTTGAAATCCAACAAACTGATCAGCCATAATATTATGACCATAATATTATGGGTTTGTTTGTGTCTCCGCCTACAAGCTCTGATCTCGAGAGTCACAGACTGTAGAAAAGCTGCGGTATGTTTCACCGGGATGTCAGCACCTGACCCTTTAAGCACTGCAAGTTTAGAAGGGGGAGTCTTCATGGTTCCCCGTTGTTTGTCAAACACCTCCCACAAGCTGGGCGACCGGGAGGTCAAGTCAACACACGGCAGAGAGCATGATTCATCAGATGAGGCCGCTTTGTTTCACTTTTGCGGTGCTTTCCATGCTAATCGGGGCTTCTCATTAATCCGCATCTCGGCAGTTTAAAGCCGGGGAAGTTTCTCCTGCATCACAAGTTCCGACAAGCAAACCTGCATGAGGGTTTCCCAGCGATTTCCCAAATTGAAACATGATCTCAATATTAATATTTAGATGTTGCAGTGGAAGCTGCTTTGTTAGCAGTAACCAGTGTTTGCAGAAGTTACAAGGCTTCAGCCTTTCTTTGAAGAGTAAAAAACATGTGCTGGATTTGGTTTATGTTTTACACATGCAAGCATCTTTCCCAACAGTTGTGATTGTTGGACGGATCTTAAAATCCTTTGTTTGTGCGTTGCGTGCCCAGATGGCAACAACCCTTCCTGTTCACCTGCAGTGAAAACCATGAGCCTACTCTTATTAATAAGAGCATTCTGGATCTGCTTCCTGGCTATCGCTGCTCATTCCCTGATCAAATATCCGCAGGGCTCGTTCACTTGGCTCGGAGGATTCTTTCCTGTTGTCTGTGCCTGAACTGAAGTCCATCCTGAACTTCTATCCAGATCACTTCAGTTCACTGCTTCTTGTGCAGAACAATCTCAATATTAAGGAATGGGTCTGACTGAAAGGACTAAAGACAACTAACTGCTGATGTTTCAACTAATGGTAGTTTTAATAATTCTGTGTTAACTAAAACTTCTGTTTGTGTGCTTGTGGAATACTCACATTAAAACAACTGCTCTCTAAATAAATGACTAAAAACATAAAAGCATTTTTGCAAAAGGAGCTACTTTACTGTTTTAGTCATCTTTGGATCACTTTCATTAGCCTGAGGTCAATAGCTGCCTTTTTGAAAAAGATTCAAGCCTCTCCTTTAAGTATTGTAATTGCTGGTTTAAGTCATACGTTTTCCAATTTCCAATTAAAGTGTGGGGACCTGACAGTATGGTGTTGGCCATATTGGTCTGATATTCCAGAAATCAGCACTTGGAAATATACTTTAGAAAAGAGGATGAATTGAATTGGAAAAAACTGAAATTCTTAACAGTGCACCTGAACTTGTAGCACTCCCTCTTATTGTTGACAAAGCCATCAGCCAGGTCTTTGGGCACCACGAACTCCAGAGAGGCGCCCGTCTCTTCCTCGTTGTTCACAGAATACACCTGAGGGAGCCAGAGACAACAGGAGAGACAAACAGATTAATATGTATCGTCACAAGACAGGGGGCAGAGCGATACAAGCATACAGACCTCGAAAAGCATTCTGCACAAATAGAACTTTTCAGCTTGTATACTCCGAGGATGCATGCTACCTTATCGGATCAGACAGGGCAGCTGATCGTAATCAATGAACACCACAGAGCGAAGATCTTCAAAATCGCTTTTGCACATCAAAACCAACACTAAACAGGCCGAGCTCTCGCAGCGGAGAACCTTTAAAAGTGAGGTCAGCCAGGTCAGCTTCAACATCCCCCATCCCATATGCTCTGGCATATGTTTCCAATGGACACTGATGCAATTACAAGGCCTCGGGGGTTTTGGGAATAAAAGATAAGGCCTCAATGATTGGATTGTTTTTCACTGTCACTCTGCCTGCAGCGCTGCCTCCTAATCACTACTGTTTTCTGTCTTCTCACCGACGTGGGTCGACCCTCTCGATGGAAAAAAAAAAAAGAAAAAAAAAGAAATCCCAGAAGACGTGACAGCACTCATTTCATTTTCAGCTAAACTGATACAGAAATCCCTCAAATGATGCAATTAGTTTAACATCAGCTGCCGTGCTCAGACAATTAACTGGGCTTTAGGGAGACGAGAATAAACAGAGGCGAGGAGCATTTTATGGAGGAATTGAAATTGATGTCCTGTTAATTCAGGGAAGCTGCACAATTACCTTCAAGTCTGATTAAAGTGGATTTCTAATGGGAATACACTTTTTAATTTTCCAGATGTCTCCAATTTAGAGCGCCTACATCTGATAGCAGATGAGGACATCCATGCGGACTCAATACACCGATACTCAACACTCTGATATGGCAGATATTGTTGAAAAGATTTGGCGCAGACAGCCCAAAAGGTCATTTTTCATCCTGATAAGTGAGATGCTGTTTACAGAGTAGTGGAAGCAGTAGGTAAAAAGAGGCAGCCTTTCAGTCTCGATTCAATCTGCTCATTTTATCCAAGGGAGGGTTGTGGCAGCCAGAAACGAGCCGCGTGACTTAAATCATCCCTTCCTCAGTGAATCCTGCTTATGAACAGTGTCAACATTACAAATTGAAACCCAGTAAAAAGAAAAAAAAGAAGAGGGAAATACCAAATGGAAGAAACATTAATAGAAGTGTGATTAATCACAATTGACAAGTCTACAGAAAGAAATTATTCTTTAACAAATGAATCATGGAGAGTGCGTGTCAAAATCAAGGCCTGCAGACCAACTCCAAGAACCAAAAACAAACCACAGAAGTACCAATAAACTGCATTTATTGAAATATACACTGATTTTATGACACCACCCAGCATCGAGATTACAATTTTACCATCTTGATGTTTAATTTTAGTTTTGGCGCTAAGTATTTCAGATCGAGAAAAAAATACCAACATGCTTGAGAAGAATAAAACCATCCAGAGGGGAGAAAGGTAAGGTGGAATGTGCTTAAGTTAGCCTCCAAGAAAAACATTAACTTCGCCCCCAATTAAAAGGCAGGCTGTGGCCACAGTGTGTTCACATGGTTTCTTCTTCTTCACAATCTTTGATAGTCAGGTGGCACTGAATGAAGAGCTCAATTCATTTTTTCATATTCTAATTAGAGAGAAACATTCTCCTGTGTTATTCTATTTTATATATTCTGTGCTTTCCATTGTTTTGTGTGTATTTTTACACTTTTGTTTGCAGTTTTTACATTTTTTTTCTGTATAGTATGCGTGTATTGCTGCTGACAACACTGTGAATTTCTCCTTTTTGAGATAAATAAAGGCATACTGTGTGTTATCTCTGTATGATGAGTTTGGAGCTCTGCGTAAACATGTGGCATCTGTAGTTGGTATCTGTAACCCATCCATCCATTTTCTATAAAATGTAATCCTGTGCAGGGTGCTGCAGCCAACACATGGAGGAAACACATGCACACTCCACACACACCCAAGTACTGACAAAGTACTGTACAGTAATGATGCATATGATTTAAGAGTGTATGTATCATCAGGTGGGTGTAAGAAATCATACCAGCAGCACAAACTATTTTCACAGCTATTCTAACAAGTCAAAGCAAGATAAAAGTGTAATGTGTAATCATATTCCACTGCCTGCGCCTGTTCCAGGGAAATCTTGCTCTATTGTACAGTCTTGATTTATGACGGTGATGGAACGGAGCCATCCTCATTAACGTCAGTGCTGCGCCATGGCTTTGCCCCAAACCTGCTGCAGTGAGGAATTTGTAGGGTGAAATTG
This sequence comes from Salarias fasciatus, assembly GCF_902148845.1. Taxonomy (NCBI): domain Eukaryota; kingdom Metazoa; phylum Chordata; class Actinopteri; order Blenniiformes; family Blenniidae; genus Salarias; species Salarias fasciatus. The sequence goes on along the minus strand of NC_043763.1, from coordinate 20,277,599 downwards.
CTGTTTTCATGCATCCAGGAAGTGGAGAAGTTAGCCACTCTGAAAACAAACAAGCAGTGCAGCCACTTCGTCCTGCACGCGCTCCGTGACTCTCACTTACCGCCGCAGTTCTCTTCGAGGGTCTAATCCGACCAAATATCTGTATCTTGTGTTTCACCATCTCCTCGTACTGGTAAAAAAAAAAAGTTTAGTTTGGTTAGTTAGTCTTGAGGATAGTTAGCTTGATGGCTACTGTTATGGCTGGTAGTGCGCGTGAACACTGTTGCTAGGCGACAGCGGTCCTCCAAAGATCGTCTCGAGCTTTGAGATGAATCACTCCTCTGAGTAACATTTGAGTGTTCCGTGAGTGCGGAAATGGGTATGTGAACAAATCAAACACGGAACAGATAAAAAAGGGGATTAAGGGCTGCTCGGTTTTTCCGATGTTTGTTGTTCTCCACAGTAAAGGTGCTCTCTATGTTCCAGAAAGGTCAGCTCAGGTTCAGTGAGTCATGCAGTGGGTTTATTGACAGAGCCGTATTGAGCTCTGGATGGCACTCCTCACACCAGGCTCGCTCTTACTCACACTGCAAATAAACTAATTACTGCTTTCATATTGAAGCTGAATGCTTTTGCATGCTCTAGAAATATTTTCAAAAGTGTTTTCCAACAAGAATCATGCTCATGTTTATTTATTCCATTTCATTCATGATACATAATCAATTTAATTATACACATCTCTTAATCTTCATGTGTTATCATGTGATCAGGGAAACTTTAAAAAAAATCATTATTAAGTAAATCAGTCATTTGAAATGAAAACTATCAGAAATCACTGTCATTTGGCAGTCATTTGTTCAAAAACAAAGTCAAAACGTAACTATCAAGTGAGCTAATATATAAAGAAACTGTACTGCACTTTTCTCATTTGAAACTGACTTTAAAATTGAAGTTGTATTCTTATAATATTACTTTGGACCACAAGACTTGAGTCAACTGTGCGGCTACCCCAAAGGTGTCAAATATAAGGCCCTTGGGTCAGAAAAGGCCCACATGAGGCTTGAGTCTGGCCCACCAAACCACCAAGCATATTGTAGAACTGAAATGTGTTTGATACCCTGGTCTAGTCACTTGTCAGGCCAACAAAACAGAAAAAGCACAATAAAGTATTAACAATGAAATTGTGAACACTGGATGTCCACAATGCTAGAAATCTGTAAAGTAACGACCAAATGTCAAAAACACATCCAGTATCTACTTCTCGTATGGTGTTGTGTCTCACATCTGTCCACATCCCCATCTCTGAGCAACACAAACTCACATATCAGCTGATTTCACAAAGCGCCATGTGTCTTGTGTTTTCAAGGGTGAGGGGGAGGTTGGGCGACTTTGACCCCATCTCCAATTTCATTCTGAGTGTGTCACTCTGTTTTTGGTATTTCACCTGAAGCTTGGATGCCTCCTGGCTTTAAATATAGTCTTACCGGGAGGCCTACCGCTGAGCTGCATGCCAGACGGGGCTGCCTGGTTTAAAGAGCCAGCCTGGAGAATGTGACACGTTTGTTCCGGTGCATTCCTCCGTGCCACAGAACATGCTTCTGCCGCGGTTTGTTGTTTGGAGTCCTGTGCAAGGAAGTGTGTGATTATACATGTGGACGAGCAAAAGGCGTTAAGAAGCCACTTGGGTTTAAACGTGTGGTTGATCACACGCCATGTTTGCTATTTCAGTGGAGCGCCATTATCCAGGAGCATAGCTGTCTCTGAGAGAGAAATGTGGAGCGAGTGTTTGTGAAAGAAAAAATATATATAAATTCACCTAAAAATGAATGAATGGAGGGTCACTGCGTGTAAAAATCAACTGAGGGTGTGCAAAGTGTGCAAAAATATTGAGTAAAATACTTTATACGTCCTTCAATATCGTCCCATTCAATACCCCACCCAGATTTGCAGGGCACCCATGACAGACTTCATGTGTGCAAAGAGCAGCAGTGCTTTGCTCAAAATGTTATGCATGCATGCAGCAGTTCAAGGCTCAGATGGATGGATGGATGGATGCATGTGAATGTTACATTAGTTTTTAATCTTATTTTAGTCAAACGGCCAAATGTGATTTCACTAACCAATCAGAAAAACATCAGAAACTTGAAAATGGTGCTAACCTAGAAATTTACAGTTTCAGTCTACATTTCACTTAGCCTCTGTTCCAAATATATATTCTCTGATTATTTCATGATTTTTGGATGAACTGCTTTGATTTGCTGTACAAAAAGACTGTGTGACATGAATTTTGGAATTTGATAATCCATTTGACTGATGTTATCTTTACTGAATGCCAAATGGCTTAGTTGTGGGAAAAGCACTTGAAATACAATCAATGTGATTTTTTCTCTCTATAAAATTTCCTCCGCAACAGAGAGCGAGAAATGATCCCTTAGAGAATACGCAAAGATGTATGTAATGCTGTTATAGAAGTCAAAACTGTCCACAGTTCTACATAATTCTTGAAACAGACCAAGAAAAACTTTAAAACCTAAATATCTGTAGATGCCAGGAGAGTGACTAATCATGTGAGGCAGTGTAGCGATTCTACCAGCACCGGTGGAAAAGCATTCATGCTTTCATCGTTTTTTCAACCTTTGATATTAGCTCTTCATCAAAAAGAGATCACGGCAAAGCAACTCACAGAGGAACAGAGTCAAACCAGCCACAAGACACAGAGAAAAAGTCTAATTTAGTCCACTGTCACCAGGTGAAGACAATCACACAGGCCAGACAGGGACAGTTTGATACCACTGAACGCTCAAATGGCGATTTCTTTGTTTCATTTCAGTGTTCAGAAAGTGTGAGATGATTATGTTGTGAAAGATCAAAATAAAAGGGTTAATCTAGCCTTGCAGCTGTGAAGCAACTTCAAACAGGAAAAATAATGAGCAGGCCTTTCAGGTGGCAAACACACCCAAACAGTGCAGGCTTCAGGCGTTTGACACTGAATGGCAAACACAATGCAGTGTAAAATACATGATGGATCACTGTCACGTTCACTAAGTAAACAGTGTGAGAAGCCGAGAAGGCAGCCTGACATTGATCAATTCTTCTTCTTTTCATTAAGAAAATCTTTCACTTTAGGATTAAGTGTTCTGGAGCCAATCCCAGCAGTGGACAAGGCCAGGATACGAGCTGGAGTGATCCTTCAAGACCAAATTAAACCAGCGTTCATAATGTGTTGTTGTTTAAAGTAGAAGAGACAAACAAATCAAAGTTTGTACCTTAATGTTGTTTAAAATCAGAACCAACAAACATTAAATCAGTGTTGTGAAATCATGGTTTTCCCAACAAAGTTCCCATAAACTAAATGTGTTGGACATATGGCCACCGACAGAAGGGTCATCAGGAGCTCCAGGACATTTTCCAAACTATTCGGTTGTTTTTCAGTTTTTGGGGTCTGTTCCAGTTTTGAACAGAGTTACAGAGAAAGCAACAGGTTTTGAGCTCATACTGTTAAAAATGCATAAAGATTTTGGTGCGATTGATTCTGTTGGGTTTCATTATGTTGCACTATGTTATATTACAGTAAATTGATTTCACCTAATTTTGTGCTTTTCCACCACTTTAGCAGCCCCAAAGTGTTTTACACTGTTGATCACATTCACCAAGGCACTCAATGCAGCTGCTGGGAGCTATGAGGAGTTCAGTGCCTTGCTCAAGAACACTTTTGACATCTCCAGGTTTTTGGTTCCACCTCAGAAAAGACCCGATTGACAGTATTATCTGTGTTCTTTTCTCGTTGCTACTGAAACTATCAGACTGTCGTCTTGGATTTATGGCGATGACACATCACAAACAGTGGCTCTTTGTAGAAATCCTGTTGACCCACTTCCTTTTCACTGGTTAAGATGAGGAAATTTTTTTTTTCTCCCATGAAGTCAGTGACACCCATATCAACAGATATCTGCCACAAATATTTAGATGATATCACATGAAGCCAGCCTCTGCATACAAAACACAAGCCCTCCAATCTCACCCGCATCCGTTTTTTTCGACATAACAATTATACAGTGCAGTTAAATCTGTTTCCTTGACAAAAAAGTGCTCACAATAAACACCAACTAAAGGCTGGACTGGGCTTGTTAGGGAGCTGTGAACTCTGCTTTCTTTTAATATCCTGTTTTGGCCCATGTGTTGTCTTTAGCTTGAGCTGACATAGCTGTGGTTTCATCCCAAAGGAGCAGCGACTGCATGAATCTGATGCACAGAAACTCTTTCAGACCATAAATGCGGATGCCAGACTTTTTAAGTGACACAAATTTTCAGCCCTAAGAAGTTTTGCATTCATGGATTTTGAAATCCTCGTTCTCTTGTCAGTGATTTTCCATCCTTCCCGACACTGTTTTCTGCTTTCATATTTTTCACTTTCTGTATCCAGTTCGCAGGAAGATCAGGTGACAGTAAAAAGTATGTACCAAGTGTCACAATGGTGTCGCTGCCCCGGATGACGATTACACACACTGACATGTGTAAGCATGAATTCACACCAATGCACGCTTCATCGACTCTGAAAAGACTGAGGTACAGTAAAGACTTGATGTTTAGATACAGATAAAGGTTGAGACTTCTACTGTTCACTGAGCACATTTCCAAACTTGAAGAGCCTAAAAGGCAAAAGCAAGCAAACGAGAAAACCAGTTTTTTCAGTAGTTCCTGCCAGCATGCAGCACTTTTGTCTCTGAGCGCTGTCCTGGCAGTCAATCAAAAAGGTGTGCTCAGTGTCAGAGGACACCAGCCAGGCTGGGAGCGCTCTCTGAGCTGATCCCTCCAATAACTCCAGCCATCGCCATGCAGATTTTTGCACAACAAAGTGGTTCGAAACCTGAAACATTTCAAGAGAATCGGTCCGGATTGGTTTGTGATGTTTCCTGAAAACAGGTTGGGTACATCCAGGACGTGCAAAAAAACCGAGGAGTCTGAAAATGTGCACGTTCTTCATGCCATGCATACTCATGCACCTCATGCACCAATGAATTTCAGCTCTCATGGAGACTGTGGAGACAATGGTGACGTGCAGCATGGTCCACTGCTGCCTCCGTGGTTCTCCAAAAAGACTCAAACGTTTGTTTCACTGGAACAACAGATAATTCTCCTTTCGTTGCTTTAAATGAACTCGAAGTTTTCAGTCTTAAATAAATGTCGGAATCAATTCATCTTCTCTAGACTTCTATGTTTTCTTAAGATCCAGTTGAAGAAATATAAAATAATCACACACTCACACTTCTTGCCACTGCTTGCTAATCATGCTGAAACTCATGCAACAAGCATACACCCCAAAGTCAACGCTCGTCTGTTTTCTCTGGCTGTATCTGCATGCAAATGTTCATTTTTATAAGTAGCTGCTGTCTATATGAGCGATATTTGTGACATGGTAAACGTCGTAGCCTCCAACATGTGGCTGCCAGCTAATCAATCCCTGACGAGCGCACGGTGGCATCGTCTTGACAGAGTGATTTGGATTTGTTCTGGCCGTTATTATAGAGTACAGGAGACGATGATGCTTCAGCTAAGTAGCTGCCTCTCGGTGGTTTAGTGGTTGAGGTTAGATAGATTCCATAGGATGATGGTGTGTGTGTGTTTGTGTGTGTGTGTGTGTGTGTGTGTGTGTGTTGCCCCAGTTCTGTGTGAAAGTGTCCACAGAGGCTTTGTGGTGAATGCCACAATGCTCAATTTTAACTGATGGAACAATTAGAGACGAGCGTTTGTCACCGTAGTGCCTTGCTTCTTACACCATAAGTCGTCTCGTGTCATGAAACACATGAAGTGTACATGCACACACATACACAGACATTTTGTAAGTGGAAATTTTATCTTTTGAAGTCTTTGAAGGTTCGCGTTTCTTCAAAAACCCACCAGGCACCACGAATACGAAGAAATAGCAGAGTTCTTGCTAAATCAAATACATGTGATGTGGATTCAGTAACATCTGTCCACGCCACATTTGCGCAGCTATATTGAGCCGGGCTGCATGGGAAAAGGTTGACTTTTCATCAGCAGTGTATTCTGCAGTGAGAGAGGTTACGACGAGGGATTGCTGTGGTGCTGCAGGTCAACGTCTGCAATTGTCCGACACATGTAACGCTGCGCTGCTGTGCGTGTTCGGCTTTTACCGCGTCACCGCCGCTCTTAAAAGTTTCAATATGCTCCCAGTTACCAGAAACAGCCAGTGAAACACCACGGCTTGACGAGTTGACGCTTGCTGGTTTCTCAAAGGCGGAAATGAGTGTTAAAAAGAGAAGAAAATTACATTTTTTTTTTTCAGCTCAGTTTTCGGCGTCCCACACAAACATCCCAATAAGACACACGCAAAAGGCCATGGAGTGCATGGGAACTCCGTCACTTAAGGCACAAAGATAAAAGAAAACAACACCAGAGATTGCAGAATTGCATGTAGAAGCTGGATTTATGTGAGGCTGCTAATGCGTCACATACAACGTGGATACAGGTTGACGTTAAAGTCACACACAATGGCAGTGGCATACTTCAACATCAATAATCAAAAATGTGTTTGGACAGTAAAGACAGCAGCGAAAGTGACTTAAGATGGTGAGCTGAAATGTCTTTGGGATTCATGTCTGTCAGTTCAATCATCCTCACACAGTGAACTAAATATGCACTATTAATATTTCAAGATGAAATCTACAACTGCACATGTTCTTTACGTGTCCTGTAATCTGTGCATGCATGATGTGCGTGTTTAGAAACGTGCATGGCACCGAAAGGAGCCAAGAATAATTCGCGGTGCAGGCTTTTCCTACACATTCTGTACACAGACTATATAAATATAAATTGTATTTTGATTTAAGTTACTTCCAGAAACAGCCGAAAACCCAAACTGCTAAGTATCTACCTCAGCCGGTCACCAGCAGCGGGCTGGATGCTATTCTGGGGATACGCTGCGTTCCCTCTTCCAATGCACCCTTTTCTGGTCAGTCGCTGCGTCCAAGGGAATTCTTTAGGGCTTTAGTTGTGTGTTATTCTCTGAGGCTTCTGCCCTCTGTTATGCTTGCTAGGCCCAGGCATATCAGACTTCAGTCTGCATTCCTCAGATACTGTATATGGACCACCAAGACAAAAAAAAAAAAAGACAGAAAAAAGATGGATGTGGGGGATGAACGAAAAGTCATGGAGAGGGTGACATTTAGTGTTTCTTTGGATATGCCAGCATGTTTGTTTATGTCAGTACGAGGAGGAATTTGCGGGTAATGACAAGTATGCACTTTAGAATGATTTGTTTGGGAACGTTTGAGTCTGAATGTCAGAAATATTGGGAAAATTCCTTTCCTTTGTAAGAAGATGAAGCAGGAATTAAAATACATTCTGTCCACCTGCCTTGTTGTTATTATCATCACATTCACTTTGGGACAGGAGTTTAGTCTTTGCTTTGTAGAGTCTATTTAAGCCCTTGAGGATTATCTGGGAGCAGACTTCTTTGATGGCCTCCAGATAACAGCTACGTAAAGATTTATCAAAGTACTTAAACGATTACCCGGCATGTACAGCTGATCCATTTGCCTGGAAAATGTGGTGCATACCTTTTCCTTTTATAGCAGCTTTCATGCTTGGCATTTTTAGCAAGGGGGGGGTTGGAATTTTCAGGGGATGGTAGCATCATGGACCAAATGTCAAGAATTTTCATTGACTGCAATTGAAAAGTGAGTTTCTCAGTTTGTGCTCACGGAAACTGCTGATTTTCATCCAAACATGCAAACGAGTGGATGCAGACATGAGTTTGGTTGTTTGCTCACTGTGGAAATTCACACACTCCGTGCAGTACTTGGGTTTTAAGCAAGTGCACAGGAAATCATGAAGCATTATCATACCAGCAGTTACTATTAGTATCATTTCTAAAATCTTTTAGATCTCCTTTTTATTGTACTCATTATACAAAGCTGATATTAAAGCATTAATGCTCTCACAGTCATGGATGTGCTGAGCTTTTGTCACACCTTCATCAAGTCATCGCAAGTTGCTGAGGGAAAACACCTACTTATTAAGGTTTAGGAAGTGGTTTGGCATTAAGTCGGATTTAATTTAATTTAATTATTTGGCCATGAGTCAGATACTGGCAGGTGACAATCTGTTGACTCCACAGGAGGTTTGTTTCTGTTCAAAGGGAGTTTTTCCAGCTTGCTTGGGTAATTATTGCAAAATTATTTGGGCTTTTTGTAAATATTATTGACAAGTCTTGACAGCTACAGTATATGTTCAGATCTGTCCATGTTGTAATTTGAATTAAATAAGTACAATTGCATCAAACTGATATGAAATTAAATTCTTAAAAAAAAAAAAAAAAAAAAAAAACTTGCCCTTATTTCTGCAAACTTGGTCTCGGTGTTTTCATCCATCCCTCCCTGTGTCCCCATGCTCCACCAATGTGAAAATTCTCTCCATTTATACCTCTGTTGGTGAACTCCCCTTATTGCAAATGACACTGGTTTCTCATAAGACAACTTACTCGAAAGTACTCATTTCCTCTGCACTGGATTTAAGCCTCACTTTCCTGGAAGGCAGTACATTGGTTCCATCTATCCACCACCAGTCCCTTTATTCTGATTTTCTAAACTGGTAAACAATCCTGGTTTGGCAGAGCTTATTTAAAAGTACACTCTGGCTTCTTGCTGGAAGCACGATAACGTTTAAATGAGCAAACTCAGACATGAATTTGGTTGTTTGTGCCACAGTTTTTCCCAAACACCTCTTGCAGAACATGCTTGTAAAGCAGCCCTCCTGGTTTACTGTCCATTCCTTCCACCCACTCCATCCCTCCACCCGAGCTGCATGCGGTCAGGAGCTTGGACGGCGGGCAGGCACCGGGGCTGGGGCCGGGGCTGGGGCCGGGGCCGGGGCCGGGGCGGTCCACTTGGCCTGCTGGCGTTCAGCAGCTGGAGGGACTGAATCCCTCCCTCTCAGGCCCTGGGGCTCCGAACGCAGAGCTAACCACTCCAACTTCGCTGTATAAATAGAACCAACTTTGGTTTGAGAGAGTCCACATCTTGACTCCTCAGCTGTCAAACACACTGGAAAGGCGAACGCATAAAGGACGGGGCGCACGAGGGAGAAAGTGCGTGTCATGAAAACATCAGTAATTTTCTCAAGAAATGGTATTTCCTTCTGACCTTTTGAAGACTTTCAAGAGGAGAAGCGTAGGGAATACAGGAATGGAGGGAAAATAAATGGATACAAAATGTGGGATTGGGCTCAAAGAGCACAAGATGAATAGTTTGAGTTGAAGTGAGAAATGTAGGCGCTAAATGTATTGAAAAGTTTTGGAAAGACCGTCGGAATTGACGCAGAAAAATTACATTCGCACCTTTTTGCAAATGAGAAATGGTGCTAGCCAGCAGTTCTCCGTCCAATTCCACTTCCCGGGAACAAACCCAGAGCAGGTGATGCTCCAACACACACACACACATTGTTATGTAAGAATAGTGGGAATGCTTGCTAACGAGCTGAGTGGGAATTTAACCTGAGCGCCCCTGTGGATCCGTGGAATTCCATGCTGCCGTGGAAGATTCGAGGATCCAAATTCCTCTTCGCCGCTGCCGTAGTACAGTTACAATGAAATACCTTTCGGTGCTGAACCCGGCTGCCTTTGAAGTCCCATTCAGGGCCGCGCGCCGGGCTGCTGTTGTTGCATGCCATTCCGCACTCAATAAGCCGCGTTATGTCACCGTTACCCCTGGTCGACCCCGTGGTGTGCGACACCGGAGAGGGCCGATCGCATCGCCGCAGCCAAAAGATTTCTCTCCAAAAAGCTCACGCTGCAAGATAGTACCCACAAAGTGCTCCTAAATGTTTTACCAACGTGTTATAATACATACATTACTTCATTGTACTATTGAACCTTTATTTATATAAGTTCTAGCAGACATTAGCCTCTAACGACTGGATTATTCAGGGTGTTAGAGATCTTTCCACTGCAAAAAAGGGGTTTGAGAATTGATTCACATCGATGTGTCACCATCAGTTAGACCACAGCGTGGAGATGGGATCCTGTGTGTGAGGATGCTGCTTTTCGCTCTTCAGTTTTCCAATCAGCCACATGCAAATGCTCTTTCTAGTCGGGCTGTGGCAGGGAATCGATTTTGTGCCAACATTACTGCTCTTGTGATGCCTTTGGAGCTGTATTGCTTTTAAAGTATCTTTGTCTCTCTCTCTCACACACACACACACACACCACAAGGAGATAATAGCTCCACAGCTCTGCAGCCAAGACAAAGAGAAAGACAAATGTAGGGAGACTTTGATGACAGCGAGGAAATGAAGGGCAACATATCACACGAGGCCGAAATAGAACGGAGCTGTGTCTTATTGACTGTCAGATTTTTGTACGACACAAAAAGGGAAGGCAACCAAAGGAGGACGAGTTGAAAGACAAAGGAAAGAGGAGCCCGCAGGTAAGAGAAAAGGCGGCTCATTCCCAGACATTGTATGTGCTCGTGTTGTAATTAAATCATCTCCGAGGCGAACACAAGGTGCCCTTTGATACTGGAAACACGAGAAACAGAGATACACACAAACACAAAGATAGTCCTTTCAGGTAGGAGTTTCATTGATGCAGTGTTGGTGCAGAGACAGAAGACCACCAGCTGTCCTGGACAAGAGGTGAATTGAAGTTTGCATGTTTTCTTAATTCACTCTGAGTGTACGGGCTTAGAATAATAATACTCAACTGCTGTAAATGTGTATTAAGGCCTTAAAAAGCATTCTCTTATTAACTCAAAGTTTTTGTGTGGGTATGACTGTGTGACTTTTGTCTATTTGACGTCACTTTTCGGTGTTCGTGTATTGAGACAACGGCTTGAAAACACTTGGCAATGACCTTGCTTCCAGGGTGAAAGCTAATTTCAAAGTCTGGTAGGGAAGCGTAGAGAGTGTATCTGTCTCGTCTTTCACTTCAGCTCAAGGAGCACTCACTGAAATGTGTGCGCCTGTGTGTGTGTGTGTGGCTGGTGGAATATCATTATATTTTTTAGTCAAAACGTTGTGCTTCTCAGTACTTACTAGTAAAATACCAATCAAAGTCAAAGATTTTTCCAATTATTGGCATGCGCTGATTTAAATGGTGTTTTCAAGCAGTTAGCTGAGATTTTTAAGGTCTACATTTGTGTTTTTACGGGTGGCTCTGTCTGAGTTAACCCTTTGGACCTTTGACCTGTCCAATATGTACAAAGCCATTCACTCTGTTTTAGGGATGACCCTCTGGATTTGACAGGCTGAAATACAGTAGTCCAGAAAAAAAGAGGCTATAAAAGATGGTTGGATAAACAGAAGGATGGATGATGTAATGCTGGATCAAGGTTTGAGCGCAGTTGACCTTAGATTTGGGTGAATAGCAACTGAAATTTAATGTAAGTCAAGGTTTCCAGAGTATTGAATGGTTTGTGTGTGTGTGTGTGTGTGTGTGTGTGTGTGTGTGTGTGTGTGTGTGTGATGTCAGCAGACAAAAGTCAGCAGAGCATGAAGCTGACTGGAAGAGAGGGCCTCTGTGTTTTGCTAAATAGCACAACCGAGTCATGTCAGGTGAGCAGAGACAGAAACAGAAAGGACCACAGTTCTCAGTGTTTAGCTATATACTGGTATGTTGCAGGCTGAGTTTACTTTCAAGGGAAACTGTGGTAGTTTTGTTTGTTTGGATGGAGAAGTTGGTCGCTAATGTGTATACAGGGGAAATTTCATGAACTCTGAAAACTTTCCAACAAAACAGGTTTTTTTTTTTTCTGGTCTGACTAGGCTTATTTTAGTTTTCCAAAAATGATACAAATCAAGAAGTAATTCACAGCAGAACACTTACCTCTGCAGCATAAGGCTGTATCTTACTCATTCTACGCTGCACCATGTGACACTTCAACACATTTCAGTCCCTGGTGCAGTGGTTGTTGTCTCCAAAATGCCATTTTCTTCCTGCTAAATCCAAAAAAGCGAAACCTCCTTGGAAAATAGGCACAAACTTTCACTTTGCTGTGGACACATAAACCATGAAATGCTCCGATTTAGAAAGTAATTTGTCACTGGGATTGAATCAAGTCATTATCCTTGTACCAGCTCCCTTTCATTTTCCGTCGTCACTCACTCAACTGAGTGGACTGACGCACTGGAGTCATTTGCAGCACTTGCGCTAAACGCTTCGGTCATTTATTCAGCTGGCTTTTCGCTGTGGCAATTGGATGCGAGTGGTCTAGCTCAAGGGCACCGTGGCATTTATGCCGGGAGGTAAATGTGACGAGCATTCCTGAGTCCTGAGAGCCTCTACATAATGCAACCACAGTACATCCGCCCTCTGCGGCTATCGCACACCTATGGAAGGCCAGCAGGAGCATACCATTAAAGCTATTTCAAGATGAAATCAAATGGAGCACTTCGCATTACCTAAATGTGAAAATATATTGACCACAGCTCTGCTTGTTAAAGCACTCCAGTAACCCAGTATGAGGCAAGAGACCATATTTGGAAAGTTTTTTTTTTTTAAATTTCTTCCTGTTTCAGACTAACAAGTTCATGGGAAGCACAGAAAACACGACATGCTTGTTTAAGAAGTTAATGACAAAGCCTCACTGGTGTTTCAGGCGTCTGCCTCGAAAAAGCATTTCTTATTTCCAGTTACTTTACAAGCTCGCCTGAATGATGGTGTCATTTTGAAAATTTGAGACAGAAAAAAAACAAAAAAGAAAGATAGAAAAAAATAGAGGAAAGAAGCTTTGTTGGAGATTTTTCACGATGGGACAGCAGCACTGAATGAGACTTTATAAACTTACTGAAATTCAGTGACAAGTACTTCTAATTTAGGCAAATTTCTAACCAAAAAAAAAAAAAATCAAGAAATATGTGCAGTTCTGGCCAGTTTTACACTGTTCCCATAGATGTCATCATAGAGAAAAGGCACATTTTATTCAGATATATTATTAGAACCATCAAAGAAAAGCCCAGAGGGCTGATATTTTCCAGATTCAACCAGACTGTTCAGTTTAAACTAGTTACCACAGTTTAGAAGATCTACACAAGATGTTTCAAAAGGAAAAAAATAACTGAGGTATAATGATTTTATCTATAATACTGGTAAAGCTAATAAAATCGCGTTTCTCATCCTCCATGATGAAACTAGACAGAGTGTATTATTCAAACCTCCCAGTAGCACCTAAGCCCTGATGACAGACGCTGAAAAACACTTTTTGGAAACACAATATCAGACGCCGTTTGATTGTTTTCACAGGCTGTGCAGGTAAAATCACCTGCACAGATCATGTGTTCACCTCTGGAGGGTTCACTTCACAGGACTACCATGTGGGTGCACCTAAAAGCAGACATTGGCCCCCTCCAGTTCTCCCAGACGCCCCTGAGATACAAACAACCTGGCTGGTGTTTGACAGGCATATGGAGAATCCTCCTGTAACCCAATCTGTTGGTTTGGGATTTTTTTTGCGTCAGGCCTTGAAAAGTGGTTTCGCACTATTCGAACGGCACGATTTGAGCTTGATTTGTCTGCCCGAACGCTCAAGCCGCCTCAGAAAGAGGCCCCCCCTTTCACTAACAAGTCCAGCAGCGCCCACATCTTCCAGGCTTATAAGCTCGTCAAATTCACCTCGGCAGTGGTCGCATGGATCTGTTCGCCGCGAGCGTAAAACCTGCAGCCGCTAACTTGGAGCTGTGGGCAGATCCGCTCAGCCTCTGGCTCTACAGGAAAATTACTGCACTTTTGGTGGCGTCAGGAAAGACGCTGGTCGCCACAGTCAAGCTGGGTCAGTTACGCAATGTCTTCGGTCATGAATTTGTGATTTAAACAATAGCAGGGTGTGGACAAGGCTGATCTGGTTTAATTGCAATTAAAACTTATTGCCTGTTTCTTTGTTTCTTCATATGGTGCCAAGTCTAATTTACTTACTTTGTGGATTCAGCCATCAGGTTGAAATGACTTGAAATGTCACTATCTGAGACAGCTCATTCTCTGACATACTCGCACGACTGCTGAAGATTAATCAGGCTCCTCTTCGCTTTTAAACCTCTCACCTCCACTGGATAAACTGACTTTGACAGGTTAAGCCACCGAAGTCCTGGACAGCTCCACTCTGACTTCTTATAAGTCATAAACCCACCTTTAATAGCTTCATTCCCGTCAGAAATCCTTCTTCAGAATGACAAAACGATGTTTCAACACACTTTGGTACTCTGAGTACACAAATAACACTAATAAAAATGGCCAAATGAAGTTCCTGCCGCCAGCTGAGAAGTCCTCAAAACGAGACTGCTGAACTGGAGACATCTTCCAGACGGACGTCAGTCTGTCACTAAGCTCTTTCTGCCATTGAGCCAAACAGCTGCCGCATTATGAGCGATCCTTCAAGTCACAGGGACAAGAAACTGCAGATTTCATGAAGTTCAACTCAGGGCGCCCATAACTCACTGAGCCCCGTTTTGGAATGATTTTTTTTTTCTTTTTTTTTTGCAGCAGGATTATCTCACAGAGTCTTTTCCCAAAATGTCACGGCGGGGTATGTTTTCACTCTCAAACACATGAAATCAGTATTGATGTCCATGTTTGAGCGCAGGTCAAAGTGGATGCCCAGAATTTGCAATTAATGAGGGATTACAGGCTGCGAGGAGATCAAAACACTGCCGCTCATACAGTTTCTTCATATTTCAGAGGATTAAATGCTTAGCAGCTGGGGAAAGGCTCTTACTTTTAGTTTGGGAAACTTTAACAGAACCCACTTCACTGGCAAACATGGAATCTGTCATAGAAGAGACTGAATGTGAACCGTTTTGTTTACATTTGATGATTTTAGCGTGAAATATCATCAGCTAATTTTCTTCTGTCTTCACCCAATTTATATTAAATCACCTGAAACATTCTGGGGAACTGAAAAAAAAATGAAAAAGCTAATTCCAGCTACTGTTTGCCAGGCGCTATTGGGTAAATCATCTTTCTTGATTCCCTTTATCAATGTTAATACATATAAAAGTAACATCAGACTGGAGATTAACACACAGTGACAGCTGCCGATATTTAGTAAAACAACACTATTTCTTGCTACAAAAAAAAAGCAGCACAAAATGTCTTTGTCGTCAGAACAGTGGTTTGTGCTTTTACTTCATAGTGAAAGGACTCTGGGTTCAAATACTGGCTGGGCCTTTCTGTGTGGAGTTTGCATGTTCTCCCCAGGTTTGGGTTTCTCTGAGCACTTCAGTCCAAAAAACATGCATGCTAGGTTAACTAATGACTGTGGTGTGGATGTAAGAGTGTGTTTGTCCTGTGACCTGTCCAGGGTGCAACCTGCACAGGACAAAGTGATGGATGGAGGGATGGATGGGTGGATGGTTGGATTAACCTGTTGTGGCTGCAAGATGTGAGCAGGTCAAACCAGGTTTGTCCTTGATAGTGTTTTGTGCTGCTAATGTCTTTTGGAGAGGAGAGAAGACTTGAATAATCTCAGAGGGGAAATAAATTCTTTCTGCCATGCTGCAGTACAATAAGATATTTCTGAGGTGGAGAGATGCTCAAAAACACAGTGCGTAAAACAACCTGTGCGCTTTCCAATTGAGACTAATTAACCAGAGGAAAAATACTGAGGACTAATTAGCCCCTTGCTTTGCATTGCAGGGAATTGGACTCGCGTGTGTGACCGTGCACCTCCTCTGCAGACGCCGGTCGGGACGGCAGACGGAGCGCGGCGGCTTTAAGAAGGGAGGCGTGGTGCTGCTGTTTTGACCGACTTGTCAGCCGCCTCGCTCTCCTCCACCGACCACTCAGCTGAATGAACCGCCGCCGAGCAGCGCACTCTCCACCCGGGGCATCGGCTCTCTGCTCGGTCCAGCCTGCAGCGGAACCGGCGGTCCGGACGCGTTCCCCCCGCTGACAGCCTGAAGGGATTATTACTGTCGTTACCGAGCCGCGACTGTTTCCCCGTGCCGGATCTGGAAGGTAGGTTGTCAGAGCCTCTGCGGCTCCCGGCTCGAACCTTGTGATGGATAAAGCCTCGGACGGTGCCGCTGGGCCGGCTTGAGTGCGCGTCTGCGTCGGATTCACCCATTTTTGATAGAATATTCCTGAGCGTCAGCGTGGACGCGTGCTTCCGAGCCTCGGCTGGAGTTGATCTGCTCAGCGTGTCATTTAAGATCCAGATTGTCATCGGAAGCCTGATGGTGCGTGAATTTTGACGCGTAAAATGAGTAATGGCACGATTTATAGCCGCCATTAGACGCACATGCAGTTAATTTATATGCAGTTTTGCGCATGGCAGCCTGCCTCCACCTTCCTTCACCTGCACATGTGACCATCTTCTCATCAGTCTTATTCAGATTATTATTTTTTATTATGAAGGTGGAGGTTATTGCCCATATATATATATGTTTGTGTTATTGATGATCTGCACAGATACGTCCAAATGATGCTGAGCGTATTTGACCTCGATATGACGAGGCTGGTGCGTTCACTGGGCTAAACGGACAGGAGGTAGTTCACGTGGCCGCCCATAGAGGGCGCTGCGCTCCCTTCAGCTGCTGTGTCATGGCTGTGCTGCACGCTGCAAAGAGACAGAACGAGAAGTGATCAGAAATGATTGGAAATCCTATTCAGATTGGCTGAAATACGCACGCTCCATTCTATTCATTTAGATATTTTTTCACAACAGAATTGAGGCTATAAAGGATTTTGCACACATGAAACCTTGAGATTGAATATCTCCACTTGTCTTTAGGAGACTGGGGCATGAATTACTCCTTATGATTGATACTTCTTGCAGTGTGCAGCCATTTCTTATTCTCCTGAGCTAAATCTGGCTCCCACAACTTCTTCACTTTCTATTTTCCATCCAGGCATCAGCTTGTCAAACATTATTCTTTTTTCCCCAACATAAACAGGTGTGTCTTTACAACTCAGCTGCCCAAACATCAGAAATGAATCTGATTGAGAGATTTCTCCCTCACATCATGACGAATAACCACAACTGAGCTCTGGTGTTAAAGCTCGCACTCTTGGGGTCATCCGTGCCTCTTGAAGCCCACACTGCTCGACGGTTTATAGGATGGGAAGGCATCGAGAGCTGCTTAATCTGAGTGCACATCTGGCAGTGATGCCACGGCGAGTCCTCTTGGCCAGTGGTTGAGGCTTCACAAGCTCAGCACCATGCTAAGCACAAAATGATCCCCTCCTCCTCACCCTCGCAGCGTTTGCCGAAGGAGTTCTCTGCATTATTGTCACATTCCTTCTGCCGGATTGAGACTCTGTTGCTCAGTGAGCGTCGACTAAAGCCACACTGATCCTCCGCTGGTTGGCCCTGGTTCAGAGCAATAAGAGGAAGGGGTGGGGAAATCATGAAAAAAAAAACCCACTGTTATGAGTGAAGGATTGTATGGATTATAACAAAGAAATAATGTTTTAATCAGGCTGAGTCATTGAGTCAGTAAGTGGCTTGCAGGATTTATCCCTGTAAGGCTGCTGGAAGGAATTTTGAATGATGTGTAAAGCAGGTGCTTTACAGGCATCAATAGGCTGACCATCAGTCCCGTCAGTGACGGGTGGATTTATTGAAAAGCCCTTTTCTATGGGTATGCCTCTAAACAGGCACAATCCACTGAGCTTTTAATACTCTTTAAGCTTTTCCACAACTTCAGCTTAAAGCATGTCAGATTTTACATATCAAACAGGAATATCTGTTTGCTACCCAAGTCAGACAAGAGCAGCTGTTGTAGTGATTTGTCCAGAGTATTTTTAGGTCCACTGTTTTGACTGCAGTACATAATCCTTGTCCAGCTACCTGTGTGTTTTTACAAGGGGAGGGAGGAGAAGAAAAACACTGCGACATCCAAAAGTAACAGGGCGACTGGGCTGAGGTGTTCTCCTTCTGGATGTTCCCCTGCTGACTGAGCAGAGGTCAGAGAAATTTTGGTCGTACGTGTTTGTTGATGTGGGCGGAAGGATGAGTGGAAGCTCAGAGTGCTTTGCACATGTTCCGATCTCTCTAGGTTTTGCAGCGGCCACACATAAGTTTTTGGGTTTTTCTCAGCTGAGTCTTACACTGGGAGGGGTGACCAGGAGCGGGACAGACGAGACTATTGTTCTTGACTGGCAGCTGAATGTAGAAGCTTTACTGACTTTCGACGGAGCCAGATGTTTTGGTTGGCAATTGCTATGCCCGTCGGGGTTGTAAGGTGAGAGCCTGGTGTGGCAGGCAGGATGGGGCAGGAGCTGAGCCCTGCTGGAGCTGTGTACTCATTCCTGGGCAGGCTTGTTGCCCAACATTTCTGCATCATTTGTGAACATCAACACTGCTGCCTCTTCAGTGACTTATTTGTAACGTATAGTTAATGTATTGCAGGAAAAGGAGTCAACAAAATGTTTGGAAATATTTGTGTGCAGGGTTATCTGATGAACTGATGAACTCAGCAAGCTAATGAATTAAACCATGAACTTCCAGTGATTGAATTATTTTTGTTGTAGATCACTCTCTATGTGGTCTGATTGTGACTTTTATTAAACCGGTGTGCAAAAAGCACTGATCACCCCATAATATGCCCCCCCCCCGCGTGTGCACTTGCAGCCTCTCAGCTCATGAACAAGCGTTCCAAGTCGATGTCTTGGTCCCAGTCGAGCCCCATAAAACTTGTCTCCTCAAAGTTGCGAGCAGCTGGCACATCCTCTTCCTTACTTCTCGCTCGCCGAGCGGCCACAGCGTACGGACGAGGCCTCACGCCAGCCTCCGCCGTGGCCCACATTCTCTTTGTGTGGCGGCGAGGCAGGCAGCGTGCCGGCTTACTGTATCTGTGCAGGAGTTTCTGGCACCGTGCTGAAGAGTCTGGGAGTAATTAGCTGTAAGGGTATAATCCTATACCAGACACAGTGTTGCGTCTGTTGCCCCCCCCCCCATTCTTTCTACCCTTCCTCTTCTCTCAATTATCAGTCGATCCTCTTTTTTTCATCGGCACCACTCCTCTCAGTTATGAGCACGTAGGAAAAAATTAAATTGCTCTAATTCAAAGGTTTATAATTTGCCAAAGTGGATGACGAAAACCATGAATACGTCTAATCCTGGGATGAATCCTGCAAACTGCATCCCGTGATTGATGTTTAACTGGCCTGCACCGATTATCAAGCAGGATCAGCCTTCATGATATTGATCAGTAATGCTCCTGACTTCAGTATGGTGGAAGCTAAACAATATACTTCACATCTCGTGAGTAGTCTTTGTTGATTGTTCTGTAAGTGGCCCTCAGTGAGCAGATGGGATTACTCTTGGCACATGCACATCGGAAAGCAAAAGTCAACTGCTCTGGGATGCATAACATGAGAATTTATACAGATAATCAAATCTTAAAATGACCAAAACTGTTGCTGCCAGCTGTTTTCCCAAATTTGTCTCACAGTTTCTCAGTATATTTTGAGTCTCTTTCTGCTTGTTACATTAACAAAACACTGTAATTTTCTCCTGTTGCTTCAAAGAAACACCCCTTTTATCCGGTGCACCACACGATATCATGCATTTATCTTTTTGAGAGAGGTTAATCTCGTCTCACACAACTCAATATGACACATCGAACTCTCTAACTCCCAATATATGTTTCAGTTTCTTCAAATGGTACACTTATAGCATACAGATATATAGAGAATTATGCATTACAATTTGAAATTGCATTGATGTTTACATGAGTGACAGTGATAGCCTGCAATTTATATTGTATGTGTCAAAACTGTACAGAATTCCTTTTTGTACACATGCTCTGTGAATGAAGGGCTGCTCAAGTGATCATTCACCTCCAATAAAAGCTGCATCTTACACTGCTTCTGGTCACAGAGGCCTGGAGCGCAAAAAAAGCTGATGGGTAATTGCAACAAGCCCTCATCTGTTTCTTCCATACAGTGTCGGGTCTGTTCTCTGCTGTGAAGAAGTACCTGTACTGAGAGCAACTGCAGCCCAACAGGAACGCTTCTGGTGTGGCACAGACTCTGCCGCAGATCATTGCATTACCCGACAGTAAGAGTCCTCTGATATGATTTTGATGCACATCCCAGTCACTTAGATTTCTGTTTTTGTCTTGTGCCTGGAAATGATGAATCAATTTGCCCTAATTGCTTGCTAGAGTAAAAACTTGGAGCCTTGTATCTTACCTCTCCTTTAAAAGGAAGAAGCCTCCTTTTTGTGTGGCATCTATGAAAAGCCGGTGCAGAGCATATTTTTTCAACTTCTGCCATTCTTCCTCGCTCTCCTCTTTCATCTCCCTCAATCTGTTTCTACAGTCTGATTTTCTGTCAGTCCCAACACATACACCCACACGCTCCAAATGGATAGAATAGGAGCTACACAGTCTTACTGCTCATTAAAGTCTCGCTCATGGAATATAGAAGAGGCAGCTCAGGTTTTCCCTGTGAAGCTCTTCACGTTATATCATTCTTAGTGTGGCTTTTGTGCTTCGTCACTGCTGAAGTGTGACTGGAAAACAGTAGCTTGCTGCCTTGACTGCTTGATTACAGCTGCATGTTTCTACCACTGGTAGAAATTAAAGGTAATTTCAGCCTTTGACTATGCACTGGAACGATTCTGTGGGGAAGAGTTTGTGGTCACAACAAAGGTAATATTTTGCATGCTTATTAGATGATTAGTTCTTCAATCATTTCAGGGCTGAACGCCAAGGGAGCAGGTGCTCACAAAAGATTGCCTCTTTAATGTCTTGAAGGATTATTTCCCCATGAGTGGGATTGATGTAGCGCTGGGGGCAATGGGGGTCAAGAAGATCCTAATATTTCTTCTCTTCCTGACAACTCCCTCCCCCAAACAGCTCTCCCTACTTGGTCCTACCTTGGGTCCCCTTTACCCTGTGCCCTACCTCAACCCCTCAGACTTCTAGCTCAATGCAGTGGTTGTTTCGGTCCGCTGTCTCCATGTAGTCACAGGCAATTAGCTCCCGTCAAAATAGGCTGCAGGAAGGCGGGTTGAGGCTCGGCCATCCAAACCCCGTGCTCCTGCCCCTGATTCCTGGCTAATATTACCCCGAGCTACCGAAGAAGGGCCAGATAGGTTTTGTCAGTAGATGGAAGGGAAAGAAGGGGAGGGGAGTCCACTTGGGACTTGCGCGCGTGCTACCTCGCTGAGCACAAAGCACTTCTTTCACTTGGGATCTGGAGCACATATGGAATCATTTATCAAACCTCCAGTGCGTCAGGCCCACCATATTCTCTTGGCTGCAGGTTTCCACTCACCTCCGCATCTCAGATTTACTTTACCTCTAAAATTACTGAAAAGTAGCACCTGGAGATGCCTCTACGTAGTTTGAATTCATATTCCTGGCCTCATCGGCAAATCATTGCACACACTTTGGACGTTGGTGTGGTCTGCTACCATCAGCGTGGGACCTTCATTGCCGTTGTTTGTGGAACATTTTTAGCTGGGGTTGTTTGAACCTAGCAACTCTCTTTTTTTTTTTTCATGATTGAATTAATATGTGCACAAAACTCACAGAACGCTATTTTAACGGCAATGCGGTGCCAGTGTGACATCAGCTCTGATGACTGGTCCCTGAATTGCACAGCTGGGTGTAGATAACAGTGTTTATTTTTTCCCCTTCTGCATTCCAGCTTCTTATTTATAATGGCCATGATATCCAGCTACTTCTATAAAAGGAAGTCTGAAGACAGGATGAATGCATGGCACATTTTCTCAAGATGGAATAGTCAGATTTTCTGTAGGAAGACATCCATCACGCAGCCAAAAAAGTGGCAACGTTTGGCTTTGGTTAAAGTCTTTCAGCACCTTTTTATACTGTTTGTTTGAGGCTAGAAAAAAAAGGGGGGGGGGGGGTGAATTGGGGGGTGGAGTTGGACACAGGAGATGGAAACAGAATCAAAAGCATGAGCTGGCATAGCAGGACTTAGAGGCCGGGCTTTGTGTGGTGCCACACAACACAATGCTGTTGGCCAGTTCGATTTATCAGGTCCAAAATCTGGTTTGTTCATAAAGTAACATTTAGGACGGCATTGAGGTCTTCATGATGGTGCTCCTCCAGAATCTGCATATGAGGATACCTTATGAGCTACTGAGAACACTGTACAACTTAAAAGTAAAGATACACTTTTTACATGTCCTGTGTTAAATGTGGTGACAGATGACCTTTAATCTCTGACTGTTCTTGACTGTTTCTGTGGACCTCTGGGAAAAATATGTTTACTTGTGAATGTACTGTTTAGATTGCATTATCTACTGAAGCGATATAGCCTGTACTACTCAATATATCATTGATTTATCTATTCTTGTGTCGGCTCATTGGACTGTCAGTTCTTGTGTATTTATTTTTTTGCATTTCGGCCCATCTGTTTCCCCAGTTCTCCTCTCTGAAATGGCCTAAACTCTTCAACACAACAGTCCAGGTGTCCGAGTGGCCTGACACTCCATTTAATGCGTAACAGATGGTATTTGTAGGACTGGATTGTGCTGAAAACAGATTACCTTAATGAGGTCATTTACCAATGAACTGTGAGAGTTTGGTCCATAGCAGCCCTCTAGGTTTCTAAAACTTGAGGTTAGTTACAGGTTAGATGCTTGCAGGTCTGCAAATCCTTCTTTTACGAAGCTGTTTATCGGTAGGGTGCATCAATCTTCGGGGTCACCTTCCAAGAGGTGTGGGTTGTTAAGTATTTCTTTGGATTGTGTTATTGTAACTATCAAATCCTCTCCTCTTCCCCTCACTGCCTCCCTCCCCCACCCAGTCTCTTTAGTGGACAAGGGTGCTTTTCGCTGCCCCGTGCAGATCTGTTTGTGTTTGATTGTGGGAAAATTTCTCCAGTGTCCGTGAGAGTTCCCCGCTCTCTGCACCGGATTTTCCCTTGGGGTCCTCCATGCTTGTGCATGCAGAGCCCCACCACAGCTCTGGGGCCCTTCTTATCTCAGCAACCTCTGGTGGCAAGAAAATTCTTTTCAGCCAGTCGTTTGGTCCCAAACTGCTCATCTCAGCTGTTTGTACGCTGCAGAAATTTATAGACGGGGGACTTGTCGCACAGTTTGTTTAGGTTGGGGAGATCCTTCAGTTCTTTTGCAACAGCGATAAAGAAGTCAAGCAAAAAAAAAAAAAAAACACACACTCCACCAATAAATCACTTGAGATGTGACGCTGAGATCGAAACGTGAATCTTGATGTGACACAGAGTTTAAAAATGGCTGTGTCGGGTTTACTTTGGCCACCAATGCAGAGTGTGTTCTGGCACCAGGGCTGGACATTGAACCTGAGATATGTAAAGTTTATAGCTTCGAGTTTGCAGTTTTGGTAATGAGTCTCGCTCTGGTTCACGTACCCTATAAGTCATTTGCCTGCGGAAATAGCCTCATTAAACTAAGTTGGTGGTTTTGTATGTTTAGATTTTGAATGGGTTTTCTCGCATTGCATTATTCATCTGCCACTGGCAGTGATTTACTTTCACTTTCACCTTTTGGATAAGGAAATCGTTTCTTGGGATTCCCCTGAAATTCATGATTTTGTTCTGAGTTCCCAGACATGACATTTCTCATTGGCTCGCATGCGACACTCTATACTGGCTCATGACAAACAGCCTGTAAAATAGCAGAGGTTTCTGTCCCAATCCTCAATCCTGATTCAACAAATAGATCCACTTTATATATGTGATAAAATGTGATTTATTGAAATGCTCAGTGGCTGGAGTATCCTGCTAAGATTTAAGATGTGGATTCTTCCACTGACCTTTTGTTGTTCTCCTTCCAACCATCATACTATCCTTTTCTTATCCTCACCTGCAAAAGCTTGGACGCCAAACAACCATAAATAGTTTTACCTAAGGAGGGGAAAATATGGTTCATACACAGACAAAGCTATACACGGATCCCACAAAAACAGTCCGTCACTGAACAGTAAAACATATTATAGGATCACAACTCCACCATAATTCTTGAACACAGAACTTTGGATTCCAAAAATATGGCCTCTATGTTTTCCCATGCATCTCTTCTGAATCATGTAATGACTTTATAGTGCACTTCAAAGCTCTTAAGTACATCGGTAAATTGTGACAGGCACTTTTACTGGGCTCTGCAGACTTTCTCTCAGGCCTTAATGCATCATCTGAACTAACTGCCGGCGCATTGTGTTGGAGCTTCGAGATGGATGAGCAGATGTGTTCAAGGATCCAGGAACTATTCTTGTCTCTTTGCGATTGAGTAACCCAAAGGACAAACCCAATGGCGGACCTGAACCTGCGGATCCTTCATTTCTGGCAAGTTCTTTTTTTTTTTTTTTTTTTTTTTAAAAAAAAAGGAAAATCCCTCTCGCCAAGTGACAGACCGCGTGGTTGGCAACAACTAAAGCATTGAGAGGCGGAATGAATGGGGTCCTGTCTCTGGAGAGGCTCGCTGAAATGAGGCCTTTTAGCTTTTATCTCTCTGGAGAGCAGATTGATCTCGCACAGGTTTCGCACTGGCGGTGTACTTCAAATGAACTGTTGAGAAGCGGGACCGTTTATTTGTGCAGCGTTGTAAACTGTGTCTTTTGTCCAGATTGGGGATTCTGTGGGTGTTCTCCATCATCTGCCTGTTCCCTCTACATCTGTTATCCTTACACTCACCTGTAACACTAACCCGTGTGTGTTTTCCATGTGTGTGCTCCAAGAGATCCTCCTCTACGCTGCGCTCCCTGATCAATACTGATGAAAAACACAGACACCCCTTTAGATTCTGGATACTTTTTTTTTTTAATAGTTTTTCAGAGGAAGCTTGTTAAAACAGATGTCCTCCTCCTCTTGATGTATACTTCATCACTCCCTTGTGGTAAATATCACATGTGGACATCATGTGACCCCCCCCCTCCTCTTTTCTGCCATTCCCTGAGTTGCTAAGATACCACCCCTCTCCCCACGCCACCCTTCTTTTCCTCTCTTGCATCGTGCAGCAACCTCTCGGAGCAGTGGGCTGTTTTTCTTCTCCCTCCACTTGTATAAACTCAAAGAGTATCTGCCATCAGCATTCAGGAAGTGTGGGGGTAAACAAATGACAGGAGCCAGTAAGGAGAAACTCGAATGACCCCGGTAACCAGGGAGAGGAGGTTATTTTTGGGAAGTGTCTGTATCGATGTGCCCTGTATTCATGAGGGTTTGTTTATGTGTCAAGACAAACTCGTTTGTGCACTTGTGAGATTGCACGGATTGGAAAAAAGAAAAAAAAAAGCCTGGCCCAGCCACCTTTCATTCAAAGCACCATCACTGACTGCCACAAACCATGTGATGCAACTTCTTTCCAGTCTCCTTTTATAGCAGAGGTTCTCAAAGTGGGAGGCGGGCCTCTTTGGAGGGCACTGAATGTTGAATAGAAATGTTTAGTGATCAAAAGAGAGAGTCACTGAACTGCTCCGTCTGTGTGGTTGTTGGTTAAAGAGACTGATCAGCAGAACAGCTTGAGGATATCTGTGAACTTTTTAGAGTCACGACTGAACTTCATGTCTTAAGCAGTCATTGTGAAGTTTTTAATTTATCTTATTCACAGGTTTTAAATGGTCTCTAAGAATACTCAACACTTCCCCAGTGAATTGCACTGTTTTTAAATTGTAATTTCATTGTAGTTTTATTTATTTCTCCATTTAAATTTTCAGTCTTACATTGCAGCAGCCAGATTTGGAAAACCAAAGTTGCTCCGATTTCAAAATGATTTTACTAGTTAGTTTTGCTGCACATATGAGGAAAGAGTATGAACGTAAATGAAGCTTGTGGACACTCCTTATGAATAAACCGCCAAAACTTCCATACCAGAATGGATTTTATTGCAGCTCTTTACTGTCACCTATAGCACCAAATTGGCCTCACCTACGTTGAGCTGCAGTTTTCCAAACATTCTGATGGTCTACAATCAAACAATCTGTCATGATCCCTCTCTCAGTCATGCACCTCTCCTAATGTGCCGTTGGCGTTATCTGCGCAGTACAGCTTTGCTCGTGTGCATTGAAAGTTTTTGCTTTTTGCTTTATGATGGTTTTCAGACAAAAAAAAAAAAAAGTTTTCTGTGCGACAAATCCAGACCCAGAATACTTAAAGCTCTACGAAGTGTGTGTCTGCGACTGCGAGCACATGTGTGTTGAAAGGTCCACTCTGTCAGCGGTGGATTGATGGAGAGATAAGCCATAAGCTGGAGCTGTGTGTGCCAAACCATTTGATTTGCTCAGGCACACACTGAACGCAGGAATTGGCTTGCATTAAAGCTACTGGAGGCTGATATATTTTCTCTTTCTCTCCAAACGGCTTAGCTGGCCTACCCCCTTTTTCATACGGTATCACATCCAGTAAACTGCCCTCATCCATCTAGAAAATGGCTTCATAAACTCCAGTCTTCCTCCATGATCGGGACTCGGGCCCCACCTTATTTACCCCCCTACTGCCACATTGTCCCGGAGCCGCAGGGATTAAATCCGCTGCGTAGCGTGAGGAGACCGAAAGATCTGTGGAGATCATCGTGGGGGGGATGGATGTGGAGGGGTGAAGGGGTCGGGGGGTGAGGGGGGTCATCACGGTGTCAGTGACGCTACCGGACTGTAACCACGTCCTTGACCACATCTAGCGGGACTGATGCTAGCAGCAGGAGGCGGATTAAAGGTATTAGGCGCAGGCATGAATGCTGCCGTGCACACGTTCCAGCCCCCCCCCCCCCCCCCCCCCCCCCCCCCCTTCCCTGCTGCGTTAAAAGCACAATTAAGTGCAAGAGTGATCAGGGCTGTTACAGTGGAGCAGACATCAGATTATAGACAGAAGGAATGTTTCATGACTTTGTGTGTGTGTGTGTGTGTGTGTGTGTGCTGTACTGTGGTTGCGGATTCCAAAAGCCAGTGAGTGAGAATTTGGACATACTGGATTTCAATTCACTGAGAGTTTTGATGAAATGCTGCTGGAACAATGACTCTAATCCAATCAGTCACTGGGAATTAAGTGAAAGATTTCTATATACGTATTTCTATGAGGCGGTTGTTTGGCGTCTGGACCTCCGGGGAAGTAGGTTCAAAAAGTTTAAGCACCTAACCACGTGCCAAAATTATGTCCGATCTTATACAAGTCCCAAAGTTCAAATAATGACGACATGAACCAAATGTAATTTTCATTATTTAATTTTTTTTCCCTTATTTGTCGATGGCTGGTTTCTGGCGTTTGCTCCAGGACTGTTTCTCAAACTGCCTCGTCTCTATCCCTCCCTTGGATCGGTACTGCCTTTGTCGCCAGGTTGCCGTGGTGACTGGCCGCAGTACATAAATGGAGGATGTTCGGGGAACGCGGCGCTGCGAGGCAGGAAATCTGGTGCATTCTTTATCTCTCAACTCCCTTGGATGGAAGAGTTGTGGTCCTCAGTAGGAAGCAGAAGGCAGTTGAGGACTTATTCTTCCCATCTGCTTTATATGTCTCCTGAGGAGAAAACATAGGATATCCACGTCAAGATTTACTCCAGGGTGCTTCATGTTCCACATCTATCAATGTTTACACCAGTATATTGCAAACTAGTCCCACCTCAAGTAGGCCGACACCCCATCCCTCATTGTAGTCGAGTTGATAGATATGATGGTTAGAAATCAACATCTGTGAAGATACACCATGTCGGGGAAACCTTAGAATTGACTCCACAGAATGGAACATGGTGAGTTTAAGGCCCCTTTTACTTAATTTGCATTGAATCAGCAACTGTTCGAAATGCTTTGTTCACTCAGAAATGGCAGAAATGATAAAAACGATAAAGTGTGCATGCCAGGTCACGAGTTGGCACTGTTTGCATTGAAACTGCAGAAGGATACATTATTAACATTAATAATGGCGAGGACACGGACAGTTACATGGACACATGATGAAGTTGGATTGTTATTCCGAGTGATTCGCAATTCTGAAATGAACAAGTTAGTGGACAATACAGACTGGAAGATTATCCAGAGGCTGATGTGGGGAAAAAACTATTCACTATAACCATAGTGCGCAGTAGCAATGCTACGGAAAAGCCGTTTCCCTCCATCTACAGTGAGACTGAGTCAGAGCTTTCTTGAAAAGTTCCACCTTGGGAGCCGTTGTCAGTTTCAGTGACTCCGATCACTGTTGTCATGTAAACAGACCCCCAAAATGCAATGAAAGTTTCCCATTTTCATTCAGAAATTGAGCCTAAAACCTGTTTCTGGCCATCTTTAGGGAGAGATTGTCCTCTTTTGATTTCACGTTTACATTGGCATACCTTGGCAAAGAGCAGCATTGGAACTCATACGTGTGAGTAATGCAGGAAGCATCCTGTGGCTTTTAATTTTAAGTTAGGGCCTTCGCTTTGATATGGATGGAGGAAGTTGTGGTTTTTGGCTGACCAAATTTTGCCATTTGCTGGACCAATGCAACGCCTTTATCAGTAAGTCATGTAACATGCAGATAACCAGTGGTGTAACTTTACCAGCCAATCCCGCATCGTTCATCTCAGTCATGCTCCTGTAGCCCTCATCAGACCTCACTGTTTCACCTCACAACTTTTCTCGGGAAACGCTGTCTCAATACATCATGCTCACATGAATGAGACACACACACACACACACACACACACACACACACACACACACACACACTGCTAGTCATCACCTTGCTTTCCTGACATTCCATGAAGGAGGAAGAGGAAAGGTAGCTGCTGATCAGAGGTATGCTGGTCTGGCCCAAATTAC
Organism: Salarias fasciatus; assembly: GCF_902148845.1. NCBI lineage: Eukaryota > Metazoa > Chordata > Actinopteri > Blenniiformes > Blenniidae > Salarias > Salarias fasciatus. The sequence goes on along the minus strand of NC_043763.1, from coordinate 20,248,931 downwards.
AGAATGGGGGGAAGAAACCCTGCTGTGGTTCTTTTGTGTGTCGTGCATATTTGCGCACAAACGCGCATAGAACATTGACAAAGTATTAAAACAGACTGTGATCATAAATCTGTCTGATGCCTCTGGCCACTGGCCAGAGCTGTGCAGTGCTGTTCCCAGACCTCTTGTGCCTTTTTTTTTTCCTTGTTTGTTTTGATGAAGATAAAAAGCTCAGATTTTCAAATCTGACGCTGGATCGGTACATTTTGAACCGTATTGGTGCAGAAACGGCTCCATCGCAGCTTGGTTTCCATTTTTCACCGTTGTTTCCGGTAAAGCTGGAGCACCAGGCCAAAGCTGAGCAAGCCATTTCAGCGCTGCGTGGAACTGCGCCACTCAAACAGCGGACTGCTGACAGGTGAGGAGAATGACGCCGCTGGTAAATCGATCATCTCCATTATTCCTTGCGCCACGTTGTTGACGATCGATGCTCGTAACTATTGAGGTGCCTGCGTAGGCCGGCGCTTCAGAGGTCACAGGGTTCTGTTTTATATCACTGGCTGCATCTCAGAAAAGCCGCTCACGTTCACAGTTTGTGTTTGTTACAGTGACCATTGTGGGCATAATATTGCCAGCTCTGGTTGCAGTCGTACTGTTGTCTTAGAAAAAAAAAAAAAAAAAAAAACACGAGAAAAGGAAAAGTCAGACTCATTGTTCTATGAAGGAAACTAAGATGTGGGGAAAGGAAAGGCGGTGGGAGAAAAAAAAATGCTGACCCACATTTTTGTTTCAACAGGACAACAATTCGAGGCCCAACCTGACCATTTAACTTAAATACCATGTAATCGGAACAATGTGTGTTGATTGTATGCCGCCAGCACAGATGTGATTAACCCAGATTTGTACTACAGGGTCAAGGTTTTTTTTTTTTTTTTTTTTTTTTGTGAAGTCTGTTTCCATCCTGCAGAGGCCGTCGAACGGGACAACCGCTCATTGTGTGACAGCCTCCCTTCGCTCGTAACCTACACTCATATTTCTGCAACACTATTCGCTTTCGTAGCACGAGTACGGAAACATCTGCTCTGGATTTAATATATACAGCGCACGGTGACTGGCGGTTCCTTCGATTTTGACTTCGTTGATGCGAATGTCACACTTGGATGGAGGCAGCACACGCTGCTGATTGACTTTAGCAGGGGTCAAACTAATTTGTTCGCATGACTGGCAACTATTAAATCAGCATGCGTGGGTATATGTGCTGGTTTATTGGAGTGCTGTATTTATAGAACTCTCAAAGCTAAAACGTCCAGGTTAAATATGCTGGCATCTTTTGAAATTAGAGTAATGTGTGTATGTGTCACGTAATACCTCGAGGTGTACTATGGAAGTGGAAGTGCCAACGAAATGCCACATGTCCACACAAGTAATCCTCCATTGTCCTAAATGGTTCACACTGTTTGTCCAGTCGATGGAGGCTTCATGCTATAATCAATCATTAAAATGAGCGCTTGAACTAATAACCCTGAGCTGATAAGATTAATCTGTCAAAATGTCATGCCCTCAATGGTTCCGGCTTCCTTTCGTCCAGATTTAGTGTTGAATAAACGGTGTAGTTTCCATGTGGGGCCACTAGTGGCCACCGTTGTCGTGTAAATGTAAACCGTAAACATGTGTTCTGTTTTCACTCGAAAACTTTGTGTAAATGGGGCCTTGCTGTGCGGCAGCAGCACTGAGTACAGCTTTTTTTGTCTAAAGATCCAAGCATCCATTTGTCTTCCGTACCGCTTTATGAAATTCTGGGTTGCTGGAGCCAAATCCCGGCAGATTATGGGCAGAGGTATCGTACACCCTGGAGAGCTCGGCAGGCCATCACTGGCATTCTGAGCATACTGTCCTCCCGCAGCATTTCCACTTCCAGATGTGGACTACACTGGCTCGGCAATCGTACCAGAATTCGTTTGAACCGGATCAAACCTGTCAGGACTTTTAAACTTTGCCACGCCAAGACTTCAAACAGTGCAGCCTGTCATTTAGGGGCAATTGCTATAGCCTTAAGTGCCATTGAGACAATATACACACTCTAATTGCAGTAGCAGAGTCAATTATTAAGGGTCAGGCAGTATTTGTGATACTCAGGAGACGGCGTTCATTCAACAGGGGTTTCTTTTTTTTTGTGCAATAATTATGAGGTAAACGGTAAAAATCTGGCCTAATGGCAGCAAGTTAAGCTACAAGGTTCCGTTCACGCTACCTGTTCTTCACATGCGCATTTTTTTGTAGCCTCAGTTTATAACTTGGCGGCAAGGAAATAATTTGGGGTAAAAAGGAATGAATTAATGAATGGAAAGTCTTGATCACTCTGGCAGTACAAGCTTGTTCGTGTTTTTCATACCAGAGTGGTCAGGTTACAGTGGATGAACCAGCAATTGCCTCACCGTGTCCGCGCGCTCACAAGGGAGAGTTGTTTGCTCGATTTCATAAGCATTGTGGGTGTTTGGGTGTGTGTTTGAGTATGCTTTTAGCAGTAGGAAAAAAAAAAAAAAAGAACGAAAATAAGAGAGGCTTCCTGGCCCGGACTGTCGTTGTGGAGTCCCTGAGAGGCCAGATGGATTTCTGGGTTCATGTGGAGCTGGTCGTACGTCTGCCGCTACGGGAGCTTGCCCCGGGCTCAGCTGGCTTTAATCAACACCATCATTTACCCCTCTTGCGGCTAATCGGCACACAATGGACGCCCTCGGCAGCGCTCCCCTTCACCTCTGCTCCCCTCACGCCCCTCCGCACAGCGTGGGGCGACAGCAAGTGTATTTACATTGTCTCTCTTTGCGCACACGGCGATGAGAGGACATGTATGTTTGCTTTCTCGCTTACACACCTGCACAGCTTGTCCAACCGAACAGCCTGTTGACATTTCCGTTTACCTTCAACTTAAAGGATCAGTGATTTACTGCACCTGGTGTTGGTTGTGGTTACGCTGCACACAAGTGACTGAATAGAACATTAAAGTAAAGATGAGTGGACCTTTTAGGGTTAAACCGAACTGCAAATAAACATTTTGGTGCGTCTCCAATTCCACAGATGTTTGTATGATTTCTAATATTGTTCCTTATTTGTTACGCAGATACTCAGAACCTGTTGCTGATTAAACTATTAGCTTTGTGGAATTTAGTATCACTGTCTCTGCTTTTCCTTCCCAACTATTTTGACAAGTGTTTTTGCTGTCAATTTCAAATGAGCCAATATTTATTGGAACCGGTAATATGAATTTCTTGGTAGTTTTATGAATGGTTGGAATGTGTATTGTGTTCATATTTCTTGCTCCATTGAACACAAATATTATATTTTTTTGTACTGAATGAAATTAAATGAAAACCTATCATGGGTTGGAACCGGTAAAACACACTAGATGGCTTTCAATTTGAAATGAATCTTTCACTTTGACGTGGACGGAGGAAGGCCACGGTCGACTTGTGATGGACCCCTGATAGCCCACAGTCATGGAGTGATTAACTACGCAATTTTATGGCTTCATCAGTCAGCCATGAGATATTTAAGATATCCAACGGTAAACGCTTTGCTGGCTGCGCCTGCCATTGCAGTCCAGCCAAGAAATGAAAGCAAACTGCTTCTAATAAGAACCAGCTTGCACACTAGCCTTTTAGCACTCTGTCTGCTCGCCGTTTACGTAGTTAGGCGGTGCAGCACAGTAGCAGATGTGCAGGACGGGCAGATTATTCCACAGAGTGAATTATCTCTCATTCTCCACTGTGACTTTGCTGGGAGTCGCAAATTAAGATTGGATTCTTTATCATTTTAGCTTGGTTGTAATCTCCTCTCACTTGGTTTGTGTGCTTACATGCTTGATAGCTTCCTGCAGACGGGGCTCAGTGGTGCTTATCAGCTTAAAGCACCAGGGTAGCCCCAGCCCAGTCCTCAAACTATGCATCTCAAGGATCCTTTGTCTCACTTCTTTGGCCTCTCCTCACTGAAGGATGTGTTTACCCAGCGAACAACATTGCAATCATGTGACCGCGCACTGTGGAATAACTTTTCGGGAGTCCCTTCTCTGCCGCAGAGCAGGATGTCGCGCGCGCGCGCGCGCGGGGGGGGGGGGGTTCTTCTTACTTAAAGGGGATAATAAATCAGTGTAACAACATGTCTGACCCTTCCCACCATATAAGAGGCAGCTGGACAGTTGGAATCACTGTGGGGCTGCGGGGAACATGAGGCACGTGTGCTTGAGCGATGCTGTGGGGTCAGGAGGTCGGCGGGTTCTTGGCCTGTCAATGTAGATATGCTTCATGGTTGCAGAGAGAACTTCTTCCCGTCAATGTCATTGATCCTTTTATTGTTGCTGCAGGTATGGCCATTTTGGCAATTTATAGTTTCCCGGTTCTTTTTTTATCCAAAACATTAAGACGTTCGCTGGAATGAGCAGTGGCTCCGAACAGGCTGTTCTAACCTACTGCAGAGATAAACAGGAAGTGTTTGTTTTAATTCTGGCATCCCTGGAGAGCTCATAAGATAGTTTCACTGCAGCATAATGCAACACCCAGCTTCTATCATCATTCCAAACATTTTTTGGACCCAGAGAATGAAAGGCAGTGAGAAATAAAAGGTTTATTCTCAGCTGCTTCGCCGCCCCTTTATGGTCTGCTCAGACTTGACTTCATTCAGATCAGCGATCTTTAAGTGAGACCTGGATAATATAGCAGCAACAACACAGGTCAGTCATTTTAAATGCTATTAATAGAAACAAAAAATAACAAACTCTACTTCTAAGTTGTGCCATTTAAAGGGTGTTTTTTTTTTTCCTTTCTCTATTGAGCACACCTAGATTTCATGGATTTCATAAGCACTCTGAAGACTGACATACACCACTCCCTAAATCATTCTCCTACATGGTGTACAATATGACTGACATTTTCGACAGCTACTCGTGTTGAACTGGCTTCCTGCCAGGTCGAGTCGGTTTCAGATGCTGCTGATGGTGCAGAGAAGCCGCCTCAAAAAACTGCAAATGCATTTCTGAAAGACGTCATCATCAAGATGTCTGACACAGTTTTGCGTGGGAAAAAGGAGGAAATGTGAAAATAACCTTACAGCATTGTAGAAATGAACGTTTAGCTCATAATTATCTGATTGCTGTGAAGCACCTGGTGATTTCTCAGTTTAGACTTCTTTGATGGCAGACAAAAAAAAATAACAACAAAACAAAAAAACGCTGCCGTTCTTGGTTGGAATTTGAAAACATCCCCTCATGGCTGGTGCCCTCGACCTGAGGTAACGTGACCTTGGCAGTCCAGACAGTGGCGGCTGTTGTCTCACGGTGATCCGGGGTTCAAAGAGTCCTCCACCTTAACAAGGGGTCAAGGGTGAAGAGAAAGGTCAGGCGGGGTCACGGATGCAGACACGCACCTGTTCACAGGGGGTCTCCGTAAGCGGAACAGATGACTCCCAGATGTTTTTATGGAGAATGTGTGTGTGTGTGTGTGTGTGTGTGTGTGTGTGTGTGTGTTGTAGTGTAAGCAGGGTCACCTCCTGCAAGCGACTTGGAACTAAGATTTCACCGCACCTCCCACACGATCCGCGGCGTTACGTGAACCGCTCGGTGCTTTTGAGGGAGCTTTTTGATTTACACCGTTCTGAATGGCTTCTAAGAAGGGACGCGAGTTCCACCTGGAACAGCTCAGGTGGAAGACTTAGTCACGGGTTCAGTCTGTGGTCAGCGCGAAAGGAACTCCCTTCTGAAATGTCTACTAAGAGAGAAGTTTTGACTTTTTTTACGGCTCGGTAAGAAAATGTGATAAATTGTGATGTCAGTGGCGCAGCTGAAGCTGGCGCGCTGTGGAGACGTGTCCCCACGCTGCCAATATAATGGCAACTGGAATATATAAACCTTGCTTTTGAATGAGAGCATCTGGAAAAAGAGCAAAGGCCTTTCCTTTCATTTTCGCATCGTCAGTCTTTTTTCGCCATCAGTAGTGCCTGTCCGTCTCTATTCTTCATTTTATTGTGAATGCACCTGGTTTCGTTGTAGCCGAGAAAGAGCCTTAAAGGGAGACCTTATGACAAGCGTATGGTTTTTCATGTGAGTTCTTTGTACTTTGCTTCTCATATTTCTAATATCTGCACCTGGGCCAAAACTAAGCATGATCACCTTTTAACATGGGGGGGGATTATATTTTCAAAGCTGAATGTGTGCTCACAGTGAAATACTTCTTTTGATTATGGTTTAATTTCTCACAGTAAATTGTAAGCAAGGCGATACATACATCTTCCTTCATCTTCATTGGCTGTCTGCCACTCAGTAAGATAGGAATTACTGCCAAGTCGTCCTCAGTGCTGGTAGACTTGGCTGATGAAGAAAGCACTGTGTGAATCATAAAGCTATGGAGATAAATGTTTTTAATAAAAATAACACTATTTTTAATACATTGGGTTAAAAGGCAAGCCTGGTGCATGTCTTGGCTTTCTGGAGTCACTTTGCAGCAAGAGATCTCAAAAGCAACTCATCAAATTAATACTGAATATGGCAAGTCATAATTGTGAAATCAAAATTGTCCAATCATGAGTGTTTCTGCACAATGAGTCTTCATCTGACCATGATTGAGCTGGTTTAGCATGGATTTAAGTTGCTGTAAATGTCCTTATGAGTGTCTGTGTACTCTCCATTGTTAATGTTTGGAGCGTATTGTACTCTGCGTGCATATGTTTTGTGTGGTTTCAGTAAAAAAATGACCAATAGCTTCAAGTCGTGGCCTGGCATGCAACTACATCGTTTTCAGTGTTTCTGCCTTTGTCGTGCAAACGAGGCCCAAATGCGCTCTTCTGCTTGTAGCGCAACTCCTATAAAACCTTTCGAAAAAAGACAAAGTTTGAAAAGTTCTACTGCGGAAACTATTTCTGTAAAGTAGCATTTTTAAGCATTTCGGTTGTCATGCAAACAGACAAACAAAAGTCAATGAAAGTTTTGTTTTCACTTGAAAATGGGGCTTTATGTCATTCAATGTTTTTTTTTTTCACTTTACAGTATTTTGCTGTATTTTTTAATCAAACTGTGAATTTGTCTTCTGCTAAACTTAAGCTCAGTCAAATTTTGTAATACTTTCAACTTTTTAAGAGTTATTTTTGATTTCCTTTGATCAGAATTATTTTTTTTGTCATAAATGCTTACCGCCATTTACTTTATTTTTCATGGACAGAGATGGGAAATCCAGAAGTGATGAATAAATGACTCTGTAACCCAAAGCCATGTGTCAATAGCCTTCCTGCGCTAAAGATGAAGGTGTTACATCATCGGTCGACTTGATGAAGCTGCCATGAGTCAGGCGGCGGAAAGCCACACCATTGTCTAAACATGACAGCATTTAGCTGGCACAGGTCCAGGCAGACATTGGAGGTACTGTGGGAGCGGGCAGTTGGTCGACCTTCAACCCCGTCCAGTCTGCTGCCCGGACAAAAGCTCCATTCAGAAACCCGGTGTGGCGCGGGCTACAAATGACTTGTAATCCTGCTGAAAAACTTGTTTACGCTCAGCCGAAGCTGGTAAACGCTGATGGAATGCCATGCGATGAGAAGAAAGAGTTAAGGTTGACGCTTTCCCTCGAAGGAGAAAGTTATGGTTTACACAGGACGGGTGTAAATAATACGAGCAGGAAAGAGTGTCACTGCAGGAACGTTGCATCTACAATTAGATTTATTGCTTACTGCTTAGCTGTGATTAGGCCACTTTTATGCGGAGGCTTTTGAAAGATGGATAGCATTGCATTACCCGCTATCATGATTTATAGCTAACATACAATTAGGCCATGTATAAAAATGCGGCCGCATATTTATGCTGTCAAGAGTTCAGGCTTTGTGCAGCAGCCGTGTTTTTCTCTGTGGCAATCTATCTCCGTGCGGGCGTGAAAGAAACGTTTGTGTGCAAAGTGCTGTCACAAGGAATTCCTCGCTTAAGCAAAACAAACTCAAATGAGAGCTGCCCGGTCTGATGAAACCCTAAATAATGCATTAAGGAACAACACGTCGTAAAACATGACCGGTTGCCATGTTAGCTCTGGCAGCTGCTGGCTCTCGCCGCTTCCCTTCAGCGACTGCCCACTGGAAAGACTCCTTCTGATGCCAGTATCTGCAGTTTTCAGCGCTACTTGACGACCTCTCTCTCCTTAAGCTGTTTTTCGCCTGTTATCAGGTTCGCGCTGTTTCTGCACATGAGATTTCTGAGGGAGAGAGAGAGAGAGAGCGAGCGTGTTTTATTAGCCTAATGGAGACCACCTTGAGTGACTCACGTATTCTGGTCCAATATTCCGTTCACCTTCAGTCCAGTTTCTCATTTTACTGCTCCCTCTAACTAAATTTAGCACTTGTTTGCCAAGCGGTTGATTATTCCTGCAGCGTGGAGGAGATTTTTTATTTTGTCAATGCTCAGTAGAGACTTTTATCCACTTCCTCCGTTGGGGCAGGATGTGTTCGCTGGAATACAAAAACCTGCTATTATAACGGTCTGGGGGCACAAAGTTTAAATATTTAGTATTTATGAACTGTGGCATTTTTTTAATCTGTTTTTTTCTTCTTCTATTGACATGAAAACATCCATTTGCACTCTACAGATTGTGTGTAATACATATGAAAGAGGAACATTGATTAAATTCCAAATCTTTCTGACATTGAACAGTGTCTATTAGATAAAAACACATCCTGGTTACAATTAGCTGCTCAGTTTGTGGATGTTTGAATAGTTCCATCCAACAATTTAACAGATGGATTGAGACTCCTTGAGGAGCAGAGGTTTCTTTCCTGGTTTTGAGGAAGTGTACATAACTCAGACCAAAGATGTCTGAGCTGACCAAATACAGGATGTGACATTTGTTTGAACCTCCAGCTCCGCGCAGCTAATCTCTGTTGATGTATGTAATGGAAAGATACCGGCTGCACTTTTGGCACCTTTATTCATCCAATCGGAAATTGCGAACTATCAGCTGGAAAAAATCTCACAATTACATTTGGCTGGAAGCAACAGATTGTTGTACAATTTGAGGAAGTTCTGTTCCAAAGTATACATCATCAAATTGCCCAGTCCGTCATCTGTTTAGATTTAATAATCCAGTGTAACTCTGTGTGAAAGCAAAGCAAGCCAGCGTCAAATGCTATCTTTTCCATCTAAGTTTTGACCCCCTTTGCCCTGAACCAGACAGACACACCACAAGTTATCAACACAGCTTCGGCTCGGCTGACTGACAAGCGACTGGCAGGTTGTGTGGCGCTACGTGTCGTTTCACGGCATAAAGATCTCCGGAGAGGAAGAGATCCTTCTTCTCACTGGATTCGCTCTGCAGGATGGCCCATCAATCACGGCATTCGCCATTCACTGACATGTCCTCTGGGTGAAAGCCAACCATGCTTGTAAGGACAGAATTCCTCGGCGGGCCAAGAGAAGTTCACAGGAGCCATGTCTGTTGAAGCCATCTGTGGTCATCCCCTCGGCACATCCAGTGACATCGTGGACTTGTAGATCGGCATCTAACGTCTTATTTTGTGAGACGTGTGGGACATGAGAAAACAAAACAAATGGACTCATTGTTGTGCCTGTATTGGATCCCCCACCCCCTTTTCAAGAGGGAATGATGTGTATCACAAGTCTGCCCAGCCCACTCCATTTACCTCAATTACCAGGATGTGGTAGATGATACAGGAGCAGCTGAAGTGCCCGGGCTTCGCCCATTCCTCAGGGCTTCCTCAGGGCTTCCTCAGGGTTTCCTCTCTTACATTTGGGATGAAGGTGTGATGACTCCTCCAGAGCTGCTATGGAAAGCCTCACACTGACGCTGTGGAGAAATAGAAAGACATGGGCAGGAGGGTAAGTGGACTTCATGGAGATGAGCTGAATGCCTGAAAGCAGGGTTAATGGATGCATCCCCAGGGGTCTCTGAGGAATGCACTCAGGCATTACCGCCACTGACTTTGTGTCATCTGTCTTCTGTCCCAAGAGAAAAATGACAAACGATTGTATAGCGCTCCTTTTCTCCACTCAGTAGCACACCACTGGTTCTCATTTAAGTGTAAATGCCACAGCTTCAGAGTGGGTGGTGTGTTTTATATTTGCTTTGTGAAGATGCTGATTTATTCCTTTTTTTTTTTCAAAGGTTCACCAGGATATTTACTAAGCTGATACTGTCTAGATCTCATATCTCAAATTTTATCTATTTAAAAATGTTTGGTGGTGACCTACTTTGTCATCTTTGGGTTGCTTGTTTACCACCTGTTCTGGACATCGGCCGTAGATTGGCAAAGATTGTTTGGGGTGTGATCAGGTGAAAAAAAGATCATCACCACACTATTAGTTCTTATTATGGTCAACATGATGATGACAAAAAGGTATAATAGCAACAGTTGAGCAAATCAAGTAGTGAAAACTAAAGTTCTTGCTGTTAAATATGGTGCATTTTATCACAGAGTATCTTTATGACATATTCAACATGACAAAGAGACAGTCACTGAATTCAAAATCAATTGCCGTCACTCCAGTTTTCCAAGTTTTGGGCTGCAGGATTATTCAGGTCATTTTCTTGGCAGGGGTTTCTTGGTCCGTGACTGAGAAAGCGTTCTTGTACTGACCGGCGCGATCGGGCGTCACAAGTCTGTGACGCTGACGTTTGCACCAGCCGACATCTCACATTATCACAGGCACATACTTGAACTCCACTTCACAGAACCATCTATGGCACGACCCTCTTGCTGACCCCCTCTCCCACCCTGCCGTACGCCACCCCACCCCCTCTGCAGCCCCACATTGCTTTTGGCTGAGCTAACCGTCTGAACTTGACCAGGCTGACGAACCTTTGCATCATCGAGCGTCCCGTCTCACCTTCTCCCCGGTCAGCGCTGATTGGGTGTCAGGAAAATCCTTTTCCTGAGTGTGTGTGTGAGTGCTACAAAGAGGTCTTTCTAATAGATTCTGAGTCTGGGTGTGTGTGTTGCGAAATGTTTTTACTATCAATGAGACAACGCACCAGGAAAAAGGGGTTTCCTTTGGGCGTTTGGTGTGAAATAATGGTCTATCTAGAATCGTTTTTCTCGTTTTCAGGGTGGAGTTAGGATTGTGGGTTGGGATGGGAAGTACAGGCTGCCAAGGGTCATTTCCTTTCATCTTAACCTCGCAAAACAGACACACACACACACATGCATACTGTACATTCATGCATTTATATTCCCGGTAAATCCATCACCATGTTGCTGACATCCACATGGATGCTGTCAGATGCTGGGGCTGGATTCCAGAAGAGGAGGAGGAAGGGGAGGGGAGATGAATGATCCGAAGTGAGACACAGAGAGAGAGAAAGAGAGAGAGAGAGTGTGAGTGAGTGAACTAGAGGGAGAGAACGCAAGTGAGGAAGGGCGGGGGGGAGAGAGAGAGTGAGTGAGAGAGAGAGAGGACAATGTCAACAGCTCAGCTCCCAGCGCAGTCAGCTGAAATCCACAGCTCAGCTCAGAAGCTCAGAGAGGAGGAAGCACACGAAACGCTCCAGCTTCAGTCAAACTCGGCAAAGGCATGGAAATCGGTCAAGAACCGGACACTCCAAAAGGCGCAGAGGCCCATCTAAATCCAGAGGATGCAGGAATGCTTTAAATTTTTCTCGTAACCTTACTCTGTGGAGAGGATCTGCTTATTTTTTTTCCCATTGCCAAGTGGAAACACAGGGGCAGTTCATCTCATAGTGAAGCCCATCTGAAGTAGGTAAGTAGGAGATACTTGATCTTGACACTGATACTTGTAACAAACCCATTGTTAGTAATGGTGACACCGCAGTACCAGTCTCCCAGTAGGAGGCTGCAAACGTATGACAGGCGATAGATGTTGAATGGTTCAGTAACTTTGTCCTGACATTGCATCTGTTCAATAATGTGCCTCACTACTACTACAGTGCATAACTTTGGTCAGAAAAATCAATGCAAAGTGGAGGCAAAAAAAGGAGCTAGAGGATATAAATGACTCCTGTTCCTCTGGGATAAAGTTTCCACAGTTTGTGATGTTGTGATTGAAGGGACGGGCAGTTTTTTTTACAGTACTTCTCTGCCGCTACAGAGGCTTTATAGGTCATAAACGGCAGCGCAAGTGAAGTTGTGGAACGTGCATGGTTTTCATGTTTGAGCTCTTTCTTCGGAGGTGGTGACAGCACGCCTTGCTGTACTCCCCTGTGCATTGCTGTACTGTAGAGGCGCTGCTTGTTGGAATACTGGCGGTGGTCTTGAATGCAACATTTGCTATTTTACTTGGAGCTGGAGTTCAAAACTTTATGGGTTTTGAGGGATTATTGTTCCTGCACTAGTAGACCTTATGTCTGCGATTGATATACACAAAAGAATTGATGAAGTTCAGAGAGTTGTCTGGTGTTTCTAAAGTTGAGGGAGGATGGAGGCAGTGTCATGTGCAGTGGTTAGAGGCCTATTTCAGGTTCCAGACGAGAGCCGATCACCCCCGGGCATCAATCATACAGTCCGCTCTTTGGTGCAAAGAAAAGCCCTGGCAGCCGAGCATTCCATACGTCCTCCCCAGCCAACCCAGTATGGAACTCAGAGGCTTTTACATCTCCTCAAGGGAAGCCAATCCTCCTCAGTACCTCGGACCAACATAAACACCCTATCCTAAGCGCCCAGCTTCCTCACTTGAAGGAATTGTAAAGCCTCGTCTTCCCTTTGGAAGCTTTGCCTTTTTTGGGGTACGGGGTGGTGACTGAAGGTGTAAATCCCTCTCTGTGTTTCAAACTTGATGTGATAGAAGTCCATGGATTGACCCTCATAATTTCCAGTTGAGTGCTAAAAACACTTGACTTGTGTTGCAGCCAAAAATTGTTGTTTCACTGGTTTTTTCTGCAGCTGTTTCTTCATCCTGCATGCAGTTGGGTTATAAAATGGGAAATGAATCCTACTTTTATAGCCTGTTTCAGCAGTCCTGGAGTGCTTTTACATGTTTGGCTAAATTGACCCATACGCCCACACACTAATATGATGGCGGCCATACAATTCCACTTCCTTTAGATTCAATGTGTTGCTCAAGGACAATTTGGCAAAACAGAGGACTGAACCCCCAGAATGATGTACCAAGCTTGAAAATAAGAGGTCTTGGTCTAGTTACTGTGACAATATACATTTTGGGATGCACCTTGGGGTTAATCCTTGCATTCAATTTCTTCACCTGTTGTTTCCAAATGATAGCTGAAGGGCCTTCAGCCACTAGACAAGGGTCTAACTAATTAATCACTGTTGAATTTTAAAGTAAAACATTTCAGATACATTCTACACTGTGAGAACATTTCACTGGAGGGCAAACGTTTAAACTGCACACACTGGAGATCACAAATATGCCAAACAAGCAACATTCAGGCAGTTCATTCCGTCGAATAGCCTTCACTTAGAGGTTGATAAACCAGAGGCAAAACTCATCTCTGCAGTCAAAGGGCCATGTGTGTTTTCTTTGATGTCTTTGTGCTCCGTGAACAAGGTAGTATCCATTTCCACCACATTAGAAGCTTACATTCCAGTCTGCTGGAACTCATCCTGTGTTCACGTGCGCCAGGGGGCAGGCCGAGTGACACCGCTTGAAAGATTCAGCACGCTGGGAGGGCATTAACGAAAGTTGAGGACTCGCACACAGCGTACGCGCACACCCTCCACCGCCGTCAGCACTCTCAGGGCTTTTCATATTTTATCGACCATTACAGATGCATGAACTGTTCTCTCAGGATTACAGGAGAGAGCGAGGGAGTGCTGGGAAGCGATGGACGCCCTTTAATACAGCTTCAGCCTCGCTGCTGACTGGCAGCTCGACGGCCCGCTCATTAGGATGGGGACAGAGCGGAACAGAGATGGATTCTGTAAAGCTCCTTATGCTCAACTATCTGATGGTGCGGGATGGGATAATCTTTATGTTGTATTAACAGTGGACTAGTTAACGCATCAGAGGAAAAAAAATAGACTTTAATAGAAAGTCCGTTTCTTTCTCCTCTTTACTGGAAGTCCCCACGGTCACTGTGTGCGTGTCAAATGGCACTATTGTATTTGTGCCAGTGACACACTTTCTGGGGCTTATGATGTGTAAGCATGTCTCCTTTTTTTACAGTGCTTGAATACAGTGCTACATTACTCCAGGCTATTTTAAAAAATGCTAGTCACTTCAGCGGGCCTTGGCTATTACTGTCCCAGAAGAGCATTCCAGACATTACCCAGAAGCCCACTGTCCTCTACGCTGCAGCTGCTGACCTCTCACCCAGCCATGATTAGTGGCCACAGATCGTGGTGCAGAAACAGAGCGAGAGACGGAGAGGTTAAACAATGGCAAGGTGACAACGGCACATTTAGAGAAGTGCTGAGCTAACCATTGAGGGTTCTCATTAGCATAAGTGGAAAGTAATCTGTGGATAGTCAAGAGTCTGTGTTTTGGTTTCATTTGGAGGTTCAAAAGTAGCTCCTTTCACCACACATGATTGCTGGCTTCCCTGAAGCATCTGTGTAATTTGGATGAGTGCACCGTATTGATAGACGATGCTCGGCTCTCAGAGGTGCTTCCAGAACACGGTGTCTCTTAAAAAGCCCAGCATCCTGTGCTCCTCTCCTGAGAGTCATGGCAACCGACTCCAAGGTTGCACCAGTGCCAGTTTTTTCACCCGCATATAATAACATGTCTTTAGTTAGACTCGGAGCTCGTGACTCTGGCGCGTTCCTCCCAGATGAAATAAGAAAGCGATTTGACACGGCAGGATAGCGCTCTGGGGTTCGAGGGGAAAAGGGATGCCAAGTGTTGGATTTCATTCCGAGCCCTGTTAATATGTGGGAATTTTGGGACCCCTGGAATGTGGCGTGGCTGACTTTCTTCTCATTCCCAATATTAATAGTGTCGTTATCCAAGTGATCCGGTCTGTGTGATGAGCAGAGATGTGTCTGCTGGCCAAAGCAGAACTGGGTCAGCAGCATCTGTGATCCCCCCCCCCCCCCCCCCCCCCCCACTTGATATGACCTCCACCCTGAGCCAACATTAACATCTGTATTGTGAGAATCCCATACACCTCCTGGCCGAGCGGCTGCAGCATTTGGATGGCCTTCAGAGCACAGATACGAGGGTTAATGCTGCATTGTCAAGTCGTCCGTATAAACACGTCTCTGACCGTGTTATGACTGTTTGATTGCGTCCAATCGTCTGCATCTGCACTCGGTCAAATTTCAGCTCTGTTCACGCAACTCGTGTCTGCGGTCCGTGGCTTCTGTGAAGGGGTTTAACACATTTATAGCAATTTGCCTCAAACTGTAACTGTACGTTTTGGGGGCCACGGCGCCGTCTTGCATTTATTTCGCTTGATCTCAAAAGCTGGGTTGTTACAACCTACGGGTAGTTAATGGGGGTCTACGCCATTATGAATTTTCCTTACATCAGGAAATGGCTTTTTTTTTTTAATGAATCACACTAAATGAAAAAGCTATTAATGACATCCCTGGAGGTTTGAAAAATTCCCCCCTCCCCCCCTCCCCCTTTTTCCAGTGGTTTCGTTGAGGCATTTCCTCTTAATGGTTGAGGTGGGTTACTGTGCCTCATGGCCTTGTTAAAACCAACTGTGCTTGTGTTTGTTTTCAGTGAGGCTATAAGCCAATAAGACCTCTGAGAATTCCTGGCTGTAAAAGAGCTGCCAGTCGAAAAAGAAAACCTACTATGCTAATTCTTGCGTTTTCTTCATATTCTACTACTTCTTTTAATTAAGTTATTTCATACCTTGCAGCTCCAACTTCCTCTTTCTCTCATACCAGGCCTTGAGGCAGTCTTTCCATTCATGCTGTCTGGGAAAGAAAGCTTGTTTTGTTTCTTTCAGATGCTCTTTTTTAAAAGTACCATGTTTGCTCAACTTCCAGTCAGTTTTCTTGCAGTTGAAGGGCTCGTGATTTGACACCAGCATCGTGATTTTCTTGCTGTAGCTGTTGTGATACTGAAGCAATGTAGGGGTGGTGTGGAAATGGCGTGGTAAAGACAGGATGAATACTTCTGTTTTCCTGGGCGAAAGAAAAATGCCTCTGTCATAATGTGATTGAGTTTGCCTTTGAGAACGTCTGGCAACAATTAAGCAACACTATTAACCGCCAGCTATTAAAGTAATTAATAGGAATTGTTGTGAGCACTTACAGAGGAGGTACTTTGGCTTTTCCGGCCTCGTGTTATGCTCTGCGTTACCTCCATACTGCATAACGGCCCGATGGAACTGGCTGAACGTCTCCTCCTTCACATTGTCCCGTTGCTGCGGTTCACACAGCAGATGAAAAGAAACGTGTGATGCACCCGTTGTGTTTTGAAGCCATTGTCATATCGATAGTATCATTTCACCTTGAGGTTTCTCGCTGCATGTTTTTGTGTCTGACTCCCACAGTCCCGTCCCAGACTGTCTCCCATGATGCCGTTTGAGTTCACCGCTTCCAGTCCGACAGCTGAATAGGCTTTCAGCTGTGTCACCCTCGCTGCTTCCGCTATCTGATTCCAGGGTTGAAAGGAAGCGATTGAAGGAGAACATAAGCAAAGGAACGAGGGTAGTTGGCCTGAATGGGGAACAAGAATTGTAGATAAAAAAAATCAAAGAGTAAGTTTTTCATCTTATCAGTCTTTGTCATTTATATTTTTTAGCATGGAAGATGTGCAGAGCATTTTGAGCCTTGGTTATGACAATGTATAATCCTACAAACTTTCTTCCATTTAATTTCACCTCCATTGTATTCTGTCAATTTGTTGGATTGTTGCGCCGGTGTTGTGTTGATCATCGCAATGGTTGATCGCACTGCCAATAGTCTGGATTCACACTTGGTGGTGGAGTTAGCCTTGCCTTGGGAGAGACGTAGACTATCATGTAACAGGACTTTAATAACATTCCCGACAATGCCGTGTTCTGGGTTAAATGCACTCAGGGGTGTTATTGTGGTGATATTTTTACAACCGCAGAGCTAGACAGCATCCAAAATGTATAAATGAGTCCAAAATTATCAGGAACGTCTCCGTTACCCCCACCACTACAAGTCAAGATCAATTGTTCTGTTTCGTGTCCTCTTCTGTCAGACAGCTCTGATGTTTTGGTTCGGACCAACACTGGCTGAACATTTAAAGTTGCACAAGTCAAACTTTCTGATTGATCTCAGCCTTCTTGTTTGATTTTCAGTCAGTTTTTGATGATGGTACAAGAATTATTCTCAACGTAACCTGGTAAGCTTGAGCTCCGGTACAATCAAACCCTTCATTTTAAATTTGTTTACCATACTCATCAAACAGGCCAGGAATACTTTACAGGCAGACTCTGCTGTCATGGCTAAAAATAACTGTTCCCTTGAAGAGCAGATGAACACGAACTGCAGTGCGAGATCCGAGAGCACCGCCCCTCCCTGCACCGGCCTTCCCCATCAGGCCCCCGCAAAACAGTCCAAACCAAATCATCTGGCCCTTTGTCCAAGGTCCACATGAGAAGGCCACTGGGTTTGCAGACACTCATGAAAGAGCCGGGCCCTCCAACACGAAATCCCCAGCAGAATGTGTTGCTTTCAGAGCGAGCGCAGGAATGCAGCGCATGCAAATGTACCATGAAATAATGGCAGCTCCTCTACTGTCACTTCTGCTCATTTGTCATTGAATGCTGCAACTCTCTGCTGCCCATGGAGACCCACACAGGGCCTGGATGGCTGATGTCATTCTCCAGGAATGCATGCGACAGTGTGTGGTGGACTCGCCTTTGTGTGTCCCTAATGTCCATCACATCTGTTATGTTTACATTATTGAAATGATGGGTCGATCTTGTCTATTTGTCATGCCAGTGGATGCAGATCATTATTTGTGTCCGTAAATCTGACCACCCAGGCTGATAAGCCCGTGTAATTGAGGAAGCTATGCATGAATAACATGACTTTAATCTTTGCCATGAGAAAGGGCGAGCAGTTTCGTGCATTTGTGCGTCTTTGTTGTGGTGTGTGTTGCTGGATGGTAATTGATTGGCTCTACAGTGTGGCCCCTGACTCTAACAGGGTAAGATGCATGAGTTACATGGCCTCACTGAGCCCGAAGCATGACCATGGGTGGGCCACACATCCGACCGGGTCTATGGGAGAGTGAGTTCCCAGTGTCCCAGGTGATTTGGCTCGCAGCCGGTGGGTTTTGCAGTTCGGATGGCGGTGGGGGGATGGAGGGGCCGATCCATTAGTCATTGGGGCGACATGCAGACAGTAGAAAGGGATTGCAGGGCATTTCGGAGAGGGCATGTCTGGGGCAACAACAACTAAAGAGTGGCACTGCTCCAACGTGTTTCGGGGCCGGACTGAATAACTATTTCATGTCAAGGTAATGAAGGCATGGATCAGTTTCTTGTCTGAAGGACCTTAGCTGCCCAAAGTTAAGATCAAGTTCACCTTTTGTGTTGTATGATGATCATCATGCAGAAACCCACATTTGCTATCAAGAACTTTTAGTCCTCTTACTCTTATCCTGCACAGGTTTTTTTGGGGTTTTTCTTTTTTCTTTTTTTTCTTTTGCTGCCATGGTTTATAACATTTTGGCAATCTTGTGATATAAAGTCTGATACAAACACTTGCAAATCCAAAATGGAAGAGTTGTAAAACGTGACACGAATCTCAAATAATTCATAAGAATTGTGTGGTTAACTTTTAAAAGTTCACATATCAGAACAGTTTATGAGATCAGATGTTCTTATTTCAATGAGTTACCACAATTTGAATTAGGTTTGGGTGTTTCAGTAGTTACAAGATTTTAGATGCATGCTCCTAATGGTATGGCTGATTCAGCTGTGGTTGTACAATGGAATACATGGATCAGTCACTGTATATACAAAGGTTCATCAAAGAAATATGTTTTAGATTTTTTTTGGTTTCTGAAAGGTGCAAATTAACCCTTTATTGGTCATATGGTTATTTCCCCATTTTCTTCTGTTTCTTCCAACTGATGTGTGAAATTTCTGCTGCTTGTGTAAAATTTTGGGATTAATGCAAAAAATGAAAAATATTGACATTTCAATTATATCCCTGCTTTAATGTTGTTATCCATTCAATGTCTTTTGCTACTTTGACTCTGAAAATCTCCCAGTTACGCAACAGATGAATACTTTTTCTTTGTCAGACGCGATCAAATATGAAGAATCCTGACTATAATAAATCACATTATCCATAAGATAAGCAACCATAGACAAATTCAAAGCTTAAAACAATATCTGATTGAAAAGTAATTTTATTAAACATCTGTATTATTTCCAACAAACATATTCTTAGGCTTTAAATCATAAAATATGTGAAGTCTTGGTCAGTTTTATGCATTTCCAGCAGGTTTCATTAAAAATAGATGTTACATAATGAGATTTTGGTTTTAATTTAGTAAATTTCAAATGTGTTGGAGATAATTTGGTGCTTGAAATCAGCTTTAAAAGGATTTTCTTTCATGTTACTGTGCATATTGTACACCATTTCCACCATGCGCACAGAGTAGAAGCCAGCCATGTGTTTTACCTTCCAGCAACCCTGGCAGAGCTATATTTAAAACACAGTCGCAGCTCTGCATTATTTAGTGTGACGACATCAAATGAAGCCGAATTCTAATTAAATTCCAACCTTTGCCCCAAACGATGGCAGTCAGTTAATTCTGCGTCTTTGATTGAGCATCTTGTTCCGTCCTGTGCCAACGTGGCACCTCTCCTCCATCTTCGATGCTGGGTACTTACGTAATCTCGCCATGTGCCACCCTCCTCCTCTTCCTCCTCCTCCTCCTCCGACCCGGCACCCTGGAGGAATGGTCCTCATTTGTGGCACCCAGAAACAATGTGTGTGCAGAAATTTGCTTCTGATCTTTTATTCATTGTCTCTTAAAAATCTCCTCAGACTCTTTGTTGTTTTCTTTTCTTTCTGGCTCGTTTCGCTCGTTGTTTCTCTCCACCAGTTTTTACTGTCGCGTTTAGCCTCTCTGTAACTGTGACTTCAAGCGCTGGTAATCTTTTGAATCACTGCTGTGCATCTCCAGGGATGGTGACAGGTGTGCCTCCTCACTGCCCTTTTATGTTATGAAGGAAAGAAGAAAGGTTGAAGGTGGAGGAGGAGGAGGAGGTGCAGGAGTGGTTGATTTCTTATCAGATTCAGTTTTAGGAAGCGATATGTGGAAATAGTTTGGTGGAGGCACTGAAATCGGGCTTACACAGATGTGTGAAAAACCGATCTCTGCATAGATAAACCCCTCTTCCACTGTTCCGTGCATGCACACAGTCGCACAGTACCAGCAGCAGCAGCAGCAGCTCGTCTCTCCTCGCTGCCAGTCCCCCCTCCTCCTCCTCCTCCTCCTCCTCCTCCTCCTCCACTGACCTACTTCCCGGCACAGGGGATGAGGCGATGAGGTAGCGGGCTGAATGAGAAGTGGCAGCAGTATCTCCCTTTATCCCGGTCTCCCTGCTCGCTCTCCTTCTCATCTCATCTCTCTCTCTCTGTTCCAAACCCTTTAAACACTGAGCAGGCTCCCTGCTCCTCTCTGCTTCAGGGGCTGCGTATGGAAAACTAATGCATGGAGTGTTTGCACTTGCGTCCGAACCTTGAGGTTTTTCGAAACGTGCGATCGCGCAGCCGTACGGATCGTGCATCATTCGGCGTAGCTGCAGAGCCCGTCTTCCTCGCCCAATTTCTCACCAGCAAAGGAGTGCATAAATTCACGTGCGTCACGACAAGCGGTTAGCAGTGACTAATCTCTGTGCGCCTCTTCCAGATGGTTTTAATTAGCAGTAGCCTATGGAGGCTGTGCAGGCTGTGACTCTTTCTGTGATAGCTTCCCTTTTCGTACAGCCGTCTGTTTCCCAGGATGAGCAGGGTGTGTGTGTGTGTGTGAGCGTGCGTGTGTGTTTAGTCTCTAAGTTATGAGTGTCGAATGTGCGGCATCTCACACAGACATGGGAAAGACGATAAAAGTTTTCACTTGAAATGGAGAGCACAGCTGATCTTGGAACCGACTAAACTGTAAACAAACAGCGGAGCAATAGTGTTTCTTGTGGGAAGTTTTGAAGGTTTGATTGTTTTTTAATTGAGACAAACTTTCACGTCACGTCTTTCTTAAGACGATGGTGTTTGGCTGTTCGCTTGGGGAATTGTTGCATACAGATTGTTTAGGATTGGTAGCTTAAAAAAAAAGAAAAAAGAGTGATTGCTTTATGTCAAGTAACAAGTTGGACCCTTTTTGACATATAGTCACACATCTTGAGTGCAATTTTTTTTCCCCCCTGAGTTAGCGTATGGATTTAACCTGGGGAGCGATTTGGAAGCCCTAAAGAAAAACACTCTATATAAAATCTGTCCCCGGTGAAGCCAGACCAGATCTGTCCAGGCTCCAGCATTACACATCCCCTTCATTTATAAAACGCCTCTCAAAAGAGGGAATGCATTGAGGGGGACGGAGGAGTGGAGTGGAAAGATGGGGATTAAAAGATGGAAGGAGCAGATAGTGAGAAGTGGCCAGAAAAAAAATGACAGATGTTACTGTCAGAGGGGGGGCGGACGGAGCGAAATGTCATCCCATTCAAGCTGAGAGTCGGGGATAATGGAAGATGACAAGAGAGGGAGGAGAGAATGAAGGAGTGAAAAGCCGGGGCGTAAGAAGGGCTCTTGGGTCACATATGGCGGCGGACATGGTCAATTTGGATTGTTTGTGTGGCGAATCCTCCACACAGAGATGCAGGAAAGGTCAGATGCATAATCCGGCCTTGCTTCCTCGTGTTCTCCACTATACAGTCTGTCTGTGTGTGTAATAAATGTGTGTGTTTGGATTCCTTGGCCTGCTTGGTTCAGGGCGGCGGCTGGAAGCGGGCCAGCAGAAGTGGTGTTGAGTGAGGACCGGCCGCACGTGGGGCTCTGTGGGAGAGCGCAGATAGACACACACACACACACACACACACACACACACACACACACAGACATCGGACAGGAGGCTCAGGTCGCGTATTTTGCTGAATGGCTTTAAAACCCCCGCAGAGAGGCCTCTTTTCCATTAGGCTCCACCAGCTGTCCACTGCAACAATAACTAACTCAACACCGTAAAGATTTGGCAGTGGCTCACACTCATATCTCATGGCAATAAAAACGATGAGAAGATGTTAATAGAGCGGAGCAAGAGGCTTTTCAAGTGTAAATGTATGGAGGGAAAAAAAAGTCGTGATTTACCTCCCTGAAGTGGGCTTTTTGAAATTCTGTCATCTCGCTGTTTAGGAGTGCAACTCGGCTTCCTTTTTTTACTACTGACTCCCTTCACTGAATTCTCATCTGTGTAGTGCGTTCATGCAGATGTGCATGTGAGGATATGTGTGGATGAATGTTGCTGCACCACCTGCAGCCACGGAGGTGAATAACTAATGGCGGCAATGTTTGATTAACTGGGTGACAGCTTGAGGTGTTTACTGGCTTCACAGACCACCACTACCGAGTGAGTAATGTCTTACTGATCCATTATTAGCACTTCTTCCATATTAGAACTGTTATAAAATCAACCTTTTATCCTGCTACAACAACAAATAGGTAAGATTTCAAAATCAACAAACTGGAAGAAGAAACTGAACCTGGATTCATCGAGATTGACAGAAAATGTAACAGTAAGCTGGCTGTTTTGATGGTTTGATTATAATGTCTTTCAGTTCTTGTAAAGTTTCACCAGTGGTGTGATCTCAAAATGAATCCAGTTGATTTGTGCCAGGTCGTGATCGTTCACCGTACTGAATGTGAGCACAAACCCATTTAGGGAGGTTTCTAGACTTTTTAGTCTTCTCACTCACAGTCCTTTTTCTTGGCAGCAAGACTTAATAAGTTAATTTCATTCCACATTTACTCTGCATATTTTTATTCTGGGGGGAGGCCCAGAGGTCAGCCCAGGACTTGCTTGAGGAATTTTATATCTAAACGATCTTATGGTGCATAAAAAGCCTTTGTCTTGTTCACTTGTGCAACAAAGCAGTAGGGATTGATCCGGAGCACTGGAGTGCAACACAGTGGAGCAGCAGTATTAAAAACAAATTATAAGCTGCGTTGAAATCATCTGAACGTTGTAGATCCTTTCAATACAACCACATCAGAAAAAGTTGGGAGTATTTGCAGTCTTGGCAATTAAATCTGTCCTCAAACAATCCTTACATGCATGTGCTGCATGCACTGATTTATTGCTTCGTGAACAGTCAGGCCGTTTGGATGTTTTTCCAATACACAGCACATTAGTCTGTTGAGCCAAAGCTATAAACCGGGCTTTGTGTCTGACTCTAATCAGTCCAATTGATTACTGAACCTTCCTGAAGCATTCTTTGGAAGCTAAAACCTACTTTTAACATTGTGCTCATGTAATGGGAGATTCCAGAGGGGCCCCCACAGCTCATGGCCCAGTTGGAGCTCCGCTCGTAGGAGGGGACATCCAGGGATTTTCACCTCGTCTATCAAAACACACGTCCGTGCAGTATCGAATGCATCTTCCACATACACAAGACGCCACACATGCCATAACTGGGACTCGGCGCAATGATGCAACTACAATGAAACGGGGCCTACATTCGGAGGCGATGAGCTTGTCGATGGTTACGCATCCATTTCCACGCTTAGCCAGACCAAAGAAAAACTTTCACTTAAAATCGCCCGCAGTGCATTTGTTTCTGTTGCACGTGCATGGCGGATTCAAGGAGGCGGAAAAAGCCAATGAGCAAGAGACGAAAAGACAGAATGGAAATGTGGTGTTTTCTCTTTTTCATTTTTTTTCCTCCCTTTAAGCTCCTGTCGAAGGCTCGGCGCATTCATAAAGAATTTACCATCCGGCTAATTTTAGCCCGCGCTGCGAGAACTCCTACGCTGAGCCCGCGTGTGTGTGTGTGTGTGTGTGTGAGGGTGATTGTGCAGAGTCGTCCTCCAAGATGGAGCAGATTGTGGCTTCACGTGGAAACTGAAGTCATAAAGTTTCACTGCCGTATTAAACACATGGATGCGATGCTCGAGCCGCTCCTCGATGCTTATTAGGTTATGTATAAATATCAGGAATGATCGAGTCGGGTCCTGGTTCTAACTCCTTTGCAAGCTGTAAAAACATTATTTTATTTAAATAGCTGTCAAATTGATTCTTTTGGTCAAGTGCTTTGACCGAATTTGCATATCCGAGGTGTTGCATAACAGGCTCCAGGTCCATTCATTCACACACTCTTGTATCAAAAGGAAAACTAGCAACTGATGTGAGTGTGTGCTTAAATCAAAGTGTGTGTGTGTGTCTGTAAATGGACACAATATAGTGTAAAGAGTATATTATTCATAGAATGTAGACCACCCATGTTCTATTCATATCACTGAGGAAGTCCTTCAGGACGTCTCGCCCCATTCAGGCTGGTGTTGTAGCGGGTGCCATTCACTACTGTTTAACACACAGTGAGGGAGGGCACCACTGGGGCACAAACAACACACACGCACACACACACACACACACACACACACACACACACACGCTCACACACTCTTTACATTCACCATTGTAGCTCAGTAACAAGAGGTGTCTTTGTTCGGGCACAAGAAAAACCGATATCAAGACGAAGATGCAGCGGCAGCTCCTCCTGCCTACGTGCCCGCAAGAACCCAGTTTTTCATTTTAAGAGTAGGTTTAATTTTTGATATCGACAAAAAATTTAAATGTAATAATGCCATTATATAAGCTGATTTACATATAAATACATTGCTGCACGTCGTGGCAGAGGATCGGGATGTGGAATTTACTAAAATGTGAATGACGTACAGGTTTTTGCTGCTTTCTGGATTTTTTTTTCAGTACAGCACAGAACTAAATGAACAGAGACTTACAAGTAATTATTGTAATTTTAGCTTAATATGGGAGAAAAGTATATTTCTGGTGACTCCTGAGAAGTAGGATGGGATCATGGGTGGCACAGAGGAATGACTCAGGATTTCTGAGCAAGATTCTTGACCCCCAATGCAATGAAGATACTACCCAAAGGGGATTAATAAAGGATGCGGTCAGGACTCTCGCCTCATTAAAAGTGGGTTTGGGTTCGGACTGGGAGTTCCTGTGTGGAGTTCCTATGTTGTCCTTGTGCATGTATGGGTTTTCAACTCCGTACTTTGGTTTCCTCACAAAGTTGGAAACATGCATATGAGGTTGATTGGTGGCTCTAAGGCCCCGTTTTATGTAAATGCGTGGTTTTTCGCATTTTTGTTTTTTGTCGGGTCACTAGTGGGTGCTGTTGGTTGTTTATCAACTCGTAACTCTAAAGCTACCAAGTCCCAGGATAATATGGACTAGGAGTCGTGACACTCTGGAGACAAACGTTGTTGTTATCCATCAACACACACATGCTGAAGATCTTTTTGGTGCAAAAAGTTATGTTTCATAAATAGTTAGAAATAATCATCCATCTTAAAAAAAAAAAAAAAAAATTAAGCGGAAAGCCTGGATATGTGCCAGATGGAAAAAGGTAAATCCTCCATTCCTCCCAGGAAATCACAGCAATACTTCAAAACGAGTAGAGTTTCCTTCACCTTTGTTTTTCGAAGAACTCTGCTCACAGCGAAGCTGTACTTTTTCTCATTAAAGGGAGGAAAAAAGGCACATGATCTCTTTAGAGTCTGCTTCGGGTTGTGGCTCAAGCCCCCATAAAAACTGAGGAATTCATCACTAAGCTAAATTTAGAGCTGAGTCAGTGGAGCAACTGTTGTCTGCTTCTCATTCATGTTCTTCATTACTTTAGAAATGTTTTTATTGAGTCGCTGAAATTTCTTCCGGTCATTCACGGCACAAGTGGACTGTTTATCGCTGCATACGCTTACGGTTAAAAGCAAAGACTTTAGAAACAGGAAACAGATTCAGAAAAGACATACTTGTGAAGAATTATAAGAGAAGACTCTGCATGCCACATGTAGGAGCAATAAAAACCTCCGAAATGAGAAACACATTGTTCTCTTGGTGCAATTTCTGTAGGTTTTAGTGAGTGTTTTAATTGTTTGTCTTGGTGCACACACATCCTACATCCACCACAAACTACAAATGGCTTCACCTTCTGGAGTGGAGACCTTTGTGAACTCGCTCCAGGCTGAGTCGTGGGATCTGTTTGAATGTGAATGGAATGAATTATTGATTGCAGACGAAAATGTGCATTATAACATCAAGCACGCTTGTCTGAATGTATTTACCGTAACAGAGATTCGGCTGCCCCGTGCCTATAAATAATCCTCCCCCTCGGTCTTCTCTTTTCCAGATCATGCCCCGCAGATAGCAGCCTCGTCCTCCTCTCCACTCCCCCTCCCTGCCCCTCGGCCCCTTCCTCCTCTCACCTTCCTCGCCACCGCCACCCGCACCGCCACGGGCCGCCATGCCCCCCAGGAAGAGGACGCGGCCGGGCCTGGGCTTCCTGTGCTGCTTCGGCAGCAGCGAGCCCCCGGAGATCAACCTGAAGGACAGCGTGCCGCTGCAGCTCCTGGAGTTCAGCGCCCCCATGCCGCCTGCCGAGGAACTGCACGCACGCTTTTCCGAACTGGTGGTGAGTGAAAAACAATGTCAATAGATTATTGATTACAGTGTATAAGTCCAGGAAATGTCATTATCCATAATGAATGTGGTAAATCTTGATATATCATCTTGCAGCTGTTGCAGCGACTACTTTTGCGGTGTAATTTATCATAATTCACATTGTCTGAAACTCACCTTTTCTCATAATTTCATCCAAATATCCCAAAATCGTCATGTTGATGAGATTAATATAGTTTCCGCTCATTGCCAATATTGGTGCCAGATGAGCAGAAAAACAGTTACAAATAGTGTTCTGTAATCCTCTCTGCAAAAGTTCGATGTCTCACTACACCACCTTGTGGCATAAATTGGTATTACGAGACGGAACAAAGTGAATCTCATCTCCCGACAGATTCATCCAAATCGCACTCAGTTGAGTGTTTGTATACCAGGATAAGAAATAAACTAGCTGGTTAAACCTTATACTGAAGATTCAGCAGGAAATCAGCTCAGATCAATTCAACTCTTCGTAAATGTAGAAATTTAAATAAGGAAAAACTGATGTTCTTCACATCAAGACTACAATTCTGTATTGTCTTGTGTATTTAGAATAACTCCAAAATTCCTCTGTCACAGTATCGGAGGTGTGTCTGTCGAAGTGATCAACCAGACATTTTGTTTACGCTGCAATAAATAACCATGTGCACCATTGCATGACTCAGTCTAACGGTTTGAGCCCCGTGTGAGATAATTGCCATTTAGCAGCTCCAGTGTTGCCACTTTGACGGTCCACTGGGAAAATTTGCACAATAATAATTTTCAGGACGTTGAGCACATACAAAGTGACTGGGTGATCTTCGTATCAACCCACCTTCAAATGCGACCGCTCAACCTGAGAATTCATTCTGGCAGAGCAGTTTTCAAACAACTTTAAGAGCTTCTCATTAAAATGCCAATGAAAGTCAAATATATGAAGTTGGCTGGGAGCAGCGTTATCTCACAACAGCTTCCAGTCTGCCTTTACTGTGCACGTTGCTCGTTTTCCCAAACAAACAGGATTAAATACAGGCTCTGAAAGGCTCGAGACTTGTGGAAGGCATCTTTATTGTTGGGTCTGCTCGAGCCCAAACCCCCGCCATCAGTCCCTCCCATCCATAAATGCAGGAGCTCATCTTCTGCAGTGTTTGCCAGTCCCTCATTTCCGTGCACAGATCGCACTTGTTGGCAGAGGCTGCCGGCCTGTACCGGTGCCAGGATGGGATTGCTGTGCTGACATGTGCCCGTGGTGTGGAGAGGGATCAGGGCACAGCTGTCAGAGCGGAGGAGTTTGCCGCCATGCGAATCGCTGGAGGAGCGAGGAGGCCTTGTTTCTGTTTCTTTTTTTTGCTCGGTTCCAGTCTTCCGTCTCGGTCCTTCCGTCAGTCTCTGGTTTTCCTGCCTCTCCTCTGCTTCTCTCTTTCTGCTGAGTGCCGTGGCTTCAGGGCTGCTTCTGGCTCTGTCGAGACTCCCCTGCCTGCAGGATATTTCACACCACATTCGGTCCTGGAGATGAAGTGAAATCCCATTCATAATCAGAAATCATCCACTGTTATCAGGGCAGCTGTTTTCCCAGTGGTTGATTTGATGTTCGGGCTCCTTTTGCAAATCACTGCTAATACACAAATAATTAACTCTTCCAAGCTGCCCCATGTTCACTGGCTTGATTGGTGCAAATTTTTTGCAATTGCAGACAATCAAGACCTTGATTGCATCAATCGGTATTCGTAGAGAAGGAAGGACCTGCTGCCCTTACAGCTGGATCAGAAATCTGACAGATGTGCTTACTGTATGGCTCGCTTCATGCTTTACATAGCCTGCAATCAAGAAAAAAACGATAGAGCAGCAGTGCTGAGGGTGAAATAAAAACATGCCTTTCACATGGGAGTAACAATGTTTAAGGTGGATCTCTAAAATGTGGATAAAAATAATGAATTCAACAATTAAAATATAATGATGTTAAAATTGTGACAGAAAATAATCCACTTTTGGTTTTAATCATTACTGAAGTTTCCATTATTTCTCAACTCTGTGAGAGAAAGGTCAAAAATGGAAGTGGTCACAGGATTTGTTAAACCTCGGTAGTCCAGAAGAATGCACTGTCATCAATCTTTTGACATGACAGCATTGATATTCATCTTTTTCTCATGAGCATTTTACACTTTCATGGTATTCTATTTGCAATTTCACTGCTGGCTAAAGCATTTTCTGGTTGTTGCAACATTGGATGATGTCTGAAGGCTTAACGCCTGTTTGGTGTTCTGCTTTGTCTCTACTATAATTTTTTTTTTTTTTTTTTTTTTAGTGGAGAAAATTTCTTTATAGAAAGAAGCACTTAAAGGGGGAAAATAGATGTTCCACATAGATGATAAATCAAACTGGGAAAGTTTGATCCATGTCTGCTTTTGTTGGACAAAATGATTCTACCTAACGATGGACGCGGAATCCAAGTTCTTCACATCTGTTTTATTGAAACCGCCGCCAACATGCTGACACAGATCTCACCAGTCGTCCAAAAAAATCTCCACAATCAGACCTCAAGGAGTCACCGAGCCTGGACTCACTGCTTGTAACTCAAGCAGAGTGCTGATGTAGAAAAGCAAAGCGCCGTGCTATAGGGGGGGGGGGAATTTAGACAAAAAGAGAATAACATAACATCGCATGTTTCTGTGGCAACGGGAGTCAGAGATTATTGTTATGAAAGCCTTTCCCAAGAAGGAGAAAGCGACTCAATGGATATTCTGGAGTGGGAGCGACAGATCTGGGCCAAACGAAGGCGTAAACTACCTCCATGTGTCTTCACGTCTATAATGGGGTCTTCCGCTGTGTCTGTAGACTGAACAGTGCGCGCTCATCCTCAACTGTGAAGGGAAGGGGAAAAAAACAAAAACATTCAGCTGAGGCAGAAAAAAAAATGTGAAGCTGTGGCTCCCAGTAGAACCTCAACCAAAATCAGATGACCGTTGTAGTGGAATAGACAGAAATAGTGATCTGGTCACGGCGCCTCTCGTTTTTCATTCACTACCCAAACAGTGTGTGACCCCAGCAGGACCAGCGTCTCATCATAGCTGCGCTGGACTTTTCCACTTACAGTCACCGTCATGTTTGTTGCATTCAGTCGACAGGAAGGTTTAGGCACCAGAAATACTCGTTGTGGTTCACGAAAATATCCCGATTCAGCTTAAAACAATTACATTTGTGGCTTCTGTCTCATCACTGGACTTGAAACCGAACTCTTTGGACGAAAGAGTTGTTTATATGCAATCCAACCACCAAAACCTCGT
Organism: Salarias fasciatus; assembly: GCF_902148845.1. Lineage (NCBI taxonomy): Eukaryota > Metazoa > Chordata > Actinopteri > Blenniiformes > Blenniidae > Salarias > Salarias fasciatus. The sequence goes on along the minus strand of NC_043763.1, from coordinate 20,219,117 downwards.
ACAAATACAAGATTGTTTTGATAATTTGCTACGCCCATAAGCTTTATTTTTGTACGTTGGAAGTCACATCTATATTCAAGTTGTTGTTTTTTTTTTAAGCTTGCACAACCGACCTATATGGTTGTTTTCCACCTGATGATACTTATCTAACCATCCACCTCAGTGTCGCCTTGACCCGCGGTTGTGTTTTCCCCACACTTTCCACAAATTCTGTCGGTAACATTGAAATAAACTCTGCAAACTTCATGAAAAAAATGCAGGTGCAAAGGATTAGCAATGCAGTAAAGCAGAGGAGACACATGTCCCCAGTCTGCAGCTCACCAGGCTAATACTGCTCAAAAAGCATGTGTGGGATTCATTCTTTCTTCCCTGGTGTAAACACTCCGCTCTCCCCTGCCAAGCGTTCGACAACAACTCACGGTGAGCAGAGTCTGAAGAATAAACCTGCTTCGAAGTCATGTCAGGTCTTCCAGCCAGATAACAGACTCCACAAACCTCTGAACATGGATCAAGGAGCATCATGGGAGTCTGTGGAGTTTTGGAAGTTCACCATTGCCTTAAAGATCCCGTGCATTCTTTTATGGGAGACCTGGAGGTGCACCAAGAACAAGTGATAACTTTGCTTTTGTTTATCTGTTTAATTCTTCACTCAAAATATTTAATAATCAGATGTAAAATATCTTTTTATAATCTTTTTCTTCCTGAGCGTTCATGTAGGAGGGTATAGTTCTCAGTTTTGACAGTTCAGTAAACCAAGCTGAAACATTTGTTTCCACAAAGTGTGTGGATGTTTTACAGCGGGAAGGTTAGCATTGACAGGCCTCACAACATAACGATGGGTGTTTACAATGAAGTGGTCAACATATGCTCACAATATGTTAACACGTGGGATCACGCCGAGCTTCGCGCTGCTACTCCTTCCACCTCGGGTTACCATGCAGACCTGAGCTATGTGGAGACGGGGACTGCCAACTTCCACATCTGCACGGCATCATTCTATGTGCCTGGTTGTAAATAACTGCTGTCAATCTTGCAATGTTTCCCAAAAGTATTAAAAAAAAAAAAAAAAAAAATTGTTTTGGTGTCAGGCCATGTATACACAACAACATTTTTGCAAACACAACATTTTTTGGAGCAATGCAAATGCAAAAAAATGTGCAATTTCACTTATGCTATTGTTAAATGTTCTGTAATTCCAGAATATTTTTCGTTAAATAACTAGCAAGTGTGATGACCCTCCCATTGACGCTCGCCGAAGGAAGCAAGTATTTAAAGACGAGATCAAATTTACAGTTACGCAAGAAAATACTTACTTAATCAGGTATGTCAGTGTTATTACAGACCATAAAAACAGGGCTTTGCCATTGAAAGAGCTATCCTGCCATCAATAATACCCAGTTGAGTGATTCGAGCTGACAATGGGTGAAAGGCGGGGCGCACCCAGGTCAACAGTTCACCACAGGAAACGTGTAATCTTCACACAGAAAGGGCAGAAAGTCTGGAATCCACTGAGAATTTCTCACCATCAGAGAAGAAGCCAGTTGGGGACAGCTCTTTTTGAGACTTCTCTGACAACATTAATCCATCAATGGCAAGGCCAAGGGTGGATGCTGCTACGCACATTTTAGACGATATTAGAAGGTTGGCAGCAATGCAGCATGTGAGAAACGTTCTATGAAAATATATAGTCCTTAAAATTGATTAACATTTATTCTGGCCGTAGTCACGCAGAGGTGGGATGCTGTGTTCGGCATATGAGCCAAATGGGTGCAGCTGAATCAATTCCACGAGGCCAACATCTGGCATTTCCAGGACCGGCAGACTGGGTTCAGATTAGCGTGTGTTCTCCGCTCTGCTCTCTCTCTACGTGTGCTCGCCTCGCTCCTCCTCTCTCGGCCTCGTAATTTGGGCCATTTTTAATCCGGCCGCACCGGCTCGTGGTCCAGCTGTCCATTGTCTGCCGCTGCCTGTGGGCACGGCAGCCGCTCGCATTGTCCACTCCGCACGAGCCCCAATCACTGGTTTCAGTGGCACATAAATTCTCTTCTTGACGCAGCAATGGTAAAATTAGCCTCGGTGATTTGAAGCCTCAGCTGGTATTTCCCGGAAAAATGGACTCGTTAAATCATAAATCCTCCCCTAATGTTCCCTCCAGTTTGACTGTCGAGCCGGACGCAAATCAAAAATGCGTTGCATAACAAGACGAGTGGAAATCTTCTCCTCCCTCCGGGTCATTGGGAGTGAGTTTCCTTCCCAGTGAACGCCCTGGGATGCATCCCTTTTTCCTCTTCTTCCTTTCCCCACTCCAACTACCGATCCACTATTCACGCCGCCTTCCGACCTTTGTCACAAAACCAGCCGTTGCTGTTCTGAATCAGCCCGATCATCAAAGTGGCCGCGCCGAGCGTTCAGACGAGGGGGAGAGGCTGGAGGTTGGTAGAAGCTGCAGACTCGGTCGTCAAGCAGGGGATGCAGTGACTCATCTTAATGCTGCTAAAGTGGACAAACTAAGATGAAACACCGGCACCAAACGGGTTCTCATCATATCCCAAGATTCAAATCTCTCTGGTCCGAAAGCCTTGACTCTATTTATCTTATTTTGGCCATAACCATAAAATGACAATTTAACCCCTGAGGTACACGTTAACCAGTAATTTCCTAAATTTTGGGGACTACAATGTGCTGCACAGCACACACACACACACACCAACACACACGCACACTCCTCATTGACTGTTGTTTGGGCCAATAATGGCAGCTACAGCTTCCCGTAGATCCCCTCGAGGCCTCATATGACTTCCTGCCATCTTGCCTGTCTTTCCTCTGACTTCCTGTCTCGCTGAGAAACCACTGCAGCACACACACACACCCACACACACACACGGAGCTTTCCAAAACGATTGACGTGATTTAAAGAAAAAAGAAACATGAAATTGAAAAACTTTAGAAACATAATAAGTTATAAAAATCAAAACTCCTGAAGCCCAAATATGATCAGTTCACCACTTTTAATGAGGTGGAATGTTAAATAAGCTGCCTTCGTCCTGGGGTCATGCACTGTAGACAAATGAAACCAGAGCATTGGGACTGCAGTGCGTCAGTTTATAGGCGATGGAATGAAGGCTGCAAAGAAAAATGCAGTCATGTTGTGCAGCTGCTTTACTGCTTCTGACACCGGAGGCGTTGGATTTATCAAAGCAATGATGGAATCTGAGGAGCAGCCCATCCGTCATCCAGAGCGGTGTGAGGAGAGACTGGAGGTTAACCAAGCCGGCTGTGGGCAGGTGGCAGGGCACACGGTGGACATTTCAGAGAGAAATGTGGCAGTGAGGCAGGTTTGAGGTCGTGCGTCTTTCAGAAGGACAATGAGCCAAAGCACATAACCATTAGCACAAAATTACCGGTTGGAAAAGAAAGCGGACTGGTCTTAAAGTAACCAGCAACGATTCCTGCTTCATATCCAACCGAAAAACCTTCAGAGAGCTGGGATCTGTCACTGATGAAAGGGCTGCTGAGCTGGAGGAAGAGAGCTTCGGCAGTCACAGGTGTAAAAATGTTACAGGCAGAAAAACATTAAGGCTCCTCAAGCAAGTATTGTTTCATCTTAAGACTGTTGAGGATGGTACATTTCTTGTGTTAATGATTCAACTTGTTGTTCGGCAAATTTGGACATTTTATGTAAAATTACAACAAATACATGAGATTAATCTTTAAAGTCGTTTCACGTTTGAAACTTATAAGATAAAGATATTCCTGTCCTCTCTAGAAAAGCTGATTCATAGACATATATGGGAGAGGATGCCGTTCTTGGATGCAGCGTTTCCCATTCGGGTGGGACCTCACACTGAGTCAGTGAGTTGCCAGAAAGACACACCGACTTTCACTCCCGTGTCACCCGCTCACACACACACACTCACACACACACTCACCTGCCCAACCTGCATTCCTCCTGTATGGTTCACTTCCCTCCTGTTTTTGTGTGAAGCCTCTTCCAACTCCGACATGCACAGACCTCGTTTCTCTCAGATCCGCGCGCTCTACCTCCACTCATGTGTCTCCGTGCAATCCAATAATCATCTCTTGGAGACGATGCGTAATGTAAACAGCTGCAGGATTCCGATGTTTTCCCACGCTGCTGGGACTTCGTTCCCCCGTTTCGTCGCCGCTCATCCCACTGCCCTCCTCTGCACTCTTTCCATATGGTGGAGATAAATATTTAAAGTCCCTTGCAGACATGTTGGTGTCGTATGACTCCTGTTATATCACAGGAATGGATTTATGTGGCCACATAAGCCATGATTGGTGGCAAATAAGAATATTCATCATAAGCCTGGCAGTATTACAGCACTTTATGCATAAAAAGCTCTAACATCAAAAGCCACTCTCACTTTGAAGAAGTATTCCTCGAGCTCTGCTGACCACTGAAAAGCTGTTTGAGTCATGGTTCAATCCCTGTTAACCTTTTTTACAAAGAAAAAAAGAACCCCTCAATGACGTTTAAAATGTTTTGAATTTTGAGGTCACAGTGTTTGTTGGGACACTCAAGGTTGAGGAAATTGTTTTTTGGTCTTGTTCTGATCAGTCTCACACTTTTTTTGTTCACAGAGGTTAAAATTCTCGTTTCATGCCTGACGTGGATCTGAACTGATCAGTCTTAAATGTACAGCCATATGTCCGAACAAGTTCTAAAAACACACTCGATTGTATATATCAGTGAATTTTTTTTATGACACAGTAGTTGAGACATTTTGACAGAACCTGACAGTTGAAATTGGACCAATAACAACTATGGAAATTGCATCAGAAAAATGCTGGTTGCTACAGTAATAATAATGAGAACTAGAGAAAAAATAGGAATGGGGGGAACAATGGCTTTGGAAGTGACTGTTAGCAATGAAAGGTGAGATGCCATAAGTCATATACATGATATATCAAATGCAAGTGCCTACTTAATATTAGTAAAAAAAGAAATATTTCAATCAATACCTCCTGATTAGTCTCTCCCTTTGATAACAACTAATTAAAACCTAATTTCCATTATAAAATGTTCCTCGTCCAACTAAAAAAAAAAAAGGATCCGTGCTGGATACACTTGCCTGTCTTTGTGGTTTGTTTTGTGCCATTTGGTTTTGTTCTTACTGCTTAAAGCAAACCACCGTGGAAACATTTGGAATTTTTCAAACATGTGGAAACAGAAAATTCTCCCTGAAAATCATTGTTGAAATTGAGTCATAACTTTCTGAAATAAAAGCTTTTCGCGCTCTCGAGACGCTCTTTCACTCTGCTCAGATATTAACTCTCATGAGAAGCCCGCCGGTCTGTCAGGACAGGAAATTGAGTGACAGGACGGGTCAGTCAGTCTGATGCGAACATGACGGCCAGCGCAACGCTCCTAAAAGCAAAACTGTAAAACGATTCGATAGGTCGTTCTGGATGAAATATGAACGAGGGGCTTGATGGGGGGGGGGGCCTCAGGTATGTATTTTTCCTTCCTGGAGCAGCAGGTGTAACAATATTAGCTTTGGTTTCTGCGAATCCCTGACTGAAACGTGCTGCTGTCGGAAAGTCGGATCACATCAAGAGAAGTCGTTGCGCAGCAAAGTGGAAAGTGGCTGGGTTGTGTTTTGGAAGGGGTGCCGTGTGTTTCCCTGGGCTTCGCCGCGGTCATGAGCGGAGGCCATGTGATGTACATGTGGGAGCCGGGCACGTTTTGTTGTGTGGGAAAGATGGAGGTGTAAGGAAAAAGGGGGAATATTGCATAACTGGAAAGTCCTCTGGCCGGGATGACATGAACATTCTTCCATCCACTCCATGCTCTCATCCACCACTCTAGTTTTTACATTTTCCTTTCTTCAAGTGCTGCTTTTACTGGACCTGACACCAGCTAAATGAAATATGCCACATTTGTAATTCTGGAGATGCATTCGCCAGGAGTCCACCCTGCTGCTCCTTTCCTGTTTTCCGCCTCATGCTCCCATATTCAACTTTGACTGTGCTCCCTTCACACATCCTTACATAATCGTTTCACTTTTTTCAAACTGGACCGTTTAAAGACGAATTAATATGATTTTCCGTATTTTCTCTCCATTTTTTCAGTGGTGGCTATTTTGGTCAACAGTTGTGAGATTTGAAGTTGAATGTTCCATCAGCACAAACTCACCACAAATAGTAGGATCATCTGATGTGTGCAACTGCAGCAGACACGATTATGAGGCAGGAGCCAAATTACAGATGGGAGGTGTTACTTAATCTCATGTTTTTAGAAAGAATTTCTAGAAGGCAACCATTAAAAAAAAAAAGAGATGAGAACTTTTTTTTAACCTTGACACCACTGACCTGGAAGGTTAATGCTTATATATATGAATTGTCAATGATGAGGCTGGTGTCAAATTACCACCATCGATGTAGTCATTGTGAAGCTCACTGAGGTTGAAAGAAATTGTGCTTCAGAGGAGATTTCTATTTCAGAGTTTCCTTGAACAGATGAGTTAAATCATCGTGATTCAGTTTGGGAAAAGTCTCAAGAAGCAACATATCAGAAAGATTGAATTTTTGAATTGTAAATCCTGGAAAAATCATCATTGCACACCAAACCAGACCCTAAATGTAGAGATAGGAAGCAGCGGAGAGATTGGTTGCTGGGCTCCGCTCCCATCTGGTTTAAATCCAGGAGTCTCATTCTTCCAGATTACTTTACTTTACTGAGTATTAGCTCCTCCAGAGAGCAGCAGCTTTGGACAGGAGGCCTTTGACCCGGCGGCCAGGCGGAATGCCAGAGATGAGCTGCCTGCAAGACTTCGCTTTAACGTTCAAGGACGTTTAAAGGGAGCTGTAAACCAAAATCTGCTGAAAATGAAGCAAGCAGCATTAAAAAGTAGATATTTAGATGTAGATTGTAATTAAATTTCTCTATCAGCACCAACCTTTAATGATCAACTGGGTGTGAATTGCCGTTAACCACGTGAACCCTGCTCTGGAGATGAAACATGTCTTTGACCTTCTTTGTGGGTCTTTGTGTGTATCAGACCCCCTTGAAACTCACAACCTTTGTTTTTTTTTCCCCTTGGTCTCTCTTTTAAAACCACAGCAATGCTTGTGCTGCTGATCCCATTGAAAAGACTGGGTGAGAGATGATGTCATTCCTCACAGTGCCGAACGCTGGGAATGTGGGCCGCCCCGGTCCACCCCGTCCAGCCGAGTGCATGAAAACGGCCCCCCGCGAATGTCCTGGCTGGCTTTAAGGGGCCCCACCTCTGTCACTGGTGGCCATCTTCACTTTGGGGGGCCCGGGAGGCTGACGTCATGGCAGCAAAACCATTATGATGAGATTAGTTTTAGCTCCAGCACAAAGCCCTGGTACTATAGCCTCTCATCCTGTTTTTTTATTTTTTATTTTTTTATTTTTTGTGCCAGTCCTTTTCCAGAAGCACACAGCCTCGGGGACTGTAACCCTAGCACTTCACTCTTTCCTTCTTTCTGTGTTCTTCCATATATCTGATTGCCTTTGCTTCAACCCTGATTTACCCTTCCCTCTTTTCCAGGGCTTTACTTTTCGTCCTTGGCACACAGAGACTCATTTCCTTAGACTCATATGCATTTCAAAAGGTGCAGGAGGCTCCGTGTGCTAAGCTGAAGAATTGAGCAGAGCAGCGGGGTGAATATTAAAACACTCCCTCGTAGTCGGTGGAGACAGTTCTCAGGCAGAAAAAGTTTGGACAATTCAATGTCACTGTGTAAGCTGGGCTTCTTCAGAGATCTGCCATCGCTGCTGTGGTGGGATAACAAAACTGTGAAGCTCGAGGGATTGATTTCAGTCGGGTCAGTCATTACTTGGTGCTTGTTTGTTCTCCTAATCACCGTTTCCCAGCTGATTTGGCATACAAATAATGCATTTGTCACTTTGTATTCAACCCCTGTGTCCGTGCAGCCAGCAACACTCAGACAAGTCAGATTTACTCTGTGAAAGATTGACACACTTATCCCATCCCTTTGGAGATGATACAGGAAAACCGAGGAGCTGTTAATGACATTTTGAATAATCCCTTCATAATCAGAAAACAAGTTTGTTGCCTACAAATCATAAACCTCCCACTAGAATCACTCTATCAGGGTCAGTTTGCACCTTCTCCCTGTGCATTGGCGGGTTTTACTGCGTGTGGAATACAATTCAGGCCACCATGACACTCAGGTCACCTTTACATAGCAATATTTTGAGTACAAATTCATTGCTTTTCTTTCATTTCAGAGAGCTTTTGCCTCTCTACTTGCACGTGTGCAGAAGAACTATTGGCCACGGAGTGGTGGCGTTTTCAAAAATTTCTGTTTTTTTCCCCATTTCCACAGAGACAGACTTTTGAAGCGTTTTGGAAAAGTTCCACCTTTGGAACCGTTAAAACCGTCAAAAAGTTGTCGGTTTCTCCAAGCACCGTTGCCGTGTAAACAGACACCCAAAACACTGCTAAATGTTTGTGTTTTCACCTGAAAACATTGTGTGTACGGGGGTTCAGCTGGATGAAATGTTCCAGAACATTGAGGGATAAATGACACAGATAGATGATGTTCATCCGATTGCTAATTAAAAAAAGATTAAAATCAGCCATTGATGATATTTTCCTTGACCTCCTCACTTGAGGGAAGGTGGGTAAAAAGCAATTAATCCTTTGAATAATTGTTGAAAAGTACTTAAGTTTCACTACTTGTTCAAAAAAATCAACATTGACTCCAGAAAATGTGACTTGCCCAATTGGAAAACACTCGCTGTACAAAAAGTGACACAGAAAGCACTTGCTGCGTGAAGTTCTTTCACAAATAGGAGAAGGCAGCTGCAGCTGGACACACCAAGTTCCCATGTTTTTATTCTCCTTGCCTGAAACGATCTGTAATCCAAGGCAAATGGTGGTGTTGGTGTTGTGTGAAAATTAATCCAGTTCACATGTGTAACGTAACTCTTGTTGTTTCAGGATGAACTGGACCTGACAGATAAAAACAGGGAGGCCATGTTCGCCCTGCCAGACGAGAAGAAATGGCAGATCTACTGCAGCAAGAAGAAGGTGAGTTGGCCTCCGTTGCACTTTATGCTACATCGGCTCCGATCTCTGGCGCGGCCCTCGGTTGACTCGCTGCCCGAAGCCACAGTTTGGGGCTTTAACTGTCAGCAGAGAATGTTATTGAAGGCAGCCTCTTCCCGTTTTGAAAAGCTCGGCCGCACAGTCAGCGTCTCGTTCCTGCGTCGATGTAAACACGTGCACGTTGTTGCTCCGGCGAGATGCCGCTCGCCGCTCCTCCTGCGGCTTTCCGACCTGCGCACGGACGCGCTCCTGGGCGGCCGGTCGGGCGGATCGACCTCGGGACGGCCGCCGTGACGCGGCCGCTCGGGAACGCCCCGGTGGAGCCCTCCGTTTCACCTCCGCTCGCCTCACCAAAACATCCCTCGCTCTCCTCGGACCCCTCGGCGCGTCTCTCCACAACAACTCTGGTCCCACTTTGTGGTCAGCCACCCCCCCCCCCCCCCCCCCCCCCCCCCCCCCCCCCACCACCACCACCACCACCACCACCACTCCCCCCCGGCCTCCCTGCTTTCTGTCGAGTTCAACAGCAAATTGAATAAATAGTCATAAACCCTCCCCTGTGTGTCTTTGCTGATTTGTTTTTTGGGCTGAGGGTTGTGTGTTGGGAGTGCGACGAGGATCAGACCCGCCCCCCCCCACCCCCCCCCCCACCCCTCCCACCCCTCCCACCCCTCCTTCCCTCCCTCCGCCCTCTGAGGCACGCAGACTTGGTTTCGCTGACGTGATACTCCTTGACAGGCTTCTTTAAAGGGAGTAAACACGCACACACACACCGCACTGTGTGCGCGTTCGAATGCGAGTGTGTGTTGTGTGCACCTGCATGCACGAAAGTTTGTCCTCGTATCGAGTTACTAGGAAAAATAAGAGCGCCGGTGTTTAGAGGGATGTCAAGGCGAGGATGGAAGCTGGAGCGCCGCAGTGGTTCACAGTGAAACGCAATACGGGTAAAAATAACACACAAGGAAGATACAATCTGCCTCCCGATGCGTTATGATAACCTCTGAATCGACTGCAGCATCCAGCAGGATGGGGTCGTGAGCGATAGGTGTGTTTGATTCGCAAAAGTTCGATATCAGTTACTGAATTAGTAAAAATTAAATTCTGGAAAAAGACTCAACTTGTTGTTTGCAGTGTGAACTGACGCCGGGTTCGGAGGTAGGATGTAACAGTTTGTCGTTCCTTCTCAATCTCCCCCGGTTCAGAAAACATTTCCTCTGTGAAAAAAAAAAAAAAAAATAAAATAAAATTTGTCGTGCGTCCGGGCCAGGAAATGGAGAGCAAACCCGGGGAAACAGCGAACAGCGGAATGCCGGAGGAAAAACCAAACAAACCCCTCATTCATGGATGGAGGCGGCGTAATGGAGAATGAGGGAGGGGGAAAAAAAGAAAAACAACAACCAGAGTGCAATATCAGATAATAACCTACATGTGTGTGTTTGAATATGCAGACAGGAAGGAGTGACGGCTGCCCTCACGTGCTCAAACACACACGCAAACATGGAAATATGAAGGAAACCACGCATCGGCAGATCAGTCGCCACACAGCGGTGCATGACCGCGATGGGAATGGAAAGCAGAGGACGGCGGAGTTTTCCTCCGCCGTTCCCATCGGAGGCCGACACTGGCTCCCTTGTTTGCTCCGGAGGGGCGACGGCTCCAGTTGTTGTGGTTAGATAACAGTTGGAGAACGCCGCTGAGAGCGCGCCGCCGCCGGGGGGGGGGGGAGGCGGGGTGGCGGGGACATAAACTAACTTTTGCCGGTCAGTGCGTGCCGCTGCAGAGCGCTCGGCCGTCGCCGTCTGTTTAGCCCCGTCGACTGAAGCGAGGAGCTGTTTGTGGGTGAAAACATTTCTGCAACTTCTCGTTCTAATAAAACTCCCACATCGTTTAGCCTGTTTGCACTGCGAGGGTTTATATTCCAGAAAGCCACCGAAGTGGCGTTTTATAAGGCGTCTGACATTCAGCCTTTGTCAGAAGCATTTAAATCGTTTTGATTGGCCATCTTGGAGAACACGTGCTCCTGCATCGCATCAAATAATGTGTAATTGGACATCAGCATCATTTTCTTGGTAGTTGATGTCCATACAAACAAATGTTATTGATTTATGCTCGTCTTTGGATCACAGTTTACCTGTTAGTACGCAGTGTCTAGTAGCCGTAATTTGACACCTGCATCGCTCCTTGCTTGTGTCTGTGTATGAAGCATTTAGCCACGTAATGACATGTTGTTTCTCACATCTGGTCTGGATTGACCTTTGGCGTGCTTCAGCCATTCTTTGATTGACCAGATCTTCCGCTACATACAATCAAGTGGTTGTAATTTGACACCAGGTCGGTTCTGTGTCGGTCGCCGTGTCTGGAGATGATATGAGACGTCTGCCAACGCCACAAACCTAGATTTGTGAGCAAAAACCTATTTACGAGCTGTACAGTTTGACTTTTCATTACATGTACAGATCATAAACAGCTAAATGCTGGTTCTGTCCTCCTCCTCCTTTCCGTATTCCAATTCAAAAACACTGAAGTAGGAAGCACAACATCCACGCTCATTTAAGTGCTCCTGTGGTTTCCCAAAAGTTCCAAGAAAACATCTGGGTCTTCAGCTTGGTAGCTGTAAACTGTCTTTTCCTACGAGCATGACTGAGGCCAACATTGTTGAGTTGACAATAATAACCTCACGTAGATTCAGTGGCGCGACTTGAGAAATCCGAATAGCTTTCTGCAGTCTGTGTGTTTGACCGTTGACCCCGCTGAAATGACTTGCTGATACCAGACAGCAGTGACGTAAGGGAATTAGTATGAATTTGCTCTCTGCGTATCGTGACTTAACAAGAACATCTTGCTGAGGCCGTGAAGCTTTACATAACCGGACGGTATCTCTGCTTGTGATCTCAGCCACCCGGTCAGCTGCAGCCGGCGGTGAGGACGGTATAGAGCAGGAGCTTACAGCAGGCAGCTTCTGTGTGCCAGCGAAGGGAGATAGCATGAGTAAATATCTGACTTTTAGCATTCCTGCCTGTATGTGTATGTGTGTGTGTGTGTGTGTGTGTGTGTGTGTGTGTTTGTGCGTGCATGCTTGTTTTCGCAAGCCTGACTTGTATCCAGCAGCCCCCAGGTGGAGAACACGATGTAACATGTAATAGCTCCTAATAATCGTTCAGTGTTGGGCCAAACATGGTCTCCTGACTCCCATTAGACACACACACACACACACACACACACACACACACACACACACACACACACACACACACACGGTATTTTGGTCCCGTTGTATATTATCTCTGACAAAATTCATATAGATTTTCTTTTTTTTTTTTTTTTTTTAAACCATAATGTTTCAGACACGCGTTCTCTCCAGAAAAGACGCTGTTCCAGGAATGCTGCTCCTCGCTGTATTTGACCGCGCTGAAACCGCAGTTTACAGCCTGTCCTCGCTCATTAGCTACACGTGTTTCATCTTCTCTTCTCGATGTGACCCCCGCTCAGTAAAGATTTCTGCTCAAGTATGTGTGAAAGCATACTTTTAATGTCAGCTACCTGAAAGAGATAACAAGTGTTACATAATCTTCCAGAATTCAATATCCTGTCCATTTCCTGCCTCTCCAGGTGAGACGCTATATCCTGGCTTTCGTAGATAAATATTCCCTATGGACAGATTGGCTTTGTGGAATGTTGGACAATTCCCCCTCTCATTCCACAGACGGGAACATATTGTGGTGACAGCTGGAGCAGAGAATATGGAGAAAATATTGACTTAAATGCCCGCTAATGCATCTCGGCAGCAGAGCGCTTTAGTTGATGCTTGTTGGTCCACGTGCTGATTTCACTGCCGCGCTGTACAGGAGTCCATGTGTGAAAGGTTCGATCCGTGCTTTCAGTGCAGTGATTTACCCCGACTAATGACAATAGCCATGAAGCGAACGCATTCTGATATCAGGTTTTAAATCCATGGTGTTCTGATTAAGGCTACCTTCTTCAGATTTGGTGCACTAAGATGATTATTTGCGTTGTCCACACATGACATGCTCATCTGTCTAATCCTGAAACCTCCATGAGGTTAGTTTTGGTTCACACCCACAAAGAAGAGCGAGAATTCTTATCCAGTGAGTCCCGGTCAGCTTCCAGCTGAAGTTTGAGTGTTTGATCGCATGTGGGCTCCAAACACCGTGCCGACGTTGCCCTCGTCAATCTCTTTTCACTTGATGAATGTCATCGAAATATCCCGTTTCAGCTCTGTTTACATCTTGAGTTACATTGTTAAGATTAACAAAATGAGCCGGACTAATAAACCTGCTCAAACAAAAGATAAAAGTGTGATTTATAGAAAATGAAATGACCCACATGGACAGAATCTGCTTCTGTTATTACAGTAGTAGGGTTCAGTCAATTATTTTATATTGCTCAGTGGCAAGGGTGTCAAACATACGTCTCATGGGCCAAAAAGTAGGTGACATAGCGGTCCAATCCGGCTTTTCTGTGTCCTCCCGCATGCGACCCCTCAACTAAAATTTGACACCGCTGCTCTGTGGTGTCAACAGTCGTTTTTCAGTGAATCAATAGTGCAAACCCTCAGTATGTTTCAGTAATGGGAGAAAGCTGTCACTTCCTGAACTGGTTACTAATGCTCCTCCTGGTTTTGTTTGACCACTAATGGAAAACATTGATTATTTGATTTCAGGAATAGCTGCTTATATTTCAGGCAATATTCATCTGAAATAATAGATACTTGATTTTTTTTTTTTCACTGATTGTTCTTTTCATTGATAGATATATTTATGAGGTGATTCCACTAAATGTGGCTTCTGCTTCTGAGAGCCCCCAAACTGCGCCAGGGTCCCCCCGGGCCTCTCTGAGCACACGGGGACGGAGTGTGAGACGCCTGACAAGCAGCCCCATCGCCAGAGAAACTGGAGCCTCCAGTGGAAACATGTCGGCGATTCTCTCACGGCCGACTTATAGATTCTGACCCAGAAGTAGTTGCACCGCGCCGAGTTCGCTGCCAAAGCCCGACGGAGACGACTGGGAGGAAAAACATGTTCTGCCGTCTGATCTTTGTTGTGCGGAACATCCTGATGTTCAGTCATTTCCACGTGCAGCTTGACGCTATCGGAATGAGGGATCAGAACCGCGGCTCGGCGCATGCTATTATTTCTTTTTACCTTCCTCCCAGGCTCCTGTTCAGAGTCAGACTCGCAGTAGAAACTTCCCTTGACACTTCAAAGTTCGACTGTGGCCGGTCGAGTATTTGGAATTCTACCCCCTGCTGCTGCTGAGGCTTTGACCGGAGAGAGATATGTGTGTTTGATTCTCTTGTCGGCCGTGAGCTTGTCTGTCTGTCTCTAAGAGGGCTTGTTACACGACAACAGCAGAACCCAAATATGTAATTTCACAGACTCTTTCAACAGGTGCCTCTGCAAACACAATAACCCGCCAAACAGACGGGGATATTCCTAAGTGCTGGCCTCAAGTCTGGTATTTGGGTCTTTGGAGAAACAATATATTCCCCAGCAGATGTCTATAACAAGAAGAAGACCTTACAGATACAGATATATATATACCTGATACACAGTTGGGGATTCCTGTCTCTAAAACCTCGGATTGTAAATCAGATTTAATGTCACCAGACGGCAGGAATGTGTGAGTGTAAGTGTGTAATTGCTGCAGCAGAATGACGGGGTTGACCTTAAACTGCTGTAGCCGAACACGCGACTGGAATGTTTCACCAGGAGAGAAAACACTTATAGACATATATGGAATGTAATGGGCACTTGAAAACAAATGCACACTCATCAAGACAAACACAGTCTTTGAGCGAAGTGCTGACACCACACTTATGTTTTTCATCTGCGGCAATCTGCACATTACGACGTCTGGCTTCTTATCGTGGAACATTAATGCCGGCCGTCAGCCGTGACTACCTCAGAGAACGAGCTGATCGAGCCAGCGGCGCTCACAAACCCCCTCACTGTCACTTCATCCCTGAGAAATGCCATTAAAACATGGCAGTAATCCAGGGAGAGAGAGAGTGTGTGTGTGTGTGTGTGTATAGCGATATGACCGGGACCCCCAAAACAAACCCCGTGTTGTTCATGTGTCCCAAAACAGGAGGAAAATTACAGTGCTTTACTCCAGCTCGTGAAACTGCCATAATAAAGGCGGCGTTGGACCGGGCATGTTTCGGAGGGCGCGCCGGCAGCCGAGTGAGTCTGGAGGGGTCAGAGAGGGCCGGTTAAGTTGTTAATCTTAGCGTCAGGATCTGTCTGGCATCGCGCGCCGAGCGTGTCGGCAGCAGAGCGGAGAGGACGGCCAGCTTGAAAATACAGGCGGAGCAGCACACTGAGCTCCATTGTTTTTGCTTTTTTTTTTTTTTTTTTTTTTTAACTTTCACTCTTTGGCCTGGACTGGCATGTTGGCACAGAGGGTTTGAGATCAGAAACAATAGGCATTATGGGGACTGCAAGCCACATCGACCAACTTTAAACCCTGCAAACAGGCTGCAATGTGGCTGCACAAGTATCTATATACGACTTAGAAATGAGCTGCTTTGCTACTTATGCAGCAACATTTAGTTTATACAACATTCCAAGTGAAAACTCCATTGTCATGTAAACAGATACCCAAAAGTGCGTTTTCACTTGAAATTGATGCCGTGTAAACGGACCCTGAATGTCCACTTTTGAAGGCGATCGGGAAACTGCAGGTGAGATTTAATGTTGGGAGAATGATTACTTCAGATAGCACCCAGGGTGGAGATTGTGCAGATTATCAAGCTGAAAAATTCATCAGCTTCTTAGCTGTGTGGTAGCAACATGCAAATACTGAAGCATCAATTGAAGTATGGAGGGATTTGGCGGAATAGAATATTAAACAGCGCGGAAGACAGAAAGAATTGATGAGCTCTTGCCTCAGCGTGGATGCCCTTCAACTAAATGCAGCTGTAAAATGAATAAATGATTTACAAGGATTGTTGTGAGTCATTTCAGTTTCATCCAAAAAAAAAAAATCCAAATCTGTGTGATCTGTTTTGACTTTCACTGAGCTATTCTCAAATTTACAGCTCCAAATAAAACACTTTATTTACTCCCTGAACTTTCAAGCTCCGTCCTTCCTGTATATTTTACAGTTTCTTCAACAAATCCTAGAACTTATTGTACTGTGTTTACAATTTTGACACATTTTGATATATATCTTGACTAAATCTTCTCATTCTGGAAGTACTGAAATACCAAGAAAGTCACGCAAACAAAATAAATATGTATGTGATGAACTGTTTTCATTTGCAGATCTATTATGGTCTTGCATACAATCCTTTCTGCTAACTTGTGCCAGATGTCCCCGGGGTTCTGTGCTGGTTTTATTGTTCTAATATCTTTATGTTCAGGGAATATGAACCTCCGTAAGGTCTCCTGTCTGTAATTTCACATTAGCACCCAATAAATAACGTTCGAAGAGCAAAACAAAGGCTTTTGGAACCCTGAAATCAGTCCTTACTCTGCTATCTCAAAAACTTTATGGAAAACAACTCTACTTATATTTTATTTTATTGCCGTTCGGACTGACATTTTGCATCAGATCTTTAATTTTTCACATATGTCAGAGTTTAAGTTGCGCTTATAGATTTTACAAATGGCTTTCAAAGCCATTGAGTTTTGGATTATTGTCGAATGTTCGAACTTTCCAACTCTGGCTGGCACATGCACAGTAACAAGAACAACAATAATGTACCACAAGCACTCTAAACCCTTGCTAAACAGGACCAGATGTGCCCAGGAACTGGCTTTGTGTTCCTCTGTGCTCTGCTTGCTTGTGGCATCACGCTTCCCCTGGATTGGCCGGGACAAATTGATCACAGGCAGGGTTATTTGAAAACTATCGTGCAGCACACTTCCATCCTCGGGGCTCTCTCTCTCTCTCTCTGTAACAGAAGAGAAGTCTTGAGTGAACAGTTTGAAATGTTGTGACCCAATTATAATGGACTGAGCTGCTCCATCTACTCAGCCTCAGTCTGGATGTTGAGGTGTGGAGCCGGGATAAGAGCGTTTGGATGGTGAACCTGGCGCAGTGTGGATGCATTGAACTGAGAGATTTGGTCTTAAACCCTGAAGCAGTGCTGAAGCTTATACGCAAAAATTCAGGTTGCTCAAACTGGAAAGTCATGCTTTAAGTGTTTTAATCCTGATTTAAGGTTTTAGCTTCTTTAGTGCAATTTTCTAAGCCAGGTTAGCCTGTCCACATGAGATGGAAAAAAATCTGTATTCCATTGCATTTCATGTTGAATTGATTTTGCCAAATTTACTAATGATTGCATGAACCGTCATTATTTTAGTAATGCCATCTCAGTGCTGTTGATTTAAAGAATAGATGTGGGAACTAATTAAGTTTTGCAAGTCTGCTTATCTCATCAATATAATTTAAAGTTAACCCAAACTTTGCATTTTTATGATTGTTTGTTGAATCACTGAGGCTGTAATGCTCGTTTTCTCCCCTCGCCTACATTTTTTCCGTCCACCCTGTCTTGATTACCGTGGCCACTAGGGGGCGTTAACATTTTTAAACTGTCCCCTCTCGTTAATGCTCAACATATCCGATTCCAGTTTGTTGAAGCGGAGGATGCCAACTTCTTACCCCAGAGGCTGCACTGATGACAGAGATAATAACTGCTCCCATCAGCCCTCAGTAGAAACATCAGCAGAAAGTGACATTTGCACAATGGACGTGACACTCGATACTGATTGGTGAGCTCAAAACAAAACCCGATGAATCCTTGCAAATCAAGCAGACAGCACACATCAGACTGAATAAATAAACTGAGGATAAATGTCCATTAAGTCTGATTATGCTCGGCGTCCATGTCGGTCTCCTTGAAAAGCTCCCTGGTAGCTGTCATGACTCGGCGTGTTGCTCTGGACAGTGACGCCAGCTGGCCGGAACACAGGCCGAATGTTTGCATCCTGACGGATGTGATGCAAACTTTTCTTTGTGGTAGTGTATTTCATCAAATGTTTTTTTTAAATCATTGCAGCTGAACTGGAACATATTTTAAGTGTTCCTGCAGGTTTAACTATAACTATTTGTGTATTTGTGTCCATGTGCAGGAGCAAGAGGACCCCAACAAGCTGGCCACCAGCTGGCCCGACTACTACATCGACCGCATCAACTCCATGGCAGCTGTAAGTCCCACTTCTGTCACTGTTCGAATCTTTAACTTTATCTATGAAACTCTGAGTAAATGTGAAGGAAAGCTCTGTACCTCAGATTATCCATGTGGACAAGATAACCCTAACCCTCCTCTTGGACAATTCAGTCTTGGTCATCACTGATAACGGGACAGGGAGCGTTGGCGAGCTCGCCAGTCGAAGCCGTATGAGATGACATAATCTTTGGCCTTTCTGTCTGTTTGTGTTATTTCAGAACATTTCTATTTAAAAAAATGTTACATATTGTACCTTCACCACAAGCGTCTTCACCACAGATGAGTCTGGACAGACAAAAACCTAAATTGCAGCTCTGCCGGTTGGCCCAGGCGCTCAACCAGCAACCTTAGTCCGAACTGTAAAAACATGCAGGCTATAACTAAACTCGCTCGGAGCATCTGACTGCCGTTCCTCGGAGGTCGCTGTTCACTCAGTCATTCTTTCCCAGACATCTCTCTTGGCGAGCCTTTTATCGTCTCCCAGCTGACTGTTTGCTGTATTCACACGATCGCATTCCTTCGCCGTGACCCCGGCGTTCACACACGCTGCGATGACAAACAGCCCGTTTAGATACTCGGCGGCCCAGTCAGTGGGAATGACTGCCGGAGACACGGAGCGAAGCCAGGATGACAATATTCATTATTTTGAGTCAGCGTGGTTGCCAATGAAAACAGCAGGATCCCGGAGCGGACCTCTCTTCTGCTGCGACCGCCGTGCCGTTTCAGACGCCACTGCTGCCATGCACGGTTGTAATATCTGCCGCACACTCAGCCGCTGACCAGTTCGGGCCGACGACCTCCGACCCCGAGTCGTCATGCTGACGGCAAGCTGGCTCCTGAAAGTTTAGAGATCATAAAGCACGCTTGCGCTTAATGTTAACATGGTTATCTCACAGTTCTGTTCTCGCATTCCTCTCGGCTGATTTGTTGTTGTTGATTTTCTTCCTGCCGGTCCAACATCTGAGACATTTATAGGTGTTTTAGGGCTCCAGGTCAGAATGAACAGCTCGGTCATAAACTGCAATGACCACCACAGACAGAGAAAAAAAATAAAATAAAACCAAAAAAAGAGGGGTCGTATAATATCTGTTAATTGGCGCGTTGTTTGTTTTGCTGGCGGATATGCATACGACAACAAGCCTGGTGGGAGGCTGCTATTTTTACAGCTGTTTTTGTTTACCGGCTCCAGTCGGAGGGGAAAGTAAAAGGGGCTGCCGCCGAGCGCCGCGGCGCTGGTACCTGAGCTCAGTGTCCAAGTCTGGAGAAACAATTTTACCTTCAGTCTCCTGAAGGCTCAGACATCAGACACACACACACACACACACACACACACACACACACACACACACTCTTTAAGTATAGTGAGGAGTGCTGATTTGTGAGTTGCCAAATATTCCGACTCTGCCTGGACCGTAAGTGGTGCCTCTCTGCTATTAAGTGCCAGACAAGCTGTCAGAGTTATGTTTCAATATCTACTGCAAAACACGCTGAGCCTTTGCAAGTCATTTTTTTCTCTGCACAGGCCTTAAACAACAGGTTATGCTGCAAATGCCTGTATATGTTGATTCTGCATGTGTAAACACAGCATGTGAGCTTTTGAAGCTGGTAGTGTGGATGGATCATAAACAAGACGAGACTCACAATTGCTTCTTGTTCGTGTAACGGTTATGTACTAGTGGACTTTCAAGGCCTGATTTTCTCGGTGTTTGACATGTACAGGCTTTGAAAGAGCTATTTTACTATGCATAAAAAAAGAGTGCTATTCCTGGTTTGATAGATTATTACTTTTGAACTATTCACTCGTGTTCGTTCATTTGAACTCTATGGCCTTGAAATGCAGAATGGAAAAAAAAAAAAGAAATCCAACGTTTAATACGAAAGTACTCCAAATAAAACTTTACATGCTGTGCATTTACTAATTACAACCTGCTCTTTCCAGTGGTTTTTATAGTGGAATCTGTCACACATGGAAAATATGCTATTTCTGTCAAACATGCACCTGGTTGCTTATAAAGTGTAAGGACCATGACTGTTGTATTTCAGTGATTCTGAACTCTGATGTAATTCAGTGTCAAGTGAGAGAGCTCCTAATTATCTCACATATAAACAGTTGGGAGGCTGCAGATTTGACGTGGCGTTACATCAAATTAAGAAGTTATGTTACCAAATGTGTCGTTTAAGGAGTAAAAAGAGGAAAAACAAACTACTTCATCCAGAGATTTTCCACTGGAAAATACTGAATACTTCCACAAATAAAAAAGATAAATAGTCTTTAGCAAATGCATTTCAATAGAAGGAAATGCAGTTGTATTATATGACTGGCCTCGGCGCAGACTAAGATTTTAAGACCCTCTAATCCAATTTTTGCAGTCTCTTTGTTACACAAGCAGTCTCTTGTTCAAATCCTCCTTTAGGCCACGTTTTCCCCTCACAGCTCGGGCCCACTTCCTTCTCCCTTCGCTATCAGTCTCCTATTTGCTCCGATGCCTGAGCTCTATCCAGCACCTTCACTAGAGAGCACTCTCAAAGTTTGGAGCTGCTCTGCTCCGTCCATGACTTCATGTCTTGGCTCCCAGGCGGGCTCGCCGGGGACAGCCCCCTCCACAGTAGCCGAGTTATTGGATGAGCTCATTTTTTTTTGTCTTACCGCCCGACAATCACTGTACGAAGCAGTACCTTCCTGTTCATTCATTAAAAAAAAAAAAAAAAAGACTCTGGACGAGTCTGTTTCCTCCTACTGTTCATGTGTTTACTCATAAAGAACATTTACTGTGTGATTTGTGTGGCTTCATTACAATAGCCAACAGTGCCAACTTATTTTTCTGTATTTCTTCTGTTTCTGTATGAATTAAACCTTTCAAAAGTTTTCCTTGTAAATGTGAAACATATCCGCAACGATAACACAAAAACGATGTATTTTCAATTAAAATGTCGTCGTATAAACGAGGCCTTAAAGAAGCAACGTGGAGTTGAATCTCCCCACCAGAACTGCGTTCTAGTTTTCTTAATGAAATTTACCCATCAACCCCACTCTCCTTTATGTATTTTTGAACATCTACTATGAAATATTTAGTTATGAAACCTGTACATTGATCGGTTTAAGTGTTTGTCTACTTTAACCTTTTCATAAAGTTTTAAACATTGCATGGAAGCGTTAAGTATTTAGCTTTCTTCCTTGCAAACTCGGAAGTCATTCATTTTCTGAAGACGATGTTCTGCGTTAGCGCCAGGCTAAAAAAAAGAAGAAATGCTAATCCCTGCTGGCAGAATGACTGTAAATCCATCCATTTAGAGGTTTTTCCACACCTCCAGCAGTACTAGCAGGGAATTTTCCAACTATGTGCTAACAGTGTAAAAGAAATTCAAGTTTTATTCCCGAGTGTCACGTTAGCTTAACCATGGTAGCTATTTGTGTTTTGTTAGCTCTCGTCTATTACCTTTATCTGACTTGACAAAGTTTAAAAAAAGAAAAGATAAAGTTGTTTGTCTTCATTTGTGTCAAGATAATTCTTTTTTCACTTCGGGATCCATGTGGTCCAGATTAGGAGTTTGATGAGCAGCTCTCGTCACTCGGTTAACAATGTACTGATGAGTAGCTTGAAGGCATTGCTGCTTTCGTAGGTGCAGGGGCAGGGGGTGGATGCAGCGGTGGAGGGGGGGGGGGGGGCACTTCCCATAATAAAGGTTTAGGGAAGCACTGTTGGCCGGGTTACCAACAGACTATAATGGTATCCTTATGTGCGTGTTGGCTGCAGGTAACGCCGAGCTTACAAATAGCAGATGTAGGAAGGAGCCATTTGGCCAGACTCATTGACACAATGAACTGGCTCGCAGCACCACCGAATCATTCACTCTCTCCAACACTCGCTGTGTCCAACTTCCCATTGACGTTGAGCATATTCGTCGAGAGCAACAGGAGCCAGGACCTTTGCTTTTTGGCACGGGGATCCCTGAACCATCTGGACTTGAGGCTAAGTCGACAAGATGGATGTTTTGACTGTATTGTTTCTCGATTAAACACACTCGCACACCGGACAGACCGAAGCTGTTGCTGAGTAGTCAAACATGAATTCAGGCTTCGCTCGGAGCAGTAGCTAAGTGCTGTCAGTCCACAGACTTGAGTCATGCTTTTCAGCGTTTAACCCTGGTCGTCCGTTTGGAGGACTCTCAATGTCTTTTTTTTTTTTCAGGCGAATTAATAGGCACCACTATGACGAGCTCACTCCACTGCCTAAACATTCTGACTGAACTTTAGCACTTGGCATTGAGCTGCCATGAAAAAAAAAGCCTTCAGAAGGCTGAACAGAAGCCCTGTGGCTTTCACTAATGGGAACACTGCAGCTCTTTCATGTTGCTGACGCAGGCCTGTAACCAAAGCAGATACGTATTAACACCACCACAGGTCGCTTTGCAGTATTTGTTGTTATCTTGATTAGAGCTAATTGTCTGCGTGATTAATTTTGGCATTTCTTCCAACTTCAAACGGTTCTCCTGAAAGAAACGGACATTGGAAGAGGGTCAGGTTGCAACTTGTTTGATCCTTGGTTCGTGAAACGTTTGCCGTGGTTATTGGAGCTGCAAAAGGTGACGCGCCTCAACGCCCTCAGAGGACGAAGTGTGCTGCCGTCTAGTTAAGATTAATATTCTTCATGTGTTGTCTGAGTAGAAACATTGATAAGTGGAGGTTTGTTATGAGTGTGTCCAGTGTGTCCAGGTCTTCTTGTAAGACGATTAATCCCAACTTGATTCCAATAGAGGTTGAACAACATGCCTGTCGGCCATCGGTGAAGTGTGTATGTGTGTTCATGTGACTGTGGTGCTGAAATGTGTGATATAAATGAAACAGATTCACCATATCACACTAACGTTTCTCCTTTGGGGAAGAGGATTGTCTCAAGAAACTCCAGTAAACTCATTTCACTCATTTCTCACTGTGTCTTGCAGATGCAGACATTGTTTGCCTTTGATGAGGAGGAAATGGAAATGAGGAACAAGGTGGTAGAGGATCTGAAGACCGCCCTTCGGACTCAGCCAATGAGGTGAGTGAATGTCCCCGTCTGACTTTCTGCTGCCGTCAGCTGAGACCGAACAGCTCCAGTCGTCAGTTTGATGTGCTGAGATAACACCAAACCCAGTCCGGCTGCTGATGCAACCTGCAAAACAAATCTACTTTCAGTCTGTCTTTTGTCCCTGAAAAAAAAAAAAAAAAAAAAAAAAATCGCATTGAATTAATTCCAGCAGGATATTTTTAGATCCAAATGTTTGCTTTTGCTGCTCCTCCAGCAGCTGTTCGTCCTCACTCGTCGCCACAAAAGAAACACTCAAGGATGTTGAACTGCGCGCTGAAGCTACCCTCCTCCCGCTGCCCATCAGCAGCTCCTTTGGAGCTGTCCGTCAGCCCGTGCCAGCTGCATGATGCAGCGGTCTGGACCAAACTGGGGGTGTTGAGTTTTCTCAAGGAGAGCTCTGATGTGCAGGGTGACTAAACTCCAGGCAGCTTTTTGATGTCTGGGTCATGTCTGGGTTGTGTGAATGCGTCTGTCGGCCAAGTGTGTGTGTTTGTGTGTGTATCTGGATATATGTTCTCTATATGTAGAAACATAAGCATGCTTGTTAAAAACAGCATAGTCGTATTTTGATTCTAAAGAAAAGATTTCAATCAAACCTTAAAAATAATGCTGGTTAATCACTTTCTGGGTGGAGTTTGCATGTTCTCACTGTAGTCTGCAGGTTTCCTGTAGATACTGAAGTGCACTGGGTAAGTTGTTGCCTGTAATTTGACTGTAGTGGGGAATAAGAGAGTGTTTAATATCAGTGTTACTTGGATAAGACATCCCCCTGATATGTTGTGTTTGTTGGCAGATACCGGGAACAATTCATGCTCTGTTGAGTGATAATGATTTATCATCCAGCCATTTTGGGAGCTCTGGTTAAAGAAATGGAGGAACTCAGCACTTTGGTTCACACACTAAACCCCTCAACACTCCCGAAATTCCAAAATGATTCCTGTATTTGTTTTGACGATAATGCCCTGAAGGGCACTTTGACTTCGGTACAGTAATATAAAGTGACAGCCGACTGTTGAAGTGCTAAACATGACAGTGTTTTTTAGGGTGAAAGCTGAACTTTATGGCTGCTTATATATTGACAGTGGAAAAATTTCACATTTGTAAGTATCGAGATGTGTTACCCAAACCTTTGCAATATCAGGTTTGACAGCTCTGGCTCCACCTGACCGTGAAGCCAGCAGTTCAACGTCCTCCGTTACATTAATCTTCACCGCAGCAGATTGCGAGAGAACATTGTTCCTCTTGCGACCGTCTGCTTTTCTCAGGCTTGGAGAGATGCTGCTGAACAAACTCCTCCGGTTCCTTATTTTACCAGTTGTGACGTCTCATCAGGGAACATGAGCAGACACATTTGTCTCATTTTCCACAGCGGCTACGAAAACAAATCCTTTAAATCTATTATAGTTTATTTACTGGAAACGCACACAGATAACTAAAATAAGCACGGTTTGTCAGCAGCAGCTGTCTAATGTTTACACACAACTGTCCATCAATTCAGTACGGCTTCATTCTCACCAAGTCGACAGTTGTAATCCCATTTCTTCTTTGTTTGCCTCCTGTGTATTTAATGTGCCGCAGCAGAGGTGGCTGTAATGATTCAACAGGCTCTATTCAGGGTTGCACCTGCACCCACACAGCTCAACCAGTGAGTTATTGTTCATTACCACACAGATGTTTCTCAGGACTGTTACAGTGATGTGGGAAGCAGGTGTATCCCGTAGAATATGGCTGCTTGGGGAAACACTCGCCGTTGTTAATGCTCCACTAATTGTCGCTTTTGTGAAATATGGGCGGGAAAAGGCAGTCCCACACCTTTGTGGTTTGATGTCTGGGAGAAATCCAGACACCTCAACAACTTTGTCTTTTTGTGTCTCTTCGTGTTTTTGCGTAGAGATTATTTTACGCTGCAGATCGTGGGGGTGTCTGTTAGTATTCAGCTTTGATTCAAGCTGGCCTTTGTATGTTGGTTTGAAACGAACTCCCCCTCTCTCTCTCTCTCTCTCTCTTTCCACCCCTCTGGCATTTTAGAGAGGCAGCTGCTGTCTGGTTGTGAAGAGGTGCCCTTGTTGGGCCATGATGGGGCATGCACGGTGCCAGGCAGGGCACACAAAAAGGCCGTATTGTGAGCAGGCTGAGTACACGTCTCGGACATGACGGCTTGATCTCAATGGCAGACCTTCTTTAACTATAAAAAAAACTTAAAAAAAAAAAAAAAACCTATCTGGTATGTGTGTATTGAATGGCCCCTGAATTGAAATGTTTGACACCTCTGATCTATGGTATCGGCAGTATCAACACTCTCAGGCATAAACACACAGCACGGAACCCAACTGACTGTAGTAAAACACTCTTTTGTGCTCCTAATGACAGCTGTGAAACTTTTCCTCGTCGCTGTCTGACAACAGCAAAAACATCTCGGTGGAACATTGTGATCATTGAAGTGGAGCAAGAACATCGGCTGGAGACTGACAGGTCGATATTTTCAATCCCAAGAATGAAAATAACAGTAAAATTCGAGGTTTATGAAGAGATTTGTTGCTCTCAAACAATATTTGTCTTTAAGAGTTGATATAGCGAGTGGAATTGTCCTCAGATGCTCAATGATCAATAAAGTGATCAGTTGAGCATTTGATATCGCTGTAGGGGAAGATGAGAAATTAGACAATGTTTGGAGTGTGCTTGTTCTGCTTCGTTTCTGCTTTTTCAAGAGAAAATCATTGCTTTTGCTTCTTGGAAAAGGTTTGAAATGCTTCAGTACTCTTTTTGTAAAATGTGAGATGAAGTCGGTGGAATAATGACAAAACTGGTATTTGAGAAAAGAAGGAAAATCAAGTGAGAGGAGACAGCTGGCAGGCATCGTCTCACTGTGAGAGACGCTGTATCTAATCCGCGCTTTTCCAGAAAGTGTTTTTAATAGTTCTAATCATTAAGCTAATTTCCCGGCCCAGATGTTACATTTCCAGTACAAACACATTTAATTCTAAAACACCAGATAAAAGGAGACATTTTTTAAAAACTGGCAGAGTGTTTGTTTAGGCTTATCTCATGTGGCTCTGCCGGCAGTTATTGCTTTGTTTACCAGCTGTCAAATGGAGCCTGAACCATCAGGCGCTGTTTACTCACGTAAAACCGAACCTCAGCTCGAGTGGGCATGCGAGAGGCCGACGGGCAAACAGGAACCGTTCAGTATTTACTCTGGCTTTAGCGGTATTCGAACCATGCAGTCAGAGCAGTCACATAAAGATTGCTGACTGTTTGAGTCATCTGTTCACTGAATTAATGTTTCAGTTTGTGTTTTTGAGACTGATCCTTGTGGAAACTGAGACTTGAAGTTGTTGACTTGGCTCATTGCCGTTATGAAGAGGATGTGCTGCTGAAGAATGTCGAAAACCCCACTTTGAGCGTCCGTTTACACGACGACGAACACAACTTTTTGAAAATGCTCCGACTCCATGGAAACAGGTGGAAATCAGAACTTTATAGGAGATCCATTTTTCCTAATTTCTATATCTCAGAGTGAAGCCCGCAACAACAGATTAAATTCACCTCTTGTTCTTTAGAATACATTAATAGTATTTACTTGAATCAGGTCAATCCTAAACGGTTTTGTTGCACATTTTCTCCTTATAAACCTGGCATCTATATAGCTAAAGAAGCATCAATCTTTATTTTCTCCTTGCTGAGAACTGAAAGTGATAGAAAGGCTGTCATGCCCACATGACCCACCTGGGCTCAGGTGACATCCGTAGATCCACTCGGATCGCTCCCTGAAGATTCGCATTTAAACTTCGTCCACACCACGGTTGACCCTACACAGATGTGCACCTTGGCCAGAGGTTTTACTGCGATCTATATATACTGTTGAGTGTGTATGCGTCGGTTTTATGTCCGGCTCTCATTTTACCGCTGCGGGCCTCACATCAAGTCAGATTTATATGAGTGAACGCCGTGTCCAGATCGCATGACTTCTCATCCAAGTCCTGCAGACACCTCCGTCAACTTGCTTTAATCGGCGCCTCTGAAGAACCTCCTGTTCTCCTTCACATTCGACTCCTTTTATAGATCTGTGTGTGTGTGTGTGTGTGTGTGTGTGTGTGTGTGTGTCCTGGAGCCTGGATGTAGGTGTTATGAGGGAGATAAGTGTGCGCGCCAGCGTGGTGATCCAATGAAGGGCTGAGGAGAGGCAGCGAAGCACATGATCACTTGAATTCGTGTGTGTGTGTGTGTGTATGTGTGTGTGTGAAAACGTTTGGCTGTTGTTGAAGTGTGTGTGGTTGAGCTGTGAGGCCAGAGCGAACTCTCGGCCGACTGTCTGCCACCACACGGGGGTCATCCACAGTTCAGAAAGGCACAATTGTTTTGCCTGCGCAGCTGAAAAACCTTGAAAAATCCATTTTGGTTGGTTGGATCTGGGTTTCAATTCGAGCATCTGGATTAGTTTTGCACACTCGCCTCCTCATTTAGAACACTGCCTGACTTGAGTTCAGATCTTTTTAGCTTTCTAAATCAGTGGCAATTACTGTATATGATGTTGAATGGGGTTTAATTGAGAAGCAAATCATACAAATTTTTTTTTTTTTACATTTGTCATGTCCATTCTGCTGTCACTCTGGCTTTCAGAATTTCTGATCGACTTCGAATCAAGATGCACAGCTGAGATATTTCGGCATGGCTGCCATTGAGTTTTTTTTAATTTAACAGCTTGTGTAACTGTAAGTGTAAATATTGCATGAAGAATCTACAACATCTTCATCAGAAATGTTGATAAAGGTCTCAGAGTCTATACTTGGCCTAAAAAAAAAAAATGTTTTGCTCTGCTGTCACTTCTGCTCAGATTCATCCCATTCCCGTTTCTATTCCTCGCTCCTTTCTTTTGTCTGTCTGGAGATCTGTGTGTGTGTCTGTGCCGGCGCTCATATCATATGCAGCAGTTGTTGCGCCCTTGCTGCCTCCAACCCCAGAGGGTTTTCAACTATGCAGAGGTTGCTCCAAGACGGGGGGGGGGGGGGAAAAGGAAAACGACCTGAACGCCAGTCATCTGAGCGTGAATGTCAGCGGACGGCAGAAGACGAGAGCAGACTCTGAAGTCAGATGAGACGGGATCAATGGATTCAAAACCCAAAACCCTCGTGTGGGCGTTTTGTCAGTGGCGCAGGAGATTAGTGACTGTTGGGTGACCTTTAAAGAAGCAGTATGTAAGCTGATGGTTAAACCATTTATATGTGTGTTGGGCGACAATGGAGAGTCTTCTTACAACTGGGAACTCAGAAAGCTGGAAAAAACCCCATGTAGAACACATTTACTGTAAACCGACAAAGGTGCAGCTCTGAAAACCTTAATTATGGTGATTATAGTCTCTGGTGAAAAAAATTATGTATGATCTTATGAAATGAAATATTTTTAAAAACTGCATCGTGGGTTTTTCTGACATAAGTGGAAATGAATCAACAAAGCCTTTAAATATTTCCACTCTCGTCTAATTATAGGAAAAAATAATCTTTCCTAATATATTGTAAAATTCTGAGTTGTGTCTGATTTATTCTGAGGCTGATTTAGTCCTGAATACCTTGCTGAGTACAGTTTCTCACATGGAAGCAGAGACGACGTCGTGTTGAATGTGACTTCCTGTGTGAAAAGCTTCTTTTCCTCACATTTTTAATTCACCAGATATCTGAGTATACTGATAACAAGACGCCCGTAGCACATTTTTAAATGTTTTACTCTGAAGTTATTGTCTAGTTTTTATTGGTTCATGGTGCACAGAGTGCCTCGGTGTTTCTGGAAAACCCGTCGAAGAGACGGAATAGTGAAGCGAAGCGAGCGCTGAGCGAAGCCTTGAATCCCATCCACCCGTTTGAACCCAGACTCCAAGAACAACATCTGTCGCCCTCTGCTTTCCATACATTAATCACGAGGATGTTGGGCTTAATTTCTCCTCCACGGTGAAGCGCTCTCTCTGAGGTGGCCCACTTTAATTCACAGACCGGCTCGCAGCGCTCGCTTGTCTTCTCTGTCGGCCAAAGGCTTGTCAGTGATGTAAAGTGTGTAACTCTAACAGTTGGACCGGTTCTGCCTCGCTCAAACCCCGGAGTCTGTGTTATATCTGAATCAAGTCGCGTCTAATATGTTGGGTTTAACTGCGGCTCAGACAATGAGCGCATTGTT